>NC_135785.1:122039375-122393750 GCF_051106095.1 Pogona vitticeps | reverse complement strand
AAGTTGGAAGGGCCCCATAAGACAGTTGAGTCCAGTCCCCTGCTCAGTGCAGGAATACAAATCAGTACAGGCTTCTACCATGCATAACAATGGTGGACAGCTACAGAGGGTCTTGACACTAGACTTGCCTTCCCTGGACCTTGGTAGCAGCATCCACCCATTTTTCTTTTTTAAAAAAGCTGGAAGTGATTGGAAGGTCACTGCAAGGTTTAAATAGGTGAGGTTAACCCTAAAGCAGTCTTGTGGATCTTTAAAAACCCTAAAGCAGTCTTGTGGATCTTTAAATCATCTTTGAATTGTTAGTAACTCCCTCAAAGCTTCTGGGAGTATAGTTACAACATTTTTTCACCTTTGTTATATTTGAGGCCACCCTTGATATGAAGTTATTATTTTTTTGAGACTTATACTAATTTACCAATAGTTAAATATAGCACAAGATAATATCTCATTGTTTTTAGAGGGACTTGAAAATCCTTAACTTCATTTCCCCATTCTATTGGTCTAATCAGTTTAATTGAGAAATTAAAATAATTTCAGGAATGCAGGAATACTAAGGGAATCCCTCCAACCAGGTTTGGTGTGGGAGAAATAAGTGTGTGTCACATATACCAAGAGCCCAAGAATTTTGAAGAAGTGATGCTTCTTCCTGAAATAGAAAGAAATGGGAACAGGCTATGAAAGATGAATTAAAGTCAATGGATGAACATGAGGTGTTCACTGAAACAAGGTTGCCACCAGGGCAAAAGGTAATAGGCAGCAAGTGGGTTTACAAGAGAAAATTGCAAAACAATGGAGATTACAGGTACAAAGCAAGATTAGTGGCTCAGGGGTACACACAGAAGAAAAATGTTCACTACGATGAAGATTTTTCACCCATGATGAAAACAAAGACAGTAAGATTGGCTTTAACTTTAGCTGCATCAAGAAACTATGTTGTAAACCACTTTGATATTACAACTGCAAATTTAAATGCAGAGTTACAGGAAGAATTGTACATGGCGCAGGCACCTGGTTTTGAAGGTTCCAAACCAGGAATGGTATACAAATTAAACAAAGCAATTTAAGGGCTGAAACAGTCAGCCCGAAACTGGAATGAGTGTTTGCATTCAGCTTTGGAGAAATTAAAATACAGAATTGGTTTAGCAGATCCTTGTTTATATGTTAAAGAGTACAGAAAAGAACTAAACATTTTGCTGGCTTATGCAGATGACTTTTGTGTCATGTCTAAAGATCAAAGCCAAATAGATTTGTTTGAGAGACAATTGAAAAGAATTCAAATTGAATAACTTACACCCAATACATAGTTACTTAGGGGTGCAAATCCAGAAACAAAGGTTTTGTGTTAAGTCAAAAGGTGAAAATAGAACAAATGTTAGCAAAATATAACATGTAAGAGTGTAAAAGTGCAAAAACTCCAATGACAGTGGACTTTCAGAAGTCAGAAACTGAAAGTAAGGAGTTTGAAAATCAGGAGATATACCAGTCAGCAATAGGAAGTCTGATGTACCTAGCCCATTGGACTAGACCAGATATTGCTGCTGTGGTAAATATCCTGAGTAGACATGTGTCAAAACCAACACAAAACCATTTGCAAGGAGTAAAAAAGGTATTCAGATATTTAAAAGGAACACTTGACAAGTGTCTAATTATAAAACCTTCAAGTGAATTAAAGTTAAAAGCATTTGTGGACAGTGATTGTGCAGGTGATGTAACAGACAGAAAATCAATTTCAGGATTTGCAGTATTGTTTGCAGACGTGGTGGCGCTGCGGGCTAAACCACAGAAACCTGTGCTGCAGGGTCAGAAGACCAAGCAGTCGTAAGATCGAATCCATGTGACGGAGTGAGTGCCTGTTGCTTGTCCCAGCTCCCGCCAACCTAGCGGTTCGAAAGCATGCAAATGCAAGTAGATAAACAGGGACCACTTTGGTGGGAAGGTAACAGCGTTCCGTGTCTAAGTCGCACTGGCCATGTGACCATGGAAGATTTCTTCGGACAAAACGCTGGCTCTACGGCATGGAAACGGGATGAGCACCGCCCCCTAGAGTCGAACACGACTGGACAAAAATTGTCAAGGGGAACCTTTACCTTTTTTGCAGACGTTCTAGTGGGATTGAAGTCAAGAAAACAGTTCCATCGCAACTTCAACGAATGAAGCTGAATTTGCAGCTTTGTCTGAGCTGTGTTCAGAAATTATTTGGTATAAACAATTAATCAAAGATTTAAAAGTTGAGGTAAATCAAGCCATTTTGGTATATGAAGACAATACAACGTGCATCCAGATGGCAACAACATGGCCTTATCTTTCTTGAGCACCTAGTAGTCCTTGTTAGATAATCTGACTAGGCTGTAACAGACTGTGGATTTATGGGTTTAACATCCATCCATTTCTCTCTCCCTCCTGTTTGTCATCTATCCTAAAGAGATCAGCAGAACTTGAAAGTCTGTGTGATATTTAGTGACTTTCTTGTTAGGTTAATAAAATTATTCCTGTAGAATCTATTTCCGTTCTGTTTGTTAAGTAAGCATGCGACAGCCAGAACTTGCAGCTGCAAAACCTATCCACCAGGTAGCACTGTGTGGTTAGAAATGCCAGGTGGAAACAACTCTGGATAGCTGAAATCCTTCCCCCCTCCCCAACCTGGAGCCCTCAGGATGTGTTTGTCTACAAGTCCTGTCATTTCCAATTAACAGTTACGCTGGCTGGGGCGGACAGTACTTGCAGCTAGATATGCTTTGAGAGAGTCACCTTGGGGAAAATGTGACTTTACAGATTGCTTGTCAGTGATTCAGCAAGTGCTCTTCTTGCCACGTGTGCAGATGGTGTCTTTAGGGATAGTTCTGAGGCACATGGAGAGGCAGAGCTTTCGCCTCCCCACGTGTTCTCGCCCACCACCCGCATGGCTGTTGCAAATAGGGAAGGTAGCCTCTCGCCGATCTTCCTGAGTGCCAGCTGCTTGCATAGCCCACTTCCAGGACAAGCCTGGGTTTGGGGGAACCACCAGCAGCAAGAGTCCCTGCTCTTCCTCTCCAGAGGCTGGCTGCAGCTCCTTAGTCAAAAGAGGACAGGTGCTGGCACTGCCACCCACTCACCTGCCCATTTGGCTGCAGCCATGGCCGAGAGAGGGGGGGGGCAGGCAAGCAAGGGACTTCTGAGCTAGCCACAGTTGCTGCTTGCTTGTGCAGCTACCTCAGCAAGCAAATGAGAGCTAATGGACTCAGAGGATTATGGACTCTACCACTTGCCCTGTGTGCCCTCTTCCCTCCTTGAGCAGTCACCTATCCCCTCTGCTGCTGAGGCCACCACAGCTGCCATCAACCATGACATGCCATCATGGATACTTTGCTGTAGCTTTTCTGCATCTAAACCTCTTTCCCAGACTCTTCAGCCAACACGTTTGCCTGTTTCCTGCACTGTTGTTTCTCCCTTACATGATGAGTTGTAACAGTACTTTTTGTTTCTTGTTATCTGACTGCGTTTTCTGCATTTTAGGTGCTTTATGATTTCTTGGTCTTCATTCATTTACCTTGGTGTGTTTTCACTGGTCTGACCCCGAAAATTCTTGGGCTCCTCTGATAAATCCACCTTTGGGACATTTCTGACGAAACAGAAGGGGAAGCAGACGGATGTAAACATCAGCGATGAATAAAAGTGGGTTGGCCTGCTATTCTCAGTCTTTGCAGTGCTGCAGAGGGACAGGTGGGGGTGGGTGCTTCTAAGGCAATGGAAAACAGTGGCAGAGAGAGGATTCCCTGCAGCTGAGGGATCACTGCTCAGGCAGCGTAGCAGCCTGTTGCCCACAAATCCCAGCCAAATAAAATTTCACTGCAAATCAGGGTAAACGATAAAAGAGGTTAGCTGGGAAATGGGAAGGGGTGGGCTGCCTTTCAAGATAAAGTGGATAGAATAGTTACAGGGGTGGGTGTGATGGGGAATGAGGAAAGATGGGTCCTCCAAACCTACTGTTTTGTCTCCAACAGCCAAAAGTTTTTGTTCTTGTTCAGATGTTGGAGCAGATGGTGCCATTTCACACTCTGATAGGGAGTAGCAAAAAGGTTCAAGGGCAAAGTTTGATATGCCCAGAATTAAACAGCACTATATTTCAAGAGGATTTGTTGAGGCAATTTGTGATATAATATCTTAACAGAAACTACAGGGATGTTCTTGAGCCCGGAAAAGCAAACACACCTCATGAATTTCAAAGGGAGCTGTGCTTTTGGCGTACTTCTTACACTCTCAAGTTAAGCCGTCCTGCTTCCTTACACTAGACTCCCTGTGTGGAGCCTCATCGGAGAGTTCTAGAGCTTCTGCAGTAGGAAAAAACACATTATAATAAGGCCCCTTCCTACTCGTATAAGTACCTTGACACCAAGGCTCCCCTTTCAGTTTCTTTCAACTGCCGTGTTGAGAGCCTCAAAGCCTCATAGAGAGAGTTTATTCTTGATTTCTTCCTGTTTAAAATCTTTTTTTTCCTTTAAACTTTTAGATCAAATTCATTATCATCAGATTTTTTTTCCTTTTCTATTTTGCTCAGCCTCTGGCCACAGCACACACACACCCAATCATCGTTTCTTCTCCTTTATTTTCTCCTATTCATGGCCCTTTTGGGCCTGTTTAAACACTGTGTGGTCTGTTATAGCAAAATAGCGCTCTCTAAGGGCCACACCAAGTGTCTTTTTTGCTTGGGACTGGCGCACCAGACATCCTCCTACCAGCATTGTAAGAACTTCAAGAGTCCTCCGTTCTCGCTCATCCAGATTAAAACTCCATCTTTGGGAACAATCCCTTCAACCAACCAAAATGGTCCAACCTCCTTGTAAGGCCACCTGACAAATCAAAGCAATGGAGAAGGCTGTTTCTGAAGCCTCAAAACAACGTGCTTTGACCACACCATCCCACTCAAAAACCTGTAAATCGAAGCGCTTGATACCGAAATCCTTGATATTGAAGCCCTCCACTAAATGGCAAATGTCCACCGAAGCCTCTTCGGTTCCGGAGCCTTCTCCACCTAAAAGACCTAAACAGCATAAATCTAAAGCTGCATGCATTTCTCAGCAGCCTCAACAAACCACCGAATCAATCTGTATTGGTTCGCCTTCTGACAATGACAGAATCACCTCTCATCAACCCTGCTCTCAATCACCAGAATGGGATGACAGAGTCGATTAACATCTTTTCTTCCCAGTACTCAACACTCTGTTCTTTCGAGCAACCCTTCAATGGTACAAATTGCCACCAATAACACCACGGCGAGGTACTATATTCTGAAACAAGGTGGTACCCAGTGTCCAAGTTTCCACTATTTAGCAGTCGACCTCTGGGAGTTGTGCCTAGCACATCATATCTGCCGCACGGCTTTACACATTGCTGGTCAAAACAACAACTTGGCCAATCTACTCAGCCACACAAACTCTCAAGCTCATGAATGGGAGTTAGACCAATCAGTTTTTCTTCTCCTATGCCAGTGGTCCCAAACCTTGGGCCTCCAGATGTTCTTGGACTACAACTTCCAGAAGCCTTCATCAGCACCTCTGCTGGCCAGGATTTCTGGGAGTTGAAGTCCAAGAACATCTGGAGGCCCAAGGTTGGGGGCCAGTGTCCTATGCGAATGATGGGGTAAACCAACTCTCCACCTTTTTGCCTCCCGTGTGAATCGGAAGTGCAAATGACACTGCTCCCGAGCCGGCATTGGCAAACACTCTCAAGGAGATGCATTCGTCAGCTGATGGCCCAAGACCATCACTTACCTTTCTCCACTGTTCCTGCTTCTCCACAAGGTCGTGGTTCACTTACAACAAGACAAACCTGATGCCATCCTTATAGCCCCTTGGGGGCCGAGACAACCCTGGTTTCCAGTCCTTCACAATCTCTCATCAGACATCCACTACCTCCCTCACCTGCACCACCTCCTCACACAGAACAACGCCCAAGTACTCCACCAGACTTACCTGTTCTGCAGCTGGCAGTGTGGAGGATTCCGCCTTGCTAATGTATGTCCTCCATCTATCAAAGAAGCCCTCCACTAGAAAGGCTTACCTGTATAAATGGAACAGATTCAAATATTTCACTGAAGCTTCTTCATTGTCTTCTATCAAACCATCACTTGCTAATGTTCTACGTTTTTTGCTTCATCTCAAGTCTAGTGGCCTTTCCCTCTCTCCGCCATAGTTTCTTATCAGCCCCCTAACTCTCTGGCAACTGATTTCTTCAAGCATCCAACAGTGCAGCATTTTCTTAAAAGTCTATCTCACATCTACCCAGATACCTGCCTGCCTTCCCCGCAATGGTCACTAACACCAGTACTGCAACAACTTACTAAAGCTCCTTTTGAACCTTTAGCTTCAACTGATTTACAGCTACTTACCTTTAAAACAGTTTCACGACTATCCTTATTTACAATTTTTTCTGGACAAAGTCAAACTATCCATGGATATTTCTTTCCTCCCCAAATTTGTATCTCAATTCCATCTCTTTCAGCCATTTATCCTTCCTTCCTTCTTCCCATCACCATCCACAACTCAAGAAAGAATCCTCCAAACTTTAGACATTAAGAGAGCCCTTGCCTTTTATGTCCAACGCACCCAACCTTTCAGGGGTTCACCTCGACTTTTCATAAGTCACCATCCACCTCCTAAAGGTTGCCAGGTGCCGTCTCAAACTATATCTAGATGGGTCGCTTCAACCATTCACCTCACATATCAGCTGTCATGGTAAACCAGTCCCGAAGGTGATTCACCCTCATTCCACCAGAGCAGTGGCAACCTCTACGGCATTCCTACGTGGCGTACCTTTTCCAGATGTCTGCACCTCTGCCACCTGGGAACAGCTGTCCACTTTCATCCGGCACTATAGACTTGATCTCCGGCAGAATTCTGATGTGGCCTTTGGACATGCTGTTCTAGTCTCTACCTTGGCGTGACACCCTGCCTCCAGGAAGACAGCTTTTTCGTCACCCAGGGTATGATTCACAGAGGTCACAAAGAAGAACGGCAGGTTACCCACCTGTAATTGTAGTTCTTCGAGTGGACCGCTGTGATTCACACATCCCACCTGTCCCCCCCCCCACTGTCACGCCATTCTGCTTAATGTAGCAGCAGTTGACACAACTGAAAGGGGAGCCTTGGCGCCAAGGTACTTATACGAGGGGGGAGGGGCCTTATTCTAATGTGTTTTTTGCAGAAGCTCTAGAACTTTCTGATGAGGCTCCGTGCAGGTGCGGATCACCCAGAGTGTGAATCACAGAGGTCCACTCGAACAACTACAATGACAGGTGGGTAACCTGCCATTCTGCATGGATAGCAGGCAGTGCTTTTCTCAAGCATAAAATTAGCTTCCTGTTGGTGCTGGTGTCAAAGAGGCAGCTGTGTTCTTCTTCTACCTCTGTGTCAGCACGTATAACAAAAAATAAAAAATAAAAACAGAAGTCTTGTGGCACCTTAAAGACACACAGATTTGTTTCAGTCAGTGTGAGCTTTTGTGGATTACTGTCCACTTCCTGGGACAGATGTGTCTGAGAAAGCAGACTGTAATCTACTCAAGCCCCTGCTGAAATAATTCTGTTAGCCAAAATACATTGGGGGAGGGGGGAGAACCCTGCATGCAGAATGGCAGTGCACGGTGATTGCAGGCTCCTCTGCATGAAGTCAATCCCATGACTAGTTGCACAGTCAATTTTACAAGCAGTGTGAGATCAAGTACACAAAGGAGAGCCTGCAAGGGGTGTACTGGGTGTGTGGTTGCCCTTGGTCTTTAAGGCACTATGTTAGTTTTCTTGTTCTGTTTTTGTTCTAACACATCAGTGAAAGGAGGCATGACATGAATTGCCTCCTCAGAATTCATTATGCTTGGAGTCTCCTCTTTCACAGGGTGCAGGAGTTTCAGAACCATTGGAAAAGGTTTCTTTAAAGGAGAAGCAGAGCTTAGAAACAGAGAAATACGTACCTTATGAGCGAGGTGTGACTACTGAGAACAAGTAATTAGTTGTTGCCTTTTTATATCTGAAATTAATAAGGTTGTGGTCTCATAAAAATGAACCTCTCTAATTTCCCTTATATGCCATTTTCTTTAATACTCTAATTTAGAATAGAAAGTGGCTTCTAGAAATTTATAAATAACAGGAATAAGAGTAATTGCTGACTTTCAGTATGTGAGCTTTCTGCAAAAATGTGACCCATTGTAAAGAAGACTACAAATAGCAGCAGATAATATTCACAAATGCTGTAATCCCCATAAATTTACTAGGAATGTCATGTTTCCATGAATGGGAAAACTAGAGCATAGGTTCTTAACCTGTGTTCTCTAGACCCCCAGGGGGCTGAGATGTCCTCACAGGGGGTCTGCGAAGGCTTGAAGACACATTACGATCTTTTGCAGTTAAAATAGAATGGATGGATGGATGGATGGATGGATGGATGGATGGATGGATGGATGGATGGATGGATGGATGGATGGATGGATGGATGGATGGATAGCAAACATAGAACAAAATTTTAATTTGCCTTGCTTGTCTGTCTAAAACTTAGCTTTTCTAACCTACCGCCTCCATTAAAAACAAACAGAAGTAAAAACTAGTTATGAAAATATTTCATAGCAAATACCCTATTTCTGCACATGGTGAGAACATGCAAGTGAATGATGCTGAATGGCTGAGAGACAGCATGTGACATTTCTTGCTAGTGCACGGACAGTCAGAAACAGCAGGGAGAGTTGGAGTCAGTCAGTGTCAGAGTGAGGGAACATTGTGACTTCATGATTGTGTTTCTTCTTCAATTTCTGCTGATAAAACCACTTGGTTATTGTCGTGTGTCACGTTCCCGCCTGTCCCTTGGTTGTTTCACCAAGCAAAGGCACAAGCTACATGTCGTTCAGCTGCCACCAGTTGATCACATCAACTTTATTTACTATTAATGACAGAGGTCCAGGCTAAGTATCATTTAAGAACCAAGTAGAAATTGTTTATTGTTACAAGTAATAAAAGTCCAGCCAATGTTGTTAACACTCAACTAAACAACTTTCTTTCTCCACTCTCAACCACCTATTCTTCCTCTCCCTCTCTCTCCTTTTCTTTTCCCCCACTTAACTCTGCCCCACCAACTCCTATTGGTGGATGTAAATTTCAACATAAATATTCACGAGCAGGGTGAACGCTACATTGGGTAAAGTGACTTTTCGATATTATCACAGTGAATTTCATAACAATACATTTTGGTTAAGTCTCAGAATCGATCGCTGGCTGAACGTGCAATGTAAAAGAACTGACAATGTTGAAGAGGATTCATTCTGTTCAAAGCAAAACGAAGCTTCTTCCAGTCATCTTAAGAAGTATAACCATTATAGCAAGGAATATCTGTCAATTAGAACCTTCATGAGAAACTTGAAATAAATATTTGATGCACTTTAGAGTTTTAAATCTTGAGTTAAGTCTTGGTGATCCGTGGCAACAAAAAGTATTTAAAGAAGGTGTGTAGGAAAGAAAAGGTTAAGACTCGGTGATTTAGAGCAGTGGTTCTTAACCTTTGTTACTCGGATGTTTTTGAACTGCAACTCCCAGAAACCCCAGCCAGCACAGTTGGTGGTGAAGGCTTCTGGGAGTTGCAGTCCAAAACTCCTGAGTAACCCAAGGTTAAGAACCAGTGATTTAGAGGACCTGAATGGATGCCATCTAAAAAATAGCTGCCATTTTGTTGCTGACATGGCACATCTTTTTTCCTCTTCTCTTCCCTACCAACTGTTTTTCATCATTTGATTTTGTTATGGTGGGAGGAGGATGCTGCTGTTTGTGGATAATATGTATGCCCAGGGCTGTGATAGTGATGGTAGAATACAAAGCGTCCCACCTAGTTTGGGTGTTGTGAAATGGCCTGAAAAGAAGCAGTGAAAGCTCTTTTGAATGTTATATTTAAAAAGAGAGACAGGCAAGAAATGTCAGTTTGGAGGAAGGGTAAACAGATTACAGGCAGTTTTGGAGACACCCTGATAAATTTATGGTGTTTGGTACAATATTAGTTTCGAGTCTTTAGTTCTGTACAGACAGGAGCATCAGAGGAATTGCGTAGATGGGATTGTTAGCTCTAGTACATTCAGCAGGCCAGAAAAACAGGTGGCCCTGATTGCCAGCTGTTTATATGTGAGAAATGCAGAAATAGCATCTGCAATAAATTAATGACTGATGCCTTCCAAAAAAAGTCATAAAATGTTCCTGATGATGATGTAGTACAGTGGTTCTTAACCTTTGTTACTCAGATGCTTTTGAACTGCAACTCCCAGAAACCCCAGCCAGCACAGTTGGTGGTGAAGGCTTCTGGGAGTTGCAGTCCAAAACTCCTGAGTAACCCAAGGTTAAGAACCAGTGATGTAGTATACCAAGGGAGAAATGTTTCTTTCAGTGAATAATCAAATATCATTAGTCCTATAATTTAGCTCTGGTGGAAATAGCTATGGCTGTTGCAGCTGTTTTCAAATGCCAAGGAACAATATTGTCAACCAAGTATCATAGTATTTTGCAGACAAAGTCACTTGAATCTTCTCTGACTTAAATGCTACAGTTGATACAGGTCCTGTGGGTGTAATTTTGTTTCTAATAATAATGGATAACTTTCAGTTTTTACAGCCTGAGGATATGGACAGGATGTTGCAGTGATGAAAGTTGCCTCGTGTGTGCTGGAATCTTGTTATTTATTTAATTATTTTATTATTTTATTTATTCGATTTCTATCCCGCCCTTTTAGACAAAGTCTCCTCCTGGTTGGTTCCATTAAACATTGTAAGCTAAAACTGTTAAAAACAATTCAAAACAATAGTGATTAGTAATGCTAAGTAATGCTCAAGATGGGAAAACAGAAAATTATAATAAAAGTATTATTATAATATTTTCCTGGCTCTTCCTGGCTTATAAAAGCAGCCAAAGAGGGACTGGCTGAGTGAGTAAGAGGCACGATAAGTGCCTCCTTGCAGCAAGGTAGAGTGCCAGCATGCCTAAAGTAATAATATCATTTGTATTCAAGAAGCCCTCCTTGAATCCTACTGTATTGGACAATTGTTAGCCAGTCTCCAATATTCCATTTTTGGGCAAGATACCAGAGGACATGTTGGAGAGCTCTCGTTCATAGAGTCACCATACATCAGAGGCAACCTGATGATGGCACATAGCAAACTGGAGTATGTGGTGGTTTCTCATCTTCAGGAATTCCTGGATGTTGTGGTTTATGTAGAATTAGGTTCCCAAACTTCTTTGCCCCATAGACCACTTGCTGACTTATTTGTTTTCCGTAGACCCCCTGCCCCATGCAAAGCTTTGATACAAGTCTAAACTTGTGCCCCCAATGTTTTTCTCTCTGACATGGACCCCCTGCAAGTTGAAATCGACCCCTGGGGGTCCATATAGACCACTTTGGGCACCTATCAGTTTCAGTCTGGCTTCAGGCCTGGTTATGGGACAGAGACTGCTTTGGTTGCCTTGGTTGATGACTTAGGCTGGGAACTGGACAGAGGAAATGCTTTCCTGTTGGTTCTGCTGGACCTCTCAGCAATCTTTGATATGATTGACCATAATATCCTTCTGGGTTATATCTCTGATATAGGACTTGGAGGAACTGTTTTACATTGACTCTAGTTTTTCCTGAATGCGCAAGCCCAGAAAGTGGAGCTGGGGCATTCCTCTTTGATGCCTTGACTGTTGGCCTGTGATGCCCCTCACCGTTCCATTCTGCCCACCCCAAATGCTATTTAATGTATAGATGAAATTGCTGGGAGAGATTGTCCAGAGCTTTGGAGTTTGGTACCATCACTATGCAGATGACACCCAACTCTATCTCTGCTTTCCATCTAATTCCAAGGAAGCTATCTCCATTCTAAACCAGTACCTGGTGACAGTAATGAGCTAGATGAGGACAAAAAAGCTGAAACTTAATCCAGGCAAGGCAGATATGGTGCTGGTCAGCCAAAAGGCAAATACTGTAATGAAACAGGGATTCAGCTTGTGCTGGATGGGGTTGCACTCCCCCCCAAAATGTAAGTCCACAGCTTGGGTGTGCTCCTGATTAATCCCTGAGCTCAGATGTACTGATTTCAGTGGTGGCCAGGAGTGCATTTGCACAATTAAAACTAATGTACAAGCTGCACCCATTCCTTTAGATATCCAGATTGGTTACAGTGACATATTCATTCATTCATTCATTCATTCATTCATTCATTCATTCAATTCATTCATTCATTCATTCATTCATTCATTCATTCATTCATTCATTCATTCATTCATTTATATTTCACCCATATGGCTTCCAAGGCCACTCTGGGTGGTTTACAAATGCCATCATTATTAACAATAATATTTATTTACTATTTGATTTTATATCCTGCACCATCTGGCAACTTGGTTACTCTGGGCAGCTAACAATATAAAGAGAGAGAGAAAAAAATTAAAAACACAATAAAAATAAGTTTATAAATAACAAATCAGAAATTAAAACAGATGGCAGTAAGGTGGTAGAAAGGGTGATGGAGAGGATAGCAAAAAGAATGGTAAAAAGGAAGGACATGATTCTAGTGCTCCAGCGAGGGTGCCAGACAAATCTTAGTCAGCAGGTTGTTCCATAGGTGGGGGGCAACCACTGTGAAGGCCTGGTTTCTATTTCTTTCCCTCCGGGCCTCCGTCGGGATCAAGACCCTCAACCGCCCTGCCTGTGAGGAATGGGTATTACGGACAGATCTGGCTCGGTGCAGGCATTCTGATAGGTACCTAGGTCCTAAACCATTAAGGGCTTTAAATGTTACCATCATAACCTTGAAGTCAATGCAGAAACGAACCGGTCACCAATGAAGGGCAGCCAGAGTGGGGGAGGTATGCTGGAATTTCTTCATCCCAATTATTAATCTGGCCACTGAATTCTGGACCAGTTGAAGTCTCTGCATCAGCCTCAAAGGTAGCCTCACAAAGAGAGCACTGCAGTAGGCTATTCTTGAGATTATGAGGGCATGAATCAGCGTCATGAGTGCCCCCATGTCTAGATAGGGACGCAGCTGGGCAATCTTCCAAAGATGGAAATGAACTGTTTGGACCACAGGTGACACCTGGGTGTCCATGGTGAGATCCGGGTCCAGGCAGATGCCCAAGCTGTGAACCTCACTCTTCGTGGGGAGAGTAATTCCCCCAAAGGAGAGGGAGTTTCCCAGCCCACTGAGTATGCCTCGCAAGTAGATCTAATATCATGTTAGAGTGTTAGAGTCCTAAAATCTTACCATATTTTTAATGGTGTCAAATGTTTATACATATATTGAGAGAGAGAGAGAGAGAGAGATTTTTTTTACATATCCTTTTCACTCCAGCTGAAGGGAAACTCAAAGAAGGACATGACAATTAATGGATCGTTTGGCCACTAGATCTCTGAATGTCTTTAAAAGACCCTGCATGAGACTTCTTTAATTTTTATCCCCCTTTAAAAATCCTTCAAGGAGGGAAAGACAGAAGAGCTCCGCAATGTCTTTTGATTACTCACACTAGGAACCGTGAAAAAAATAAAAGAGAATTAGAAAAAGAGATAAAGGATGAAGAGATTGCAGAGGTTATCAACAAACTAAAAACTGGTAGAACTCCAGGCTTTGATAGAATTTGATCAGAATATTATAAATCTTTTAAATCAATAATGATCCCCAAGTTGAAAATACTCTATAATGGAATATTGGAAGGAGAGAAAATACCCCAATCTCTGAAATATTCATTAACAACTCTTATCCCAAAACCCAATAAAGATCTGACAGATCCAAGTTTGTACAGGCCTATCTCATTATTAAATCAAGATGCAAAGATATTTACAGCAATTTTAGCAAATAGAATGAATAAGTTCATTGCAAAATATATTAAAGAATATCAGAATGGTATTTTAAAGGGATGACAAATGGCAAATTTAACTAGGAGGGGTTTGAATATTATATATAATATAGAAAAAGATAAGATAAAGGCAGGTATTTAATCATTAGATATTTTTAAGGCATTTGATTGTGTAAAATGGCCAACATTAAAGATTCTTTTAAAGGGTTGGGGTTTTAGAAAGAAATTTATGGGGGTAATAGATCAACTATATTTGGAGAACATTTCTGCAGTAATAGTTAATGACAGGATGACAGAACAGATAGCTCTCGGCCGAGGCACTAGACTAGGTTGCCCTCTTTCCCCAGTTCTGTTTTGTTTAATTATTGAAATGTTAGTAAATGCAATAAGGAATTATGATTTAATTAGTGGTATGGGTGAGAATAACAAAATAAAGATTAACTTATTTGCTGATGATGCCCTTTTCACACTTAAAAAACCCATTAGAAAGTATGGATAGATGGTAACATGGATATCCTGAGGAACAAAAGGTTGATGCAGACAGTTTTCTTTAAGAATGGATAATATTGTATGGAAATGCTTCCCCCCTGCCTACATGTGTGGGGTTTTGTTTTTGTTTTTGATTCTATTTGTATTGTTTTTGGTTTTTTTTGTGTGTGGTTTTTTGTATGTAGGGGGAAAAAAGCCATTCTTCCCTGAAAAAAAAAGTATGGATAGAATTAAAAATCATTTAGAAAAAATAAATAAAGTGGATTATGTGTAAATTGGCAAAAATCTGAAATAATGTTGTTTAATCATAATAAATTAGAACAAGAAAAGTTTGCTGATATATATGATTTTAGGACATGTAAATCTGTTAAATATTTAGGTATAGATTTAGTAAAGGATACTTAGAAAATAAAGGAACATAATTATAATAAAATAAAAAGAGATATCAAAAAGAAATTACAGGAATATTCCAGTTTGAAACTCTCTTGGTTTGGAAGGACTGTACTGATGAAAATGAAGATTTTACCACAGATGATTTTTTTATTTAGGATGTTACCAGTACAATTAACAGAATATGATTTTAAATTTTGGCAAGGACTGATTAATAGATATTGTAATGAAGGGAAGAAAGCCAGAATAAATAAAAGGTATTGGTATAAGACAATTAAAAAGGAGGTATAGGTATACCAAATATTAAAAATTACTATATGGCTAATCAGCTGAGGTTTATTTGGGAAATTATATATAACCCAGAAAGGTTAATGCGGTGGAAAATGGGATCATCGGAACTACAGGTTGATATTGAAAAAATCTGTTCAGCATAATTAAAAAACATAAAATAAGCGAAATCAATAACCCCTTTTTAAAAACTATGTTAAATGTGTGGTATAAGTATTTTTAAAAATCTATGTTCATCTAATTCTCCATTAGGATTAGTAACTGAAATAGAGAATTTCCCTGCCAATATGAAAGTCCATTTAGAATTATTTAAGGGGAAAAAGTGATTAGATTAAAAGATTGGTTGGATAAAATGAAATCAAATTAAACAAATTCTTCAAAATAAGAATATATCGTGGTTGAGTTATATGCAATTAGAAAAATGGACTAATGAATGGGTAAAGAAGTACAATAAAGGTAGAGAATGTACAAAGTATGAACAATTTCTATTATCATATGAAGACATTCAGATGAATAAATCAATGAAGAGTGTGGTAAATAAAATTTATAGACTGCTAGATTTAAAATAAGAAGAGACTGAGAATGAAGGATTGAAGCTAGTGTTGGAACAAGATCTGGGAAAAAGAATAAATGGTGAAGAATGGATGAAGATACGGAAAATGAGGGTTTTATGATTTATGTTGGTGAGAATAAAATAAAAAAATTTTAAAACTACGTTTAAATGGTATCTGGCACCAATAACATTGAATAAAATTAACTCTAATTATCTGAATGTCTGTTGGAAATGTGAAGAGGAAATTGGTACATACTTTCATATGTAGCGGGAATGTGAAAAAGTACAAAGATTTTGGAAACTAGTCTTTAAGGAATTAACTGATATAAGTGAAAGAGATATAGAATTTAATCCTGAGGTAGCTTTGTTATCAATATTCGTAATTGTGGAATATGATATGATGACTACAGAGTTGATTGCCAATATATTAACAGCAGCCAGATTAATAATAGCCAGGAATTGGAAATCAAAACTTGAATTTCAAATGGAAGAATGGTATAATGAAATATGGACCATTGCTATAAATGATAAATTAACTTGTAATTTAAAAGTTAAGAAATGAGAGATTAAAAATATTTTTATGATATATGGGGCAGATTTATTGAATATGTGCTAACAAAAGGAAAAGGGAAAGTTCCAAATCAGGAATCAGTGCAGTTCTGAAGAAGAGGACAATAAAGGAAGAAGAAGAATAAAGATAGAGGAAGAAGATTACTGCAAGAGGTCTCGACTAGGGTGGTGGGGAACACAATTGATTTGTATTTTGGTTTATGTATTTTATGTTGTAGTTTATAAAAACAAAATTTAAAACAAAAAAACAAAACAAACCTGCAGAATCCAGTTGTGTGGCAGACAGAAAAAAATCCACAATAAAGTAAACGAAAACTGTGAACATTCGGATTCTCATAAAAGATGCCTGTTGTTCAAAATGTGTTGACTTTAACAGATAATGGGGAGTAGTATGGTTTTTTGTTTGTTTTGGGGTGGTAGCATCAGTGACGCACCACACTGCTACGGAGTTGCAGGACAAACAGGAAAAAGACACCCCAAGTGCAGCTGTCAAGAAGTTTTACTCTGCACTCAGACCAGGTGCTTATGAATTGGCAGCCTCTTGCCATTCTGGAAGCTCGGCTCTTGCTATAACTGGCAGAAGCAGACATTGTGAGAGATGAGAACAGCAGAAGTTGGAAGCAGGCAGCAGTACTGCCTCTGGCTGAAGTCAAGTTTTCCAAAAATACCATTTCCAGTCTAATAGTGTATTCTCGAGAGACTGGGGCCTCTCTCAAATTGACTGGCATTTTTCTGTTTCCTTTTGACATCACTCTGCTTGATGAAGTGATAATTAGGAGTGCTGGATGTGCTAATAAACATACATTTTCCCTAACTTTCCAATTGCCACCACCCTGCAGGAAACCTCATCATGAAAAAGTGTGGAAAGAAAATGGGAGGTGTGTATAGTTTTGACAACAGTATAAATTTAGCTGAGAGAAGGTGAATGTTTAAATGCATGTGACTGGACAAATGCAAAATCAACTTCACTCCACATTTTCCACAAATTGTTGTATGCTCACACAGACACCTGTGGCTCTTCTTGGGGGCATTTAAAAATTATTTCTGTTTTTACTCAAAACAAAAAGGAGTAGGTTTTTCCCTTAATCCGTTATTCTGCTTCAAATTCAATGTACACTTGCCTGGTGTGCCACCTGTGTACGACACATTATTATTATCATGGCAATGTCAGGTTGCCATAGCAGTCAGTGATGGTGACAGGCAGAGCCTTCAGCAAAAACTGATATCCACCTACGTGTACAGACAGGCATTCACACCCAGAAAGCCAGGCAAGCAAGTATTCACGTACATACTGGATCCAAGAAGGCAGGCAGGTGGAAGGGGGCTGGCTGGGAGTAACCTTAGTCAACGGCAGGGCAGGACCCCATGAGCTCTGACGGACCAGCTGCCCCTGATGGTTGCTAGTTCTTAAAAGGAGGAGGGATTGCTTTAAATAGGTACATTTAACCAAGATTTGGTCTTCCACACTGAAGGGGAAGAGATCATTGGTAACAGACATATTCCTGCAACTCTCTGCTTATCAAATTGGGATGCATTCCTAGTACTCTGAGTTAGGAAAGTAGGAAAAGTTACTTTTTAGATTGCGACTACCAAAAAGTTACTTTTTGGACTGCATGGCAGTTGGGATTCTAGAAGATGCTGTAACTAAAAAAGTTAACTTTTTTAGTTATAGGAGTGGATTAAGCATTTGTGTTGGTAGTAGCAATAGGCCAGCATCCCATTAGCTGATGTATTTATGATGATGCACTAGTGTGAAGCTCCAGGCAGTGACACATCTGTGTTGAGGGCTTAACATTAAGAACTTGCTCAAACATTTATGTAGAGAGGATCTTGCCCAAGGCCATAGTCCTAAATATTGTTACTGGAGAGTAAACTACTGAACACAACAGCCCTGTGGCATGAATTTGCATATAACAAAGTAAATTCAGGACCAAAAATGCTGAATTTTAATCCTTAAAATGCTGCAAGATTATACTTGGCTGGTTGGCTGACTGGGTGGTGGGTGGGTGGGTGGCTGAATAGCTTTTTATAGCACTGTCAATTGACTCCAGTCAATACCTGATTTCTTTTCTATTCCTTCTTATTTTATTCTCACTCTATTTTATTGTAACTGTATCAAATGATTATGTAATATTCTTGTGTTTTATTGTTTTATCCTATACTGGAAGCCGCCTAGAGTGGTCGAGTAGACCAGATAGGCGGGGTATAAATCAAATCAAATCAAATCAAATCAAATCAAATCAAATCAAATCAAATCAATCAATCAATCAATCAATCAATCAATCAATCAATCAATCAATCAATCAATCAATCAATCAAATAAGTCCACATCAGCATTTGCCAATCTGGTCAAGAATAATGGGAGTTCTGATCCAAAGATTTCTTGTCCCTGACTAAGAGTGAGTAGCTCACACCTCCAGAGGATCCCTTGAACATCTTCACAGATCTGCTATTATCTTTTCCATTCATGTCAAAGCCTTCAGAATAAGAAGCAATATACAAAGCACCAGTTAGTTCTCTCCCGAGCAGTAGAACAGTCCACCCAGGAAACAGTGGTCAGCCAGATCATTAAAGAATTACAGCAAGAAGAATGATAAGATTTCATGTGGTCCAGAAAGAACAAAGAAAAGTCTGTGTGGTCCCCAAGATTGCACAAATGCAAGAGAGAGTGACACCTTTTATTCGATCACTAAAAAGTTAAAATTGCAAGCTTTCATGGATAAAACAGAGCAAGCCACATTAGCTTTGGCATCGCTGCTTTGCCACCAACTTAACAGAATTCCAGACATTTAAGCCCCATGAACTGAATTTTTATAACACACAAAACAACCTGTTCTGGTGGTGTTAATGGTCCTTATGTCATGAGAGCTTAAGCACAAGCAGTGCTAATAGTAGCAGTTTATTCTCATCCCAACCACAGTCAGACCACTGCTTCTGCTGCTGCTGCTTGTTTTTCATTTTCTTCTGTTTCGTTCTTGACATTTTTACCTCAGAGAAACCCAAGACTGAACCATTCTTCTCAAAATCATGTTACCCTGGAAAGGGATACAGATACTTTAGTGAGAGTGCTCTTAAATGATCTGCAAATCTCCTCTAAACAAAAACATGTTTATAAGACCAAAATCCCCTAGACAACATGGGCTGTATATTATTGAAAAAATCATGTTATTTTCCACAATAACAGAATCAAAACTGTTGTTATTATCATTTTCTCCACAGTATGGGAACATCTGAGAGGAATACCTTTCATTAGTCTCATTTCTGAATTTGTTGGTAAAACATGTAGGAAAAAGATAACTTCTAAAATGTTCTGTAATTTGTCAGTATATATAAATATTTCTTTTTTAGTCATAAAACTTTACCATTCTGATGTCAAATAGTATACCTGTTTACACTAAGCATTGTATGCATGCTTCTGCCTCCTTTATTTCCATGCAGCTGACTGAAAAAATGATGGATGTTGTGATGAGAGGCCTCCAGTGAATATGGTACTTTGGGCCTCACAATCTCAAAAGGGGCCTGAATGGGAAGAAAAGAGGGGGGAAAGGGTCTGGTAACAGATCTGGGACAAGAGAGTAAGCTCCCATTATCCCTGCTCAGCACAGCTACAGGTGAAGGATAATGGAAGCTGCATTCCAACAGCATCTGGTTGGCTAAATGTTCTCCATCCCTATTTTACAGCAGGGTTCGGAAGTCTGTGGCTCCACCAATATTGCTGGTTCATGCCTCCTATTACAGTATTTAGGACATCGGCAGGGACTGATGGAGACGGTAGTTCAATTATGTCTAGAGAATCACAGGTTCCCCACGTCTGAGCCACAGAATAGTAAAAAGTGGTGTTGTGGTGTTGCAAGGACAAAAATAGCCTTTTTGAGACTTTGTTAACAGTTACAGGGCTAAGTTATAAATGTGGAAAGAACTTTTGTGACATTAAACACATTGACATGGCCTTCTTGTGTTAAAAAATAAAGAAGACGTTATCCTTAGAGGAATTTGGTTTGTGTGCACCACATAATTGGACTGTTTTTACATGAGGAACTAAAAAGCATCTCCAAGTTTCTGTGTCATTATTTGTACTATGCATGAATATTTCTAATGCATGAAAGAAACTAAAAGTACAGGTTCTCAAATGTAAGCCGTACACTAGTGTTATGGACGGATTTAAGGGGAAGCTGATTTAAGCCTTATACAAGGTAACACACTTCACACACCAGGCTGATACTGACCAGTGCGTGGGAAAAATGCAAGCTTCAGCCTGCTGGTTGCTGTCATAACGCATTTGTTTTTCAGGACTCCCTGGTTGGTGTCTGAACGAAACCTGCTGAGCTACAAGCTTTGATCTGCTTTGCAGGATCTTTGTCTTCAGCAGGGGTCTTCCTAATTCTTCTTCCTTAGGTAAAATCTTTCAAGCATTTCAGCTCACAGCTATTAAGTAGATGTTAGAAGTGTTTTTCCACATTGCCTAGAAGCACCAGTGTTTTCCCTGTTGAGCAATTTCAGTGCCATTAAGTATTGTTGTTATTTAAAAATAAGTTCCTGGAGTTTTTTTAAAAAAGAAACACACCTTTGTTTCTTAAAAATATATATATTGAAACCATACCACTCATTCTTTTGTTGTTGTTGTAGAACTTGGTTTCTTTGAGTGAATTCTTAAAAGGTCCTGGAGGAATTTTCCTGGGCTTCCAACCAGTTCTCTTGGAACCTTGGATCTATAAATGCAATTCCAGTCTTAAATGGCTGTTTATACAGTCATGGCCAAAAATATTGGCACACTTGCAATTCTGTCAGAAAATGCAACCCTTATCTCAGAAAATTGTTGCAGTTGCAAATGTTTTGATACTCACATGTTCATTTCTTTGGTTGTGTTGGAACAACACAAAAATACAAAGAAGAAAAATCAAATCTGATACAATCCCACACAGAAATGCAAAAATGCACTGGCCAAAATTATTGGCACCCTTAACCTAATATTTGTCTGGACCCCCTTTGGAAAAAAGAACTGATATCAATCGCTTCCTGTAGCCATGAATGAATTTCTTACACCTCTCTACTGGAATTTTGGACCACTCTTCTTTTGCAAACTGCTCCAGGGCCTTCAGATTTGAAGGATGCCTTCTCCCAAGTGCTGTTTTGAGATCTCTCCACAGGTGTTCTATGAGATTCAGATCTGGAGTCATTGCTCACCATTTCAGAACTCTCCAGCACTTTGTTTGGAACCATTTCTGAGTGCTTTTTGAAGTGTATTTCTGGTTACATGTCCTCTGGTGCAGACACAGCTTTCCGACACTGGCCACTATGTTGTGCCAAGATTTCTTTGGTAATCATCAGATTTCATGATACTATTCACACAGTCAAGGCATTCAGTGCCAGAAGCAGCAAAGCAACCCCAGGATATTGGCAATTATTTAAAAAAAGATTGTATGTAAACTGCTGCTGATGCACAACATCAGTTTGGAGAAAAAACGTTTTCATTGCCTTACCTTAAAGAGCTAAAGGTCAAATCCATGGCAGTGGCTTTCTAGTAGGCAGTTACGCAACTGGTCCTATAAGAGAAGGCAAAATAAAGAAAGGTATAACTGAGGCAGCACATCTGCACTAATCTACCTACAGAAGAGAACAAAACCCCTTTCCTTCCCTCTTCCTCTGCCGTGCACCAAGCAGGGGAAGGGATCAATCTGCCAATATCCTTATCGAGCCCGACTGTTCCAAATGAGGCCCCCACTGCTGGTTCCCTGCTGTTGGTTTAGCTTCACTCAATTTTGTGAGGATAACATGGGCAGGAGAAGGACTGGGCATTTTGGCTTGAATTCACTGGAACAGTGTCTAAATTTAAATAACTTCTAAAAAATTTTACCAAAGCATGCCGGGCATCCATAGCCTTTCTCCCCTTTGGAATAGATGGTTAAGTGATAAAGGGTTTGCTTCAGCACATTTGCCTGGGTAGACGTTTCTCCTCTCTTTTTAGTGCCTGCCATCTAGGAAAGATTCTTCTTTTTATGCAAGTGTTTTTAAACAGCCTTTCTTTTTTTTTTTTAACGCCCTGATATTTTAATTATGTGCTATAACGCATCTCCTTTTAAAACAACAAATTTAAACACGTCCCCCCAAGCTTTTAAGAAATCTTCCTACTCCATTTTTAGATGTTACTGTTCCACAGTGGAGCGGTAGGACAAGGGCCTTTTACTAATAATGTTGTGTTGTGGCAGCCAATTGTTCTCTGCAAGGGTCAGAGTGGAAATAAACCTTTAATAGAAAAGAAAAACCTGAAAGATTTTTAAAAGTAACTCCACTTAGCAAGTTGAATAGAGAACTTGCCTTGTTGAGAAGGTCTGTGTCTCCAGCAGCCACTCTCTTGCTGGACTGTTTCAGCCCGCTGTCCTCTCCTCTGGTCTCCTGCCCTGCCTCTCAAGCCCCTTTTATCTGCAAGCAGAGAGGTGGGCCCCCTGTGATGTCGTAAAGGGCCAGGAGCATGTGGTGAGTTGCCAAGGCAGCAGCAACAGCAACCCCCTCAGGATGGGCTGAGTCCTGGTGATGATGTCAACAATCGCTCTGAGAGTAAATCTCCCCTTTTTTAGCCTTTGGATATTGTTCTAGGCTGGGGTCTGAAAAAATTACTTTTGGGGGCCCAACCCCTGAATCTCCCATCCAGCATGTACCCCAAAAGGAACATTCCCAGGGTTGAGATAGGAAAAAATAATAATAAATTAATAAGGAAAGACACAGTCACAGAAATGTAGCCCTGGACCCACGGTTAACTCTTTTTAGATATTTTTCATGCCCCTGCCATGAAAAAGATATTATAAGGCGTCCATAATATATAAAAATATGTCAGTGATTTTAATGTTGTCGCAGATCAGTGTATGATGGGTTTCAAGATATGTAATATATTCCAGAAGTGGGTTACTGATGCGATCCCTCCCCCCACACACACACACACACATGCAGTGGGTTTCTGTGGCTAGAGATATGAACTCAGGCTTCTTCAGGCCTCATCAAACAGTCTATCCACAGTGATAGTCAATAAATGCAACTGCCTTAAGTAGTTCAAAATTAAGGCAAGGAGCATAGGATATTTAAAACCATGTTAAAATATTTGTGGCTACTGCTTTGTTAATGTTTTATCTAGCATGAGGGGAAATAAATGAAGAAAAAGTGAACTTAAAATATTTGTTTATTCATTTTTTAAATTGCTGTGTTTTTAATGGATCAAAAGGTGGTCTGCATTTTACAGCAACTTTAGAAGTAGTTGTGAAATTTGTCCTCAAATCACATCTTTGCAGTTCTTTTTCTAGTTACAAGATACAGTCAACCCTCAAGTTACGAACCAACCTAGTTACGAACTTTTTGAGTTAAGAACCGCCCTGATGGGAAAATATTCCCTCAACTTGTGAACCCAGCTTCGGGTTACGAACAGAAAAAACGGCAGGGAAAAAGGGCAGGAAATTCAAAACTCAGCTTCCCACCCTTTCCCCCTGCCTTTCTCCATTTGGAGGTTTACCCAGCACCATGGGAGGGCTTGCGGGGCACCTCCGAAGCCAGCAATCGTGGTTGGGGCAGCCCAATGGCGTTTTCAGCTGTGGAGAAGCCGGGCAGCCGGGGAGAAATGGCAGATCGGCTCCCTCCTTTCTTGCCCACTGTGCAGCTTTCTCCCTCAGAAGCAGCGGCCTTTCAGGGCTTTTCATCGGGTGAAAAGCAGGGCTCAGCAGCCTACGTGGGAAATTCAAACGGCGGAGTCTTCCAGGCTCCACCGTGATGCAGAGCCAGATGCTGCTGCGGCTGCTAAGTCCCGTTCGCGCTGGGCCAGAGACTGAGCTCAGCCCGGCACGAAGGGGATTCAGCAGCCACCGAAAAGCCCCGAAATGCCGCCACTTCTGAGGGAGACAGCCGCGTGGTGGGCAAGAAAAGAGGGAGCCGATCCACCATTTCTCTCCGTCCGCCCAGCTTCTCCACTGAGAAGAAAAGAAGAAAAGAAAAGCCCTGCTTTTCACTCGATGAAAAGCCCTGAATGGCTGCCGAGGGAGAAAGCCACGCTGTGGGCAAGAAAGGAGGGAGGTAATCCTGAGCATGGAGGGGGAAAAGAAAACCTGGATCGCCTTTCTCTCCCGCCCCACGGCTTCTCCCAAAGGGCTGCTCCCAAGCAGTTCTAGCCCAGCAGCGGTAGTGGAGGTAAGGTGCTGCTTTTCCCTTTTTAAAATTCTTTTTTTCTTGCAGGGATTGTGCTGGCGGGGCTGTTTTTTGCAGGCGCAAGATCTTTCTGTGTTTGAAAGATTTTTAAAAGTAAGCCCACTTAGCAAGTTGAATAGAGAACCTGCCTTGTTGAGAAGGCCAGTTTCTCCAACAGCCACTCTCTTGCTGGACTGCTGCAGCCCGCTGTCCTCTCCTCTGGTCTCTGCCCTGCCTCTCAAGCCCCTTTTATCTGCAAGCAGAGAGGTAGGCCCCCTGTGATGTCGTAAAGGGCCAGGAGCAGGTGGTGAGTTGCCAAGGGAGCAACAACAGCAGTCCCCTCAGGATGGGCTGAGTCCTGGTGATGATGTCAACAATCCCTCTGAGAGTATATCTCCCCTTTTTTGGCCTTTGGATATTGTTCTCGGCTGGTGTCCCAAAACATAACTTTTAGGGGCCCAACCCCTGAATCTCCCATCCAGCATGTACACGAAAAGGAACATTCCCAGACTTGAGATAGGGAAAAAATTAAAAATAATAAAGATATTATATGGAGTCCATAATATGTAAAAATATGTCAGTGGTTTTAATGTTGTGACAGATCAGTGAATGATGGGTTTCAAGATGTGTGAGATATTAAAGAAGTGGGTTACTGATGCAATCCCTACACACACACACACACACACACACACACACACACACACACACACACACACACACACACACACACACACACACACACACACACACACACACACACACACACACACACACACACACTCCCTGTGGGTTTCTGAACCTCCACCATGTTTGACTATAGGGACTGTGCTTTTTTCTTTGAATCATTTTATTTATTGATTTAACATATATGCCGCCCACACTACCCAAAGGTCTCTGGGCAGCTTACAACAATTTAAATACAATAAAAAGATAAAACAATTAAAATACAATTAAAAATACAGTACTCTAAAATTTGCTGCCAGGACCTATAGTTGATGAGGATGATGATGACGACGACGACGACGACGACGACGACAACAACAACAACAACAACAACAACAACAACAACAACAACAACAACAAATGTTTTATTGCTGTAATACCAGTGAAGTCAGTCCACTTGGCTGGCTATTTTTAACTTTAGACAAGAGTTAAAAATAACCAGCCAAGCTCTGGCTTCAATCCCACTTCAAGCCTAAGGGCTGCATTGGATACCCCTCTTGGAACTTGTGAGATAGCCCTCACAAATTTAAATCGAACTACTTCTAACTGGATAAATGAAGAATAGGGGCCCAATTGTGCCCCATACAAGAGCTGACTAAGGGGTTTGGCCTTAAACCATCTTAGTGCAGCTGGAACATACTGATCTCCTTTTGTATAGAAGAATTTTAGTATAGCAAGGCTAGATTTTTGTGCTGCTTGTACCACATTGTTAACATGTGTATTGTGGTTTCCTTTATATTGAAATACAACACCCAAATATTTGTAAGCCATAATTTGTTCTATCTCATGCTCATCAATCAACCGCTTATAGATCCTGGGCCTCTGAGCGAACACTAAAACTTTGGTCTTTGAGTAATTTATTTGTAGCATTTCCTCTTTAAAGTATTGCACAAGAGTGCATAATGCTGTCCTTAGTCCTATTGGTGCCTGTGAAACTAGGGCTGCATCATCTGCATATAACAGAAGAGCTATATGTCTATTTGCTAGTTTGGGGAGATGGAACTACGGCTGGCTGAGCACCGTTACCATTGAGTTGATATAAAAATTAAATAACAATGGAGCTAGTATACACCCTTGCTTCACACCATTGTAGGTAGGAACTTTATCAGGCAAGTGTCCTTCCTTGTTGCATTTAATTCTCAGGGTTGTTGTTTTTTTCTTTGAATGCCCCATTTTATTTATTTAATTAACTTATATGCCACTCACAATACTCAAAGTTCTCTAGGCGGCTTACAACAATTTAAATAGAATAAAAACATAAAACAATTAAAATACAATTAAAAATACGGTACTCTAAAATTTGCCATCAGGACCACAGTTGATATTATTTCAATTAAAAACCTTCTGGAACAGGAAGGTTTTGACCTGGCACTGAAACATCATCAATGTTGGCATCAGACGAATCTCACTTGGGATGGCGTTCCATAGTCTGGGGGCGACTTTGTCTACAAGCCATCCCTCTTACCTCCTTGAGGGATGGCTCTTTCAGGAGGGACCTCTGGCTAGATCTTAATTGCTGGGTAGGTTTATATGGATGGAGGCAATTCTTCAGGTATCCAGGGCTTTATACATCAAAACAAGCACTTTGAATTGGGCCTGGGCCGCGACTAGTAGCCAATGTAATTTAAACAGAATCAGCCTGATGTCCCACCACTCACAAGCTGTGCAGCTCGATTCTGAACCAGTTGTAGTTGCCGGACCATCTTCAAAAGTAGCCCCATGTACTGTACAGCGCATTGCCATCTATACAGGATGTTACCAGTGCATGCATAACTATCATGAGACTCTGCTTGTCCAGGTAGGGCTGTAGCTGGTATAATTTCCGCAGATGAAGGAAGGCGTCCCTTGCCACCAAGTCCACCTGGACTTCCAGAGTTAGAACAGGGTCCAGGAGCACCCCCAAGCTGCAGACACTATCCCTTAGGGGGAGTGTAACCCCATTCAGGGCAGGGAAATGACCCTCTAGGCTGTCCGGCGAAGCACTCACTAACAGCACTCACTAACAGCACTGTCTGGATTGAGTTTCAATTTATTGACCCACATCCAGTCCATTATCAGGTCCAGACATGAGTTCAGCACAGAAACCACCTCACCTGGATTGGTGGAAAATGAGAGTTAGAGCTGAGTGTCGTCAGCATATTGCTGACTCCTCAGCCCAAACCTTCTGATGACCTCTCCCAGCGGTTCCATGAAGATGTTAAATAGCATGGGGGACAGTATTGAGCCCTGAGGAACTCCATGCCATAAATGCCATGGGGCCGAGAAACTGGACACAGTCAGCCAGGAAGGAGCAGAACCACCATAAAGCAGTGACCCCGACTCCCAACTCAGCCAGCCTATTCAGAAGGACACCATGGTCAATGGTGTTGAAAGCTACTGAGAGGTCCAGGAGTATCAACAGGGTCACACTCCCCTTGTCTCTCTCCTGGCAAAGGTCATCGTACACGGCAACCAAGGCAGTCTCTGTACCAAAGCCCGGCCTGAAACCTGATTGAAATGGATCCAGAAAATCCATTTCATCCAGCAGCACCTGGAGTTGCCCAGCCACAACCTGCTCCAACACCTTGCCCAAATAAGGGAGGTACACCACTGGTCAGTAGTTAACCACCAGTCCTGGGTCCAGGTTAGGCTTTTTTAGGAATGGTCGAATTACTGCCTCTTTCAAGGTGGTAGGGGCCATTCCCTCTCTCAAAGAGGTGTTCACAGCCTCCTGGACCCAGGTGCGAACCCCCTTGGCAGATCTTCCAATTAGCCAAGATGGGCAAGGGTTGAGCAGAGTGGTGGTAGAATACACAGGTTCAAGCACCCAGTCCACATCCTCAGGTCTCAACAATTGAAACTCATCCATTAATACTTGACCTAAGCATGGCACACCGGACACTTCCTCTGATTCTGCACTAATGGTGAAGTCCAACCCACTGTGAATCTGAGCAGTTTTTCCCTCAAAGTGAATGGCAAACTCATCACAGTGATCTGGTGAGTGGTCCGAGACCTCCACCGGATTCCCGATTGAAAAAGATTCCAGACCTTTCTTTCTGTAAACAGTGCAATGATGTCCTTTACCCAAAAGCTCTACTTTTGTCTCATCTGTTTTGTTGCATAAGTTTTGGCATACTCCGGTCTTGCTTTTTATGTCTTTGTGTCAGCAGTGGTGTCCTCCTGGGTCTCCTACCATAGCGTCCCTTTTCATTCAGATGGTGACGGATAGTGCGAGCTGACACTGTTGCACCCGGTGTCTGTAGATCATCTTGAATTTGTTTGGAAGTTAATCTGGGTTCTGTATCTACCATTCGAACAACCCTTTGTTGTAATTTTTCAGTAATTTTGCTCTTCTGTCCATGTTCATGGAGGTTAGCTACAGTGCCATGGGCTGTAAACCTCTTGATGATATTGCGCACAGTGGACACAGGAACATTAAGATCTCTGGAGATGGACTTGTAGCCTTAAAATTGTCAATGTTTTTCGACCATTTTTCTCTCAAATCTACATACAACTCTTTACACTTCATTCTTTTCTCCATGCTCAGTGTCACACGCAATACAAAGGTTGAGTCAACTTTTATCAATCTTAACTGGTTGCGAGTGTGATTACTATATTGCCCACACCTCTTGCAACAGATGTGTCTAAATACAAATTATAGGAGCATCACATGCTTGAAAAGCAATTATTTTTTACAATTTAGACAGGGTGCCAATAATTTTGCCAGTGCATTTTTGTGTGGAATTGTATCAGATTTGACTTTTCCTCTCTGTGTGTGTTTTTTGTTGTGTGTGTTGTTCCAACGCAAACCAAAGAAATGAACATGTGGGTACCAAAACATTTGCAACTGCAACAATTTTCTGAGAGAAGGGTTGCATTCTCTGACAGAATTGCAAGGGTGCCAATATTTTGGCCATGACTGTAGCCTCTCTCAGATGCAGCAGGACAATAGATTAGATAAACCCTGGATCATTAAAAGCTATGAATTGTTATAAATGCCGGGTAGGTGGGGCTCATCAACCTTGGAAGGCAGCCCATCTAGGAGAAGGAAAACTCCAGTTTCAAACCTCCACTTCCTTGTGGCTATATCCACTGATGGAAAAGGCTTCAGGAGTTAACCTTGAGGAAAAATCCGGAGCCGGAGTCCCGGAGGCTGTTTATGTCATTCTGGCAACTGCTGTGACGTCGCTGGAACCAGTTGTATTGGCTCTTGCCTTTCCACTAGACTATTTCAGCAACGTGGAGAGGGGGGATTTGCTGCTTGGGTAACAGCCTATCCTCCATATTATTTTACCCAGGCTTCATGCTCTGGAGAGGACACTCCAGCTTTGCATGCAGCATCGAAACAACATGGAAAGGGATTTCCATATTTCAAAGGTGGGGAAATGAAATTAATGTGAGATAAATTGGACAATGGGTTTGTGAAATCTTGATATGTAAACCAATGAAATCAAATTGTGTTATTCACCCATGTGTTTTGTTGTATACTGTTATGTTTCCCTCTTAAATACTTAAATATTTAATATTTAAATACTTCTGTTTGTTAGTCATTTATATACAGTATATAACATATAATATATAATATAGTCTGTATTTCTCTCTCTCTCTCTCTCTCTCTCAACATACACATATAATCCTCTGCATGTGCTTTTAAAGTGTACCCCTCCATGTGTGAATCAGATTACTAGTTTTATACATCACATGTAATTTGGCCCTTAAAAATGCCATAGCACTTAATAAAATGCAGGCACTATTTTTCTTTGAGCATGCACGACATTTAATATGGAGGAATCATTTCCTTTTTAAAAAATCAGTATATGGTTTCAACTTTACAATAGTTCCATTTCTCACCTAATCCTTATTTTCACATTTTCCCATGTTAACTATGTCAGTAGTAACATAAACACCAACAGAAAAAGGGCTGAGTAAGTACTTTTTTCATTGAAATAAGAGTGTGTTATGATACACTGTAAGGCTGCAGTAATGCTAATTTTATAACATCTGGCCATAAGCTCATTGAGCAAGCTTTTTAAAAAGATCATCCTTTACAGACATATCCTTATCAGTGCAAAGAATAAAACGAAGATTCCTCATCAAGATTTGTTAAAATGTTTTCATTTTTAGATCTATATTATGTGCATATGAATTAGGGATGCGCACTAGCACCAATATTCTGACTGGGATTCAGATTCAGGTTTCAGAATTACACCCCTTCAGAATTCAGAATTTTAAAAATTCAGAATTTCCAGATATCTGGAACTTCTTGATATGAATACAATACAGTAGAGTCAAGATTTTTCCTCTTTTAAAAAACACAAACAGGGAACACTTTTTAAAGGATTTCCCTGTGTCCTCTGACACCTTCCCAGTGATTGATTGTAGAAACAAAAAGGGTGGAAAACAACAGCCGACAATGCCTAGATATTAGGAGGTGACTGTAATGGGCATAGTGGTTGGACCCTAAATCAGTGGTCCCCAACCTTGGGCCTCCAGATGTTCTTGGACTTCAACTCCCAGAAATCCTGGCCAGCAGAGGTGGTGGTGAAGGCTTCTGGGAGTTGTAGTCCAAGAACATCTGGAGGCCCAAGGTTGAGGACCACTGCCCTAAATGGAGCTGGGCACTGTGGCATCCGCCCAGGTCATGAATATTCATATGCTATTTGCATAGACCAATGGTAGTGCTGGAGGGGCAGAGTCATGAGATATAAGAGACTCAGCAGGGGGAGGAGGAGTTTAGATAGTAAGTTTTGAGACTGGGAGATGGAGAGTTGAGAGAGTTTTGGAAGTTTGGGCGGGAGAGTAGTTGAGAGTGGATGAAGGAGGATGTTTATTAGGAGTTAACAACATTGCTTGAAATATCATCATCTGTAACAATAAACCATTTCTGTTTGGTTCTTTTAAAATGACATATGGCCTGGACCTTAATTATTAAGAATAGGTAATGCTGATGTAATCAACTGGTGGCAGCTGAGGGGCACGTAGCATGAGCTCTGATTTTGGTGAAACAAGCAGGGGCCACATAGGGATCGTGACAGGCACAAACCACAAACTATGAATTACCATAAACCAACCAGAAAACCAGTTTGTAGTTCAGTTTTTGGTTCATGCCCAATGTGGGGGACCTACCTGTTCCTGTTGTGCTACTGCCACCCCAGCTGCACTCCTACGGCCTCTGCCATATAACTCCCACACAAAGCCTGGAGAGAAAAAACCTCGACTTCCCAATCCTTGCCGGCCCCACCTTTGTGACACATCCCTGTGACTCACAAGGCTACATTTGGGCCGGGAAATCTCAGGCAATGGGATGCTGCTAACCTGGAAAACCTATCGCAGGAGCAATCAAAGGATGAGAGCAGGCTTGCATGTCTAGACCTGGCCTTCCCTGATATAAGGAAAGATCCCAGCTGTTGCTACCAATTGCATGAGGGGGTGAGCTAGGGTAAGATGTGTCAGTACACAGTAGACCTTTGGGTGTGCCAGAGATGAATGTTCATTTAGAAGCAAAGCTCCCACAAGGTTATTATGCCAGTCTTCAGTCCTAGCTTGCTTTGACCTATAGAAAAAAATGGGAGCCAGCATGACATCTGTGTCAGACCTGTTTGTGTAGACCACTCCTTTTATCTGCGGGATCCAACCATTTTTTTTTTCTTTATTGAAGTCCTACACTTCAGAGGTGGGCAGAATGGGGCCCTCCAGATATTCCTGCACTGCAATTCCCAGCATTCCTTAAATTGGCCATCCTGGCTAAAGCTGATGGATGTTGCTATCCAGTGTGTGAAAGTAGAACATACTTTGCCCACCCCTGCTATGTCCATTTCACTGGGAGTAAGTCCCATTTAACTCAGTGGCATTTAAATGTGAATAACATTCAGGATTTCAGTGTAAATGTCACTGGTTTTCAACAGTGTTTAAAATCACAAAGGTGGTATGATACACCTCTTGCCCCTGCTTCCAGCACATCCATCATCTTTAACCATCAAAGCTAAATAAAGTAAATTGCATAAGCTTAATTCAGCAACTACTTACTGTAAAGAGGGAGATGAGAGAAGCTACCTCAACAGCACAGCATATTTTCTTCTCTCCTGCCTCAGCCTTTCATTCTGCTTTCTAGGCTTGAATACAATATGCTTTGTTAGTACTGCCACTATCTGTGACCCAGGGGTGTCTTTTGTTCCTAGTTAGGGAGGGAGAATCTGACTCAAAATTTCATGGCAGAACAGTTTCCACCCCACCTCCAATGAGGACCGCCCACCATAAGATTCCGTTCTACCCATAAATAGGCAATGATTATACGAGAGTGTGCATTCATTCAGCACATTCAGATGTTTGAGGTACTGCTCCCGCTTTATGGGTTTAGCATAAACATACAGGCAAATTTTTCAATAAGGCCAAGAATCTTATCTTATTTGAGTCGCTTGACAAATACAAGGTTACTTTAATTAACAAGATTTTTAGAATTAGTATAGTAAAAACAGTGGATTATTTTAATTAAAGAAACCACAGTGGGCAGCATAAAGTTATTCTAGTAATCCTTAATGCATTTAGCCCAGAAGAGTCCTATTAAATGCCAAAGTAAGCAAGTTCTGGATTTTGACATTTTAAAATGTGAGAATACTGGAGATTTTGTATTTGGCAGGAAGATTACAAGAGTGTTTTTGTTTCTGGATTATATTACATTATTTTACTTAACTTGGCAGATGTTTTAGAGTTACAGCTGTCCAAACACGACACGGGGCTCCTCTATGTTGTTCTGAAGAAAACTTGCAAGGTCCACTAAATTTTTAGGCTGGTGTATTATGAGACAAAAAGAAACATTCACCTTACTTTGTGGATAGTGGAGTGGGGGGTTGTGGCAAATTCCAAAGAAACTTTTGAGTGTACTGTATCTAGAAAAGGTAGAAAAATATGCAGATGCATTAAAATGGGTGTAAGTGCACAAAGCTTAAAACATATTAAAAACAATGGGCTCATCCAGCTGGAGCATTTGTTCCCCATTTTCCTCACTAATGAAATCAATATTTTTTTTCCTATTGTCCAGATAACACAGCATTTGAACTGGTCTCCACGTTGACAAATAGTGACAGAAACTATGCTTATCCATGCTTTAAAAACCATCTAGGCAGTAGAGTAGCTACAAAATCACAATAGCAGGGTCACTCCATGAAACCTGCCCATACACACACATGCATGCTCTTTCCTTTCTGAACATGCACACACACACATCCACACATTCCAAATTATGACTCAGCTGCAGCTACAAGCAGGGGAGGCAGAACTCCATGATGAGGGAAGAGAGAAGCTGCCATCCAGAGACCAGCTTCCCCATCTTTTTGCATGGTTTGTGAAATGCTTTCCAACTATACCCCACCATAGCATTTACCCTGTGCCCTCCTCCTTTTCTTGGGCTCAGCAGTAAGACACTGTAAAACACACAAACACACACAGAGAGAGTTTTTCCAAGCACTCTGATGGGTGAGTTGCAGGATGGCTCTTCATCTGGATTTTGGTTGACTGCTTGTTTTTGGGTGCTGACAAAGACGGGGGTTCGGAAAGCTAAGCAGCACCCAAGTCATCTTAATCAGGTAAGCAGGTAAGCAGGCAGGCAGTGAGAGGATGAGCTGGCTCCATCCATCTATATATCCTTATAGGACATGGAGAGGTCAAAAAGACATAAACTTGTGGCTACCTGAGGGAAGGGGATGGAAGGAGTGATCTGACAGAGCCAGTAGGGAGGGTGCCAAAAGGGTCCTGGCTGCAGAAAACATCCTGGTGCTTCAGTCTCCCACAGAGTGGCATGACTAGCCCATTGCCTCCACTGTAGGTGACTTTGTCATGGTTGTCATTGTTTCATTTTATACCTGTGGCAGAGTTCAGGCAGCAAGACCTTCTCTGATTGGAAGTTTTCAGTTTAACTTCTGCTTATAGAAACAACAACAACAAAACAGGACAAAGGTCTAGCAAATATTTGCAGGGTTTCCTCTAGATTTTCAAAAGAATTGCTTTCAAAGATGGCTGGTTTTAAGGTTCGTTAGCAGTTGGTATCTGCTGGTTTGAAAAGCTTTCAATGTAATGCTAATATAATAAAGCAAAGGGCTGGAAGAGAACCAGCAGAGAAAATTATTTTAAAGGGGGTTAAAGTTTTTTTTCAAGTTTTCTTCCCAAGGTCTTTGCAAGGTTTTTGACCCAGTTCTTTAAATGATGCTGATTTCTTAAAAAAAAGAGAAGTGAGGTTTTAAGAATAAGTACGGGCAGAACTCCAGATGAAATCTTTCCATATGTGGCACTAAGAGGCACCAAGTGGCACTAAGTGGTATAATGTAGAGAGGACCAAGGGCTCCACGTGGGGCCCCAGTTTTAAGGAAATCTTGTGGGCTTTTGGTAATTCAGCATGATGTAACTATGGAAGTCACGCTTACCTCCATGCCCATCTGTGGCCTGGGCACACATATCAATTCTCGTTGCCCATGCTTTCCAGGTTTTTCAACTCAGTAGCAGACCATAAGCTGGTTTACAACAGTCTGTGGGCCATCACCTAGTTTAAAGCTGTCTTATATATACACCAATCTCCTAAAAAATTATTTCACATGTATGACTTAGTAATTTGCCATTGAACTTTTATCTTCAAATCACCTTCTTCTTGTGCTCATTAATTTAGGATTTTAAGATAAAAATCCTCAGTTTAATAAAAGAGTGAAGTGTTAGAGTTATTGCAACCTCACATGCTGCCTTTAATAGGCTCGGTTGGGAGGGACATTTATGGGCGGTGGTGACTGTCAGTCAATAACAGCACTAATCAATAGTTCCTTCCCTCCCTCTGATTCAAAGAGAGCCATAACTCTTTGCTAAGAGCTTCTTTTCTCCTCTGTTTTGTCTGTTGGAAGCTGTTAGTCTGTTGAGGCCTGCTGCTTAAAAAGGTTGTGCTTGTTCTTAACTTACTGTTTGATCGGTTCAGAACTTTAAGTAAACATGTTTTATTCTTTTTTTTTATTTCAAATGTCTTATTTTCTGTTTACAGCCACCTAGAGTGGTCGTTTGACCAGATAGGTGGGATATCAATCAATCAATCAATCAATCAATCAATCAATCAATCAATCAATCAATCACTCAATCAATCAATCATGATATTGTCACAACCTCGCAAAACCAAGACTTCCACATGCCCAAAATTTTAGACAGATCTGTAAATATTTTACTCTATACAGATGACATGATCTCATTTGTCTACAAGTTGGACTGAGAAGACTGCTAAGACAATTTAGTTCGTATTATGTATTGATGCCTTTGAATTGTGGTGCTGGAGGAGATTCTTGAGAGTTCCCTGGACTGCAAAGAGAACAAACCTATCAATTCTAAAGGAAATCAGCCCCGAGTGCTCATTGGAAGGACAGATCCTGAAGCTGAGGCTCCAGTACTTTGGCCATCTCATGAGAAGAGAAGACTCCTTGGAAAAGACTTTGATGTTGGGAAAGTGTGAAGGCAAGAGGAGAAGGGGACGACCGAGGATGAGATGGTTGAACAGTGTCATCGACGCAACCAACATGAATTTGACACAACTCCGGGAGGCGGTGGAAGATAGGAGGGCCTGGCGTGCTCTGGTCCATGGGGTCACGAAGAGTTGGACACGACTAAACGACTGAACACACACATGTAGAAAACAAACTAGTCATTAATAATGCCAAATCCAAAGTTGTAGTATTTGGTAAAAAGAAAAAAGTACATAGGTGGTACATAAACTCAAATGAACTAGAGCAAGTAAAATCCTACCATTACCTATGCATAACCTTCTCAGCTACAGGAGCATGGGTCCTTACTAATAAAGAGAAGTAAATTGAAAGCAGCTGCCTGCCTACAATAATTAAACAGACTGTTGAACTTTATTTATCCAGGCACACTACACACAGTTTTTAAAGATCCTCAAGGCAAAGGTAGTACCAATGTTAACATTTGCTGCAGAAATCTGGGGTTTTGCTGATCTCACAGATATTGAGAGAGTCCAATGTCGATTCCTGCATACAATATTGGGAGCCTCAAAATCTACATCATCCTGTTTAATTAGAGCGGAATTAAGTATGGGAATGGTTGCTAGTACAATTCATGCCAGGATGATCAGCTGTTGGTGTAAAATTAAACAGATGAAGGAAAGCAGACTTCCCAATATCTTTTTAGAGGAATAGAGAGTAACTCTCTATGAACACTGCTGGTTAAAGAAATTTTTTCAAATTACTCCCAAAATATTTTTTTTTCATGCAAGCATTCAACCCAAGGAGTAATTCTTTCAAAAATATATTTAGATGAAGAGTACTAGATGTTGGAGCACAAACTGACCTGTTATTAGATTCCTGAAAAATGTCAAAGGGTTAGTGGTCACAAAACATCAGCAACAATTTGAAAAATATCTGTCATATCCTATGAAAATGGAACTCTGGAAAGCCTTTATCAGATCACATTTTGAACAAACGTAATCAGTGATTATATCGGGGAGATTGCAGGTATACCAATTTAAGACAAACTGTGAATCTGTGGGACACCAGCTGTGGAAGATCTAATTCATGATGTTCTCAAATGTCAGTTATATATTGACATTGGAGAATGTTATCTAGATCCCTTGCTAAACAGAAGGAAATTCTGGGACGTAGAAGATAAATTGGACTTCTTGCTTCAAGAGACAAACCAATACATGACACAAAAAGTCGCCCTGTTCATAATAAACGTGGCTAGATGCAGGGAGAAATTTAAGGACTCTGGACTAAAACCAGTACTGTGTTCCAAAAATATGACAGCGTGAATTTAATATGACAGCCCAACAATCTGCAGCAGCGTTGGATCAGTGATTGGTCACCAGAGGATCCACATGGATAGGCCTGAGTTTTTTCAGAACTATGGCGTACATCTGTCTGATTTGGGTTTGGATGTCTTCTTGGAAGACACCAAGGGGGGCCTGTTTGCTGAACTTGATTGGCTCAATGGCGGGCATGGGACTTAGCATGGCTACTCCGTATGCTGTGGCAGGCAGTGCAGATATAACAAGTTTTTGGTGAGTCCCATTGCAATATCAGATAAGCTATGGCCCATCTGACCTCCTAGCACTGCAGATCATGCGATTACAGTGCTTAGGGGGAAAGATACGCTGGGGCCACACCTGGACCAATAGTCAACAAGGAGAAGCTGGCTTGAGGTCCCAGGGTGGTCAAATTGGGGCCAGCCGGGTTATTGCTGTCCTTAAGACCACGAAAATTTGGGGCCTGGGTTCGCCCATTTGTTGCTTAAGGGGTCCTTTGAGACTTCTCTGCTTAAACCTGATTCTGCACTATGGCAGGACCCCCCTTTTGCCAAAGGATGGCAACACTGATTATGCTTAATAAAGTGTGGCCCGTGTTTAATCTATATTTCTTGTCTCGCGCCTTCATTTCGGGGTGGGGAGGGCAAAGAATATTATGTATGCTTTTTCTCTAACCTTAACTTTAAAGCCCATTTCCTTTCATACAGTCTTCCGATTTTTCTTTTGAAGTCACCTCTTCTGTGGTGCAAGGATGCTAATTTTTAGATCTAAACACAAGGCAGATTACTTTGTGATTGTGCAGCAAATGAGAAGAAAATGATCCCTTTCTGCTTATTTCTAATTTTTCTGGATGATATTTTCCTCCAGAAAGGTTATAATTTTCTCCTGCTTCTTCCTTAAAGGGATAATCTTTAATAGATTTTAAGATGGTTGTTCTGAGGCATATTGTGTTTAGCATGGTGATTGTTTTCAGTGGCCTTCCTCTTAGCTGCCTGCAACACAACCCATGATGACTTAAAGTGGTGAGTTGCATTTTAAAGGCTAAAGGTGTTCTTTGTTCAAGGACAGATCATAGTCTGATCAGGTTTGGTCTTCAGGCTATCTGGATAATCCACAGAGATAGAAGACTTCTTAATGTTACACTCTGAAGACCGATGGATCCATATGATTTTCTGAGATAGGAAAGTGTATTTTCCCAAAGATTTAACTGTTGCTTCTTCTAAGGTGCTATTTCTGTTTGAAATAAGAGGATGACTCAGACCTTTGATAAAATTACTCTCAAACATCTTCAGCCCAGTCGTAGAATTATGCTGCATCCTTATTATTTTAAGAATGATCCCTGTAGATAGTGTAAAACAAAGCTTCTCTTTTTTCCCCACTGTTGTGTCTGCACTTTTATCCAGTGGAATATTTTTCAGGGCCTTTCAATGTATGCTCAGGTGTACAGGAGCTTGAGTTTTTTTAAAGGCTTACTGTGATCAATATGCTATATATTCTTGCACCTAAAATTACGCTTTCTACCCACCATATATGAGTAGTATAGTTTTAACAGCCAGAGGTGGTTTTTCAGTTTGTGCTGACTAAGTATATGGATGAAGTACTTAAACGACTGATGGCTACCACATGTGCTTTAGATCCTTATGCTTTTGTGTTATAAAATGTGTCCCTTAGCTGTGGTAGGGATTTGGGCTACAGAAGTAATTAATACAAATGCAGGAACAGATGCCATCTTTATTTGACAATTAAGAATATAAAACAAAAGAAAACAAACAAACAAACGGCAAGCTTTTGATGATAACTCTTATTGAAGCCTGTACACCAAGCTCTTGTGGGTAGTTCCAAAAATATATGCTGTTATTTAAGTCACAAGTCACATGGCTGATGTTGAGGCCAGGTTAGATTCTTAGCTGGAAATGGCTGCAGTCTACAAATGGCCTATGGAGGTGGAGGAAGGGGGTGGTTTCAAGCCCCTCCTCACTGAACAGTTTGGAATTTATAACCCATCTCTTAAAATAAAGGATAGTCACGCAATCTGAGCCCTCCTCATTCCCTCTTTCTGCCTTTTTGAAATTCTTTTTCTTAAAACTGTTTTTATTAATTTTCATAGGTATAGGGGTTATGGTACAACTAGGGGGACCAGGTAAAAGAGGGAGGGGGAGGGTAGGAAAAGGTAAGATTCCAGAGAGCAAAAAGTGTTATTACATCCGCTTAAACAATTATATTAAAAAGGGAAATTATACAAAGAAAAAAACATTATAGCAATTTTCCAAGACATCTATAATTAGTAATCTTCCATTTTCTTAGACTTTCTCTTTCTTTTTATCTTTAGACTTACTAATTTTATAGGTTTGATATTATTCTGTCAAGTTTATATCTATTGCTCTAAATCAATGTTATAACCATTATTGTGTCTATTTTAGCATATATTCTTACACCACAAAATACCCTCTCAAATTTAACATTTCCGTCTTTTGATTATCTATATTCTGTCAAATTTATATCTTCTGCTCTACATCAATATTCATCTTCCACCTTATTGACCATTTATTTATATCTGTTCCATTCCATGTATTGTCTCCTTTTTTTATTCCCATCTGCCACAACATGTCCCACCATCTCCATTCCCCTCCCTTTCATAGTAAAGTTCACAATTTGTTGCACTTCTACTGCTGACATCTCCATAAGAGGGGTTAACAAATTAGCTCTCCACAGCACTGTATCTTCACCTTTTTCTTTTGAAGACTTATCGGGTTTAAAAATAAAATTATCTCCCTCTGTTTGTGTTTTTAAAAAACTAATTTCCTGTTGCAATTCTGGTTCTTTCTCCACCTTCACTGTAAATTCCATTTGTGTCCCTACGTCTTTAATTTGTTCAAATAGCTGATCCATCTCTAATTTCATCTGGCGTATTCCATTAAATATAATGTTTTGAATATTCTTGAGAATGTCTTGTTCCATGATTGGATGTATTATCTGGATTTCTTTCCAGCAGATAGTAAACACAGTAAATGTTCACAATGGTAGCTTACGTCTTGGGGCAGAAAACATTTGCAATTCAGTCTCTCTCTCCAGGCTTCATAGTCAGCAATGGTTGACAGCAGGAAGGGTTTTTCCTCATTTTCAAATCTTTTCCCAAGACTGTTTCTGGCTGTTACACAGATTTAAATCCATCAGTAGTTATATTGTCCTGTAGAAGGGAGTTTTATTGCCACAATACAAGCAAAGTAGTTTTATCTCCTCCACCACCCTTTTCTTCTTTCATTCCCTTTCTACCAGTCAAGCCTCAGATGAAGGGGAGTGGAATGCTTTCTAGTCTGGCCAGATATAGATCTAGTCACTGTCTCTAACGATTGCACCCACTCTCTTCATTGTTTAGGTCCTTAAGAGTTGGTGAGTCCCATTGCAATATCAGGTAAGCTATAGCCCATCTGACCTCCTAGTGCTGCGGATCGTGTGATTACAGTGCTTGGGGGAAAAGCGTTCCATATGTAAAACAAGCCACCAAATTCTGGTCAAAATTATTTTCAAAATCCTTCTGTACTTTTCCGCTTTCTGCCGTGGGACATTCACAGCTTTGTGCCAAGATGGCTCCAACTTGATTTCTGCTTCCAGATGTGACTTGAAAGGTAAATCTAGGCATCCCCTGGTCCTCCTCCCTTCTCAGTCAGATTCTGTTACTTCAGACTTTCATTTCTCCTAGTAAAAGTCCTCCCCCCAAGTCTTTGGGGGGTCAAAACTGAGTGGTCTCAGTCAGTTTCAGGAGGCCTCTTGAAATCCAACCAGTCTCACTGTGCCAAAGCCCCACCTCCCTGCCTTTTTGAAATTCAAAGAATTTTTATTTAGCTACAGATGGCAAGAAGCATAGCCTGCCTCTAACAGAGTTGGGATTAGGAATTTAGTTAAACCACCAGGAATACTCAATTGTAGCCAAATTGTAGCCTTCCCTCCAGTCAATCCCTGATGCTTTTTTCCCTTCCTCTTCCTATTGTTTGCTCCCATCTTGTGAAATGTGTTTTACTATGTAGTAACTGTTTTTATATATATTTCTGCTTGTTTTTTGCTGTAAGCTGCCTAGAGTGGTCTTAGGCAGAATATTAAATAAATAAATAAATAAATAAATAAATAAATAAATAAATAAATAAATAAATAAATAAATAAATAAATAAATGAATGAATGAATGAATGAATGAATGAATGAATGATGATGATGATGATGATGATGATGATGATGATGATGATGATGATGATGATGATAATAATAATAATAATAATAATAATAATAATAATAATAATAATAATAATAATAATAATAATAATAATAATAATAATAATAATAATAATAATAATAATAATAATAATAATAATAATTTTTTTTTTAAAGCCAAATCAATAGTTTTACCTGGTGAATGCTTTCCTTGGCTTGCAGTAATGCTTATGTGGTGTTAAAAAAAGCAAAGCATGCTGCTTATATACCGCCCCATAGTGCTTCAAGCACTCTCTGGATAGTTTACAAGTTAATTATGCAGGCTACACATTGCCCTCCCCAGCAAGCTAAGCTGGGTACTCATTTTACTGACCTCAGAAGGATAGAAGGCTGAGTCAACCTTGAGCCGGCTACCTGGGATTGAACCCCAGGTCTTGAGCACAGTTTTGGCTACAGTACAGCGATTTAACCACTGCGCCATGAGGTTAAGAGTCCATAATGTTCAAGAACTGATGTTGGTCTTCAGTTGGTTCCCTGATTTGGCCATTTTATGGTATCTTACACAGTTCAGGAAAAAATCAGGTTGTCGAAACAATACTGTATTGTTTCAAAGACCATGTGGCCTTTTCCAGATTTTTCCAGAAGCAGTTAATGACATTCTAGAAGAAGGTGTAGTGAAATGTAGGTTGATACCCCAGCTGCAACCCTCTCTAGAGAGGACTGACCTTCCCTAAGTTACACTAATGCTACTGGCATTCAGGTAAGACTTCTGCAATGCACGCTACCTGAGGCTGTTGAAGACTTTTCAGAAACTTGTATTTTACAGAATGTAGCTACCACAATATTGATGAGGGCAGGTGGCAACCATGTGCTCTCTGTTATTATGCCAGTTGCATTTCTGGGTCAAACTCGAAGATCTGGTTTTGCCTTTTAAAGCCCAAGGACTAGAGATGGGGATGAACCGCCAAATGGCACTTTGTCTTCCCTGGTGGAACTGATGAACCACAAATCAGTTCATCAGTTCACCGGGGGTGTTTTTAGATAGCTTGTGGCTGTCTAGAAGAAGAAGAAGACTGAGACCCAAGCTCCCTGCCCCCACATCCTGCCCCCCTTACCTTACCAGGGAGCACTGAAAGACTGGCATGTCTGGAGGGATCTGACCCTCTCTCTGTTTCTATGTTTACAGGGCCTACAGGGGGCTTGTTTTCCTTTCCCAGTTAGATGTGATAGGTGTCAGATTCTGTAGGAAGAGGGATGTTTAGGCCACTAAGGAAAATATCCCCAGATGTTAAAGATAATTAATGGCTGTTATGAATATCAATTATTCCATCAGAAAAATCATATCAACATTTAGAATCACACTGCTCAAGACAAAAAGGCAGAAATTAAAATGACCCCACACTTCCTTAGTGGTGACATTTAAAATCCAGCCATATTGTCTTGCATCAATGTTAACCCATCTCAACAGCTGGGATTTTTAATGGAAATCGCATTGTGCTTTATTGGGAAAAAAACAAGAGGAAACAGAAGGGGAAATGTTAGCAGTTGATGTCAAGTACAGTAAGGGTTTGGGTTGTTGTTTTTTTTATTCTGTCTACTGGGCAGACCCCGAACATTTGACACTTATTGTGGCAAAATTTTAAGCATAGCTTCCACCTGCCAATTATTTTCAAATTCTGTAACTGTTTTCCCCCTCATTTCTAAATAGCCAAATTTGGCCTTCTGAATGTAAGATATTAGTATCCACGTGTATTTCCACTCATGTTTCACCATACAGCTTGGAACAGGGATGTGAAGAGTCCATCTACATTAATTTCATAGAGCTCTCAAAATGCGAGCAATGGCAGCCAGAAAACAGAGAAAACGAGGGGGGCAGGAAATAGTCTACATCCAAATTGGGAGCCTGGCTGTTGCCATGGCAACTGCAGCTGCCTCTGCTTCCACAGCAGCAAGCAAATTAATAAAAACATGGATGGAATAGGAGGCAGCTATCAAGGACAGAGCAGGAGGGCTACAACGCTTGAAAGACTGCTCTGAAGTATGGCTGGATCAATCTCCTTTTCCTCTTTTTCCCCATTCTGTCATTCTCTTTCTGTATTCATCCTAATAGTTCTGCAATTACTACTTTCTTGTGTTGTCAAGTTGTTCTCAAAAACCCTCAAGATGCTCAGGGGCACTTTCCTTCCAGAGTTTGGGCTGCAATCTTTTACTGATGCTGATCAATCTTACTGGCTTCATTAGCAGCTATAGTCTAGAAAAATGATTACTGTCTGCCTGCAGGGAAGGAAAGCAGATATTTACTGAGGAGCTGCATCTGATTTCTTGATGCCAAATTTCTTGTATACATAGAACAGAACTACAATAAGTGAGTTTCTTAGGTTTTTTTTTCTTTTTCATAGTCTATATTTTGAAGCTTATTTCAAAATAATACATAATTCCACATATATGGCAGCACCAGATAATATCATTGGCCAAATCTGTTCACAATGTAATTATCAGATGTTTCTTGTATATGTTTCATATCAAAGTACAGACAATGAATTCCACTGGTTTTAATCAGCCATATTTCCTCCCTTGTAATTTTCAAGCTGTCTGCAATGTGCCAGTGAACCAAAGAGAGGCAAATTACTCAAGAACATTCCATTTCTGAAGCACTTCGGCACAAATTGAGGACAGCCTGGCTGTTTCCCGTGAAATTTGTGCAGACTATTAGTTCTGAGCCACAACACTTCTCATTTCTTCCATCGGCTCACACAAATGTACACAGACACACACTCCAACAATCATCCATCCATTCACCTCCTCAATTTTTCACTCCCTTAGCAGTTCACCAGTCTTTCTGGCTTCACCTTGAAACATTTTTCAGTTAATGCTAGCCATTTCCCAGAAAACATGCATAGTAAAGGATTTCAAGAAGTCAAAATGATTTGTAGTCTTTCTAGCCAATCACGCTATAGCTATCCACAAACCTAAATTGCTTTAATTTGCATTCACTTTCCCTCAGGGGATGTTGGGAACTGTAGTTGTGCTAAGGAGCTAAGAGAGAACTTGCAACATCACTAAACTGCAACTTCAACTTTACTTTGGTGAAGCTATGAAACTTACTTTGGTCTAAAATAAATGCCCTTGTCCATACTGGGATAGTATTAAATGAATTGTAATATTTATGTATTAAATTAACCAAAAAGGCACAAAAATTGTTCAAGCTCATACGATCTCCAGATCTCATAGACATCATAATACAAACAGGGTACTGTATTTATTAAGTGTAGTGGCTGGGTGGGGGAAAATAATCTTAAAGTCTCTGTACCCCAGAGATCTAATGCAAGAGGGTCTGCAGACATTCAAAGGGGGCTTACCAGGTGATTGTGTAAGATTTTCCCTGGATCAGAACACAGACTTGCTGTAAGCACAGAAAGGAGGAGAAAATGTAGATATTGCCCTCCATTTAAACTGAACAATTTATTGCAGTGTCTCAAACACCTCCCCCTTCAATATGCTTTTATGACCAAAGATACAAAATGTTCACAGCCCATAAGAAAAGGTAACTTCTACGTGGCCAAGAAGTCAGTTGCTCAGTTTCAATTCTTAATGTTGAAACATTGCATATGCCTGCTGTATAGAGTTAAATGAGCCAACATACAATTATTTTATTTCTTTGGAAGCAGGGTGTCCCCCCTACCATAGTACTCAAGCACAAGAAGATTGACAAACTTTTTTTTTAAAGAAACAGCAAACACTACCTTGGCTTCATGTCTTCCTATTGTCATTCCCCTGCATTCTCTAGTGTTTTACTCTGGAATGCACACTTTCCTTGGCTTTAAAAAGCAAAAGATGTGGACATGAGTCATGCTGTATTCCCCAAAGACTGTCTAGATTCTGCCAGGTAGTTCAATTGCACAGACTCAACACTTGCACTTTGCTCATACCCACATCCAACACAAACAGAGCTCACAAATTATCTTCCTTTTTGGTGTGATGGTCAAATTAGGCAAACTGTGTTGACTTGCACAGTCATTTCTGTGCACGAAACACAGGTTCGTACTGGAGCATTTATATCCCTCTAATGTGGCATTGATCTGTCAGGTATTTTAGGAATGTCTCAAATAAATGGAACAGAGCATTAGCTAGGCAGACCACAAAACCTTTAGGTTTTCATACTTTTATGTCACTTATATGGCAACACCATAGGAAAACCATAGCACTGAAAATCAGCCCAACAGCCAATTTAACTTGCTTTATATGTTCTTATTTAAGTAACGTATTTGACTTCCATATAGAGCTACTCGGATACACAACCATTATGAAATCTTTCTTTTCACAGCTACGGCCACAATATATGTCTCTAGTAAGATCTACACCACCAACAGACCATCCTATAGCAAGAGGCATCCACGTCCCTGTGTGTCAAATGCATCCTAGGAAGCTTGTTGGCCTGCCTAGGCTGTAAGTTTAAAATTGGGGTGGGTAGTTTTGTGACACTTCTGGTGTTGTTAGACTCTAACTTGAATTCCCCTACCCAGTGTTGTCAATTCTTGAGGATGAAGAGAGGTGTAGTCCAACGGTAGCTGGAGGGCCACAGGATTCCGACCCCTGGTTTAACAGGATTGGTCACGGGAGTGGAAGAAGTATGTCTGTTGTGCTTCACTCACCCTTTGAATGCTGGAAGCACGTAAAAAGGAAGCAAAAACTTTTGCAGAAGCAAAGGATGTAATTTTATCAGGGCCTAGGTATGATGCTGATGTTTTCTGAACAGCTCCTGAGTTGAAACTGAATGTGTTTGGTTACAGTCCGGGTCCCCTGGAACCAGACTGAAAGGAGTACGTGTGAAATCAGCTTTAGCCTTAATTGCTTACAGACATATGGAGGAGTCAGACAGGCTAATTTAAAAATTAGTCTGCACTGAAATTCTTAAATGGCTGACAGTTCTCTGGCAAGATATTGGTGAGTGATGAAATTGTGCAGGCTTAGCAAAAGTTGTAGTGGAAATTTGCACAGCAATTTATACTTAAACTCCTTCACAGTTCATCCATCTCGAGAAGGGCCGCAAAAATTGTTGCATAGATTGTGCCAAATGTAGTTGTTAGCTCTATTAGCATCACCTCCCATCTTTATAATGACTGAGTAGTTTGTCAAGAGACCACCAAGAACACTGGAAAGACTGTTAGTTTGTTCTGTAAATATAAAAACCAATAGCACAGATATATTTGTTTGTTTGTCTTAAACTCAACTTTTCTCCAAAAAGCTTGTAGTTGTGTATGCTGTCCCACTTTACACACACCACAATAGGCTGAAAGAACCTAACTAATCATAATGTGCAGGGGTTTGATCCTGCCTTTCCCTGATTTAAGGGCCAAACTAAGCATAACACAACTAATCCATAATTAAGGTCTCCCTTGGCTTTTCCTTGACTAATTACTAGCCCCATAGGGGCTGCTTTGAAGATCAGGGACATGGGGTTTTGGGTCAAGGTGTTTAACCTTTCCTCTCCTGTCTTTTCCTCAAAGCATTCCCTTCCCCAACCTGCAAGTATTAATGGTACTATAACACTGTAGAAGTAATTAAAGAACAATTTGAATATATTTTTTCCAAAATGTGAGTTCAAAGTAGACTGGTGAATATTTAGACTCTTGATCTGATAGAATAAAGCAGTTTCTTCCGTCTCATATGTATCTACATCCTGCTTCCCCACCCACCCTGCCAAGAGGGTGGGAAGTTGGGAAGGGCTCTTCCAACAAAGGTTTCATAGACTCGAAAAGTGTCAGGGAGTTTCCAAGAATACTTTATTGAATTAGGAGAACTGGATAAAACAGTGGGTTGAGTGTGTGTGCCTCACTCAATCCCAGGGCTACCTTTGTGTCCTATCACACTTTAAGCCCCCTCATCCCCATTGTCCGTCCATCTTTTGCAAAAAAAAAAAAAAGAGTTTTGGGAGCTAGCCACCTGTTGCTGGAGCTGAGTCGTCAGAACTAACTCCAGCCACCTAACGCTCCTCAGTGATGGTCAGTAGTTTCAGGCTGATGTGGGTCTCCTAGACAGAGCTGCTCCTTCTGTTCCTGGGCTAGCTAAACAAAGCACACTGGTGTTGAAAATGGCATCTCCAGCATCTCTTCTGGGTTGGGATCAGTTTCCCTGGACAAAGTTCTCTGGATGGTTCGGGCTTCGTTGTGGGTGGCCGGGCAAGAGAAAGCTGCCTGTGTCCCTGCCTCAGCCTCTCCCTGGAGCAAAGACGACCCACTCACCAGTCCACAGATCTTAGACGAGTAGCTCCCTCAGAGGCTCTTCCCTTTGACCACTTTTCTTCCTCTCTTTCCTCTTCTTTCTCTCCCTAGCTGATCATCCAGACACACCCACACCCTCTCCCCATGGCAGCAGTTCCTCCTTGCCTTCAGTTTTACCCGGGTGTTCCTCAGGCTGCCCTACCTCTAGGGTCTCCTTGCCATCCTCTGGGGAATGCAGAGAAGATGCAGACATCTTGCCAGGGACAGCAGATGTGTCAATGTACTATAGCAGAAGTTACTTTTTTGAACTACAAAGTATGGTGTTTTTAAAATACAGTATGATGGTTCCCATCTCTGGATATGAAAGATGTGTTGCTGACATCTAGGAAAGCTGGAGCTTTAGATGCAAAAGTGTAGGTCTCTTCAGATCTTTGAAACTGCAGCTATGCCATAGTGGGCCTTTTGTTTCGGCACAGTCAATCTTTTAAAAAGGCAAAGAAAGAAAAAGACCAGGTTCCTTTGAATCTATACAGTCCACTATAGTCTCTACTATTTTGAACAGCTGCAGGAGAGCTTCCCTCCACCATTTCTGAGCGAGGAGCCCCTCTGTTCAGAATAGAGGCTGACCCTGCTATTTAGAGTATTTACTAATTTATTAATATTGAAGAATAATATTTATGAATTATTCTTTGCTCCATGTTATTAGAACTAACCCACCAACAGGCCAGGCATGGGTAAAGTAGGCCCCAGGGCCTTACATGACCCCTCAAGGCTGTTTGTGCAGTCCTTAGCCTGAAATAGCTTTCTCCTGCAGAACGGACTCTCCTAGCATCCCCCAAGAGCAATGACTTGCCTTTTAAATAGCTTTTACACAACCCATGCAGTATTTAACACCAAGCATCTGTTGTTTAAACTCTGAAATGGACTTCCAAGCTCTTCTGGTTTTGCTTGTCACATTTTGGCAGGGATGTTGGCAAGACTTTGGTCCGGGTCTCAAGTCCAAATCTTTGGTACCAAGTCTCAAGTCTGAAGCCCCAAGGCCCATGTCCAAGACCCTATTAAAAACAAGCTTTTTCCACCAGAAAAAAAGGAGGGGTAGGTGGGTTCTGAGTCATGATCTGAGTCCGAGTCATTGGGGGGGGGGGGGAACTGAGTTGAGTGTGACTTATGTTTGACTTGATGGCAAGTCCCATGACTTGAGTCCCCATCTCTGCATTTTGGGGGGCCCATGTAGCCCCAGAGAATCTTGGTAAAGCAAAGCAAAAGTAAAGCATGCTGCTTATATATAATGCCCCATAGTGCTACAAGCACTCTCTGGATGGTTTACAAGTTAATTATGCAGGCTACACATTGCTCCCCCCCCCCCCCGCAAGCTGGAAACTCATTTTACCGACCTCGGAAGGATAGAAGGCTGAGTCAGCCAGCTACCTGGGATTGAACCCCATGTCGTGAGCACAGGTTTTTGGCTGCAGTACAGCGCCTTAACCACTGCACCACAAGGCTCTGTAAGGCCCTGGGTAGGCAGAGGATTGGCTTCCTTACCTACCAAAGTTTTCTATCTCTGCATTAGGCAAAGCAAAAGAACTCGCTCTGACTGTTTGTGCTGGGATACCATGAAAAGGCAGTAAATTCTTCATTAAATTCATTGTTGTTGCATTTCTACCGCCAGAGGAGGGCTCCCTGTGGGACTTTTCTTCCTCAAGTACCAACATAACTAGGCTGCTCTTCAGCAGCGTTCACCATGATTTGTTGAGCGAGGCATTGGCTGGTGCAACAAAAATGCTTTGGCCTGGCCATCTTTGCTGCTGCTCTATGTACACTTTTGCCTCCTTAATTTGAAACCCAACTGTTTGGTGGCTGCATGAAAAATGTCACATTTTATGTAGCCAATAGAGTTGTGCCAGCATGTGAGGAAACAGAAATTAAATTGTTACTAGAAAATTAATCAATATGGCAGCCATTAAGGAAACATTCAGAGAATTTATTTCAATTGCAGTTCTAAAAGTACAACAATATTCATAGGACAGTGGTGTGCCTTGGCATTCAGTTCTTAATTGCACAAGAAATATATTTTGGAAGAGCTTCACAACAGGAGTTTACTAATCTCAGCAGAACAAAGTGAACGTGAGCCTCCTATGAGAAGTATGAGAAGTAAGAGGCCCATTATCATTCATTGTAATATTATTCTGAGTTTGGGCAATATTTAAGAATTGGGGCATTTGCATGAAACTTGTTTCTTCTGAAACTTCTATCCTTTATTTGTTATCTTATACCATTGCCTTGATCCAGCTGTCTTCCAGCTCTCATTTCTTCTCTGCACTCCCATGCCTACAGTATCCCTGGGAACAGGAGTTTTGTTTCCTATCTTCCAATTCACTGAGGTGCCTCATAAGCTGTCAGGTGGAAAAAAGAAAAGAAAAGAAACGTGGCCAAATCAAGAAATAGAAAATGGATGAGCAATGTACAGATGCCCCTCCAGAAGATCAGGCAATTCTGAACCAGGGGGAAATTAAAACTGAAAGAATTATGTAGGAATTACTTATTTTTGAAACAAGAGGTGCCATAGGGCATACCAATTCAGAAATTATTTCTTGTGCTTCCTTCTATCGTGAATCAATTTGTACATGCTCAGAGACCCACTGATCATCATTTCACATGCTCTAGAGCTGGATCCAGATTCCCAAACTAAGATATGATTAGTCTCTACTCAAATTAAGTTCTGATCCAAATCTCATGTTGTGGGGCTGCACTTTGGATCAGGTGTGAATGCCTACCAATGACCTCACAGTGTTTCTGCATTCGAATTAGCATTCATCACATGCAGTACTGTGAGTGAGCAAATGGACATATGCAATAACATCTAGTGCCTGAATAATGAAATATTGAACGATATACATTGCTTTGACTGTCTGGAAGTTGAGTCATGGCAACCGGACTTCTTTCTTGTTAGGTTGAAATGTTTCACTACTCATCCAAGCACCTGGATGACTGAGAATCTTCACAGATATATTGCTTTGACTGAGCTTCATTACCGTTCGCACTTGTCCCAGAGAAGAATTATATTAACAGAATTAGGAGCAGATTTGTCCAAAGGGTGCTATTCCATTATATATGGCACGACATGGCACAGCACGGCACGGCATGTCATATAGTATGGTATGATCTGTTATATTACATTAATGAATTTATATTAATATTTAATGTCTGCATATAATTAATGAAGTGATTTAGGGGAGTGTATGATTTTCTGTAAAAAGACATTGTGACTGCCTGGAACTGGTACAGATCTTAAGCTGTTTAAGACTGCAGCCGTTTGCCTTTCTTTAATTTTATTTTAATCCCAGGATGAATAAAAGGAAGCTTTGCTGCTGTCTCTGCCCCAATTCAATTTTAAGAGGACACAAGACTCAGTCCTAGTCTTCCTGTGCAGGTGCAGCCCCATTGAGGTCCTAGAGAAAAGAATTTGGCCTTGGGACCGCAGTGGCTTCTTCTTTTGTGAGCATTTGAGAAGGCTGTAATTCAAACATCCCTCACCCTATTCATTGAGTGGCCTGACCTAGACTGACCTGAACAAAATGTCCTCTGAGAGTTCACAAGCCTGGAGTGGGAATGGGGGAAGGAAATACTGTATTTCAGCTGTTTAGACTTGATTATAATTTCAGGGATGACTGTGCACCCTTTGTGCCAGTGTGTGGCAGCTCTGAGTGCTGCGGCCAACTGCGGTGGGGCTAGCAGGTTGCAGAATCCTCAGCTTGCTTTTGCAGCTTCTTTTATAAGGAGTTAACTAGGCTGGATCAAAACCAAAGGGTCACACCTAAAGCAGCAACTATATTATGGACCACTGCTTTTCCCACAACTGCCAAACCAAAGCAACTGATGCCAAGCAATCACAAGTTTGCTACAAGATACAACCTATGAAGAATTTGTGATAAGATCCGGGAGGAACCATGGCATTCTTGGTACATCCTCCAAGAATGCCATGGAGGTATACTAGCACCCGGCTTTCCATATCTTTCTCTATGGTCCACATTCCAGGCACTCAGCCAAGTGCCAGCCAAACTTTGCTGGACCTGGTTGCCTCTAGCCCATCAATTCTGTCTCCCAGCTGATGCCCACCTCCCGGATGATGCCAACATCTGCTTCCTATGACCTTCTTAGTGCCCTCAGGAAGCTGTGCTTCATGGGAGGGCAGTTATAGGTTTCTGTCGCCTAGCAACAGGAGGAGCATTCCCTGGATATCATGCCGTCTGACAGAAGGGCTGAGCCTTCATTGTTATGCAGATAGGGCAGTCAGTCAGCTCCCTCCACCTCTCCCACTGTATGATCTCCTTCCACACATAGTTGCCTTCCCTCAGACACTCCAGCCTGCCCTAGAGTCCACAGGCGACTCCCTCCCTGCTTTACCTTCCTGTGGTTCTGCTTTTATTCTACCAGCTGGGGAGAAAAGAGCAGGAACAGTGGGTGTGGGGGGCAGTCCTGAGGGTATGACCTGGCTTTTCTTATTCAGAATTGAGATTCATACCCCAAAAATAACAATTTAAAGCTAACAACAGTGAGTATACAAATACTGTACTCAAATGGATCAAACAACTATCCTACACAAAATATAAGCCAAAACACAGTCAAAGCACTAAGGTACAACAATTCATTAAAAACTCTCACTCAGGTACCCAGTCGCTCTGGGAAAGCTTGTTTGAAGAGAAAGCCCTTTAGGGCTTTATAGGTTAGAATCAACAATTTGAATTCAGCCCGGAATTCAGCCAGTGGAGTTGCTGTAACAGAGGAATTATGTGATCCTTGTAACCAGCTGCAGTCAGAGATCTGGCTGTGCATTTTAGACACACAGAAGTATAAATGTTTACCTCAGCAAGGACTAGTCTTCTCACGCTCTCTCTCTCTCTCTCTCTCTCTCTCTCTCAAGTCATCTTCTCTGAATTTTTTTTTAAGTGAGAACATAAGTCACAGGGAGAACCCTGCATTCCATGCCTTCAATTCAAAGTCCTTTAATCAGCTAACAAGGATGTTCTTGTTCTTCATATCTATTTACTTTCTGCCAAAAATCTATGTGAGCCAAATAAATCTTTCCGGAGAAAACAAGTTTGTTTCTAGAGGAATAAACTAAAAAAGAAGAAACTTTTTTTCACAAGATGAAGGCTTCTCTCCCCAAATCTTTCATATAAGCCTATTTTTTAAGTGCCCATTTAACTTGCAAGAGAGGAAAGGAGAGGAGAGATTAATTTTATTGCACCAGCAGCACTGAAAAGCACATTACCTGCGACTAGAGAGGTGGGTAATGCGTAATAAAGAGCCATTCTTACTATTAACTATTGATAGCCTCATCCTTGGACCTATTTTGGAAAACATGGACACAACATACCAGTAGAGGTTTTGGTCCAATAAAGCTTTTCTTCCTCACTTTGCCTTACTCAAAGAAACGGATATAAAACTGGAAGCTTTTTCAGTCTGCATTTGGCAAAGCGGGCATGGCAACAACAGAGAGATCAAAGGGTGTGTATTAGAGATGGGCATTAACCTCGGTTCTGAGGCTTATGCCACTTCATTTGTGTGGCACCACAGGTGCCATGCATTTGCTTCTCCCTGCCGGCTCCCCTGCTCTCCAGCCTGCTTTTCTCTTGCTCTTTTCATAGTCATCCAGTCACAGTAGGAGCATGTACTTCCCTTCTCCACTTCCTCCAGGAGTTGGGTTGGGTTTCATCAGCACACTGGTAGTACCAGACCACAACATTCTGGACAGCCTCTTTTAAGTTTTTCATCTATACATGAAATAGTCTGGGGAATCATGGAACCCTGAGACACTCCACAGGCTAATAGTCAAGGTGTTGAACAGGAGTCTCCTAGCACCATTACCATTTACAAAGCAACACCACGCAAGCTGACTGCTTTTCTCATCATTTCAACACTTGTCACCCAAACACAAAGCAATTGTTAGGACTGTTTTTCAACAAGTGTGAATGGTAGTGAGCAGAAGAGACTATCCTGTGGACCATCGTGACTGCTGCCATTGGTGTTGTCAACATTCACGCTGCCCTTCATTATGTAAAGCCTGGCATCTTTTCTCCTGCTGGCAACATGGGCACACTATTTTGCAGCAGTATTGGGCCATTTCCTGGCTTTTTGAATTGTGGGTACAGAAGCACCACATCCCACATTCATAAACTGGAGGTTTTATTAAATATTGTTATAAACACTAGAACGTGAATTACCCTAATTGATGTACAGAGCACCTTGCACCACTACTTCAGAGTGTTTGTATGCATACATTAAAATAATAGAAATGTTCAGGATTTCAGAGGGCAACTCCACCCTGCCACCCCCTTCCATGGGGACACTCATGAGCATCCTGCCCCTTTAGGATAGAAACACTAAAAGGAAGGCAAGACAAGCTACCACATGTGGTACACGACGACGTGCTTAGCTTCTACTACTTTGATGGTGTCAGTTTGTTTTGTTGCTGCTTTTTCTCCCATTTTATTTTTTCAGCTTTTCTGAGCTTCACAGCCTCAGTTCTGTTAAAAAGTCTAGGACATTGTGTGGATAAGGAAAACCTGTAGAGAGATGGGAGGTGCTCAGAGTGGTCATGTGTAAGAGAAGTATCAAATTGTTGGTCTGCCAATTCAGGTAAAGAAATAAGCAATTATAGACCACATGCCTATTTCATCTGAAATGTCCCCCTCAACCAGAAGGTCCCTGTTTCTTCGGCTGTGTGTTTCCTCTTTAAAAGGCAAGCCCAGAATTTATTGACACAACCTGGCTATGACAGTAAAGTGGAAAAACATTCATATTTGGAACAGAAACCTGTATGCGTGGTTAGGCTCCCATAATTGCAGTAGGGGCCAGAGCAAAGCTGGCTTCGATTTGCCTTAATTTTGTTTTCAATTCCAAGGGGGATCTGCTGTGGAAGAGTTTTTTTTTTAAAAAAATGATGCTGTGTTTTCTTTTATTGGTGCATTTTGAATTGCATTTATAGTCTTCCATATTTTGACTTGTTTTCTGTTTTATTTGTATCTGTATTGCTCCATTTTACTGCTAGCTATTTTGAGTCCCATCTTTGGGAGAAAGTCAGGAATACAAATAGTCCTCGGTCTAGATGGTCCAAAAACTAGGGAAATCGCTTAGTTAAATTGCTTTTCCTTTCCTTTCCAAGGTCTTCTGTCTGGGTTTTGTTAGAGGTTTAAGGAGCAGTTCCACTGGCAATAAGAACCACAGTTATATTTATTTAAGCATTATTTAAATTGATTTATAAATTCCTGGGCACATGAGACACAGGTAGAATTGATTTATTTGGGCGGCAAAGGGAAGGTTTTTTTTTTTAAACTGGCTGGCAGGAGTTTTTAAGCACCTTGCTTGTAAATTGATTTATTTCAGTTTGGGTTGGTGGTTGTGAATGCTGCTGTTGATTTACTTTCTGCCTTTGTTGATTTTGAGTGCCATTAACACGGTGGCTTTGCCATTCCATTTTTTAAAATTCCTTTTTATAATGTTTAGCAATATATTGCTTACTGCACTGTGATTGTGAACATTTTTCTGCCTTGTTGCATCATTTCATCAATACGTTCTATATTACAATCAAGTCCTGTTTTACTCCTTTCTGGCAATGAAACATTATTTTAACTTGTGTTTTCCTCTATGGTGGTTATCCCTTTTGTTCTTTGGACTATCTGACACTAGGTGGTGCTTCACTGACATTTAAAGTAATTTTCTGATGAATGCAGCCCTCATGTTAGCAATGTACCACTTATTTTTTAAAAAGCCAAAAGTGAATGAACAGCATGGTCCTAAAAAGGAAAGGAAATAAGTTGATTTCATCTGTGTAGCCACCAAAACTGGTTTTAATTTTCAGAAATAAAGTGAATTAATTTAAGTCAAAGTGAACATAGCTACTGATTTATATACCATGTGACTTAGTACTGATATTTAAAAAGTTGGAACAAGAATCAATTCAACTGGGCAGTGGGCCCATGTCCTTAGTGCTGCTGTTCTTACATATAAAATAATTTCACCAGCCTCCTCTTGGATTTGCTGTTGCTAAATGCTATATTGCTGCAAAATGTAACTGTTGATGAGGTGATCAACCTGGATGGATGAGTAGTCTGAAATTGATGTCTCCCACTTCTTGGATACTTAAGCATTAATTCTTTAAGTCTCCTGGCCCCTTCAGCAGTTTTGAATTCCATTAATCATTATATCCACCTGGACAGGCTGATCTAGTCACTCCTCAGAAGATTGAAAAGTTCAGAAACAAACTTTATGGTGTGGATTTTCTGCTGTGGATTTTTGGCTGGATTTTCTGCTGGGTTTTCTGCTATGTTCCTCCCTGGACAAAAATAAGCTTATTTCAGTCATCCATGCCTTGATAAACTTTCCATCTGGGTAACTACAACATGTTGTATGTGAGCTTCCTTTAGAAAACAATTCAAACAGTTCAGTTACTTTAAGAAAGTGACTACAAAGTATTCAAACTGAGAGCAAACAATAGGAATGCATCACACCAGCACTTTGTCAGTTTCAAAGTATCGGTGTAATACAAAATACTGGTGTAATTTCCAGGACCAATTCAAAAGACTGTTCTACTGGTATGCTTCTCAGATGTCTGGTGGTGGGCTGTCTACCTTGTTCAGAATTGAGAAAGAAATGTTCCAAGTTCTAGTTGGCAGCTGACTTGCAGTGGGAGGAGTCATTTTTATAGCTGTGCATAAGATGGCTTGCTGCTATTGTCTGCATGCTTACTTAAAATGTTTAGTTTGTGCTGCGTCATAAGCTGAGAATATGCTCAACAAGTGTTTTTCCCTGAAACTTCCCACCACAGCATTACATTCCCTTTCCGGTTTTTCCATAGCCAAATACCTTAGTGCCCTTGAGCTAATTGTAGGGGTTTCTACATTTTAAGAGTTTACATAACTTCTTAAATGGACATGGAACAAAAACTTGGTGTTTGTGCCCATAGTTATAAATGTGTCATGAAAAAATGCCTACAGGAAATCTTTGGTCAAAGTTTGAAGGTTGTTGGCCATTGAAACTCAAGTATACAAAATAATTTCCAGACGTTGGAATAACATGAGACAATATTGGATTTTGTCAGTGTCAACTCTGAAATGCTATATTTTGCTCTGTTACAGCAGCTGAGACACCAACCAGATGATCTTCAGGGTTTTCCCAGAAGTTCTGTTAAACTACAGATTCCTTTGTGCAGTTAATTTATAACTGATTTTATACAGAAATGTCTACAAGAACAATGTCCAGTGTGGCAACATCCTGGCTCTGCCACAGTATAAACCTCTGTTATATCCATGCAAATCAGAGGTAGAGATCTCCAATGCATCATCTTGCCCAGCGGGGTTCACTTGCTTTCAACCTGTGACGTCCAATGAGGTGGACAGGGTACGCTGCTGTGTGCTGTTGTGCCATCACCTCCTCTTTAGACCCTTGGCCAGCCTGGCTCATCAAAGCATCCAGGCCAGTAACAAGAGAATGGGCCACCACAATAATTAATGGGTCTCTCCAGGAGGGCATGGTTCCCCCTGCCCTCAAGGACACATTCATTAGGCCCATTAGAAAGAAACCTAATTTGGCGGCAGACGAAATTGGGACTTATAAGCCCATCACCAATGTTTCTTTCATGACTAAAGTGGTCGAGAGGGTGATGGCTGATCAGCTCCAGGCCCTCCCGGAGGAAAGTGATTAATGCCCTCGTAATCTCAATAATAGACTACTGCAGTGCTCTTTACGTGGGGCTACCCTTGCGGCTGATGCAGAGATTTCAACTGGTCCAGAATTTAGCAGCCGGATTAATAACTGGGGTGAAGAAATTTCAGCACATCTTCCCCACTCTGGCTGCCCTTTGTTGGCTACCAGTTTGTTTCTGCATCAATTTCAAGGTTATGATAACATTTAAAGCCCTAAATGGTTTAGGACCTGCTCCCAGCCAGATCTGTCCATAATACCCGTTCTTCACAGGCAGGGCAGTTGAGGGCCTTGACCCTGAAGGAGGCCCGGAGGGAAAGATCTAGAAACCGGGCCTTCTCGGTGGTTGCCCCCCCCACCTATGGAACAACCTGCTGACTGAGATTTGTCTGGCACCCTCGCTGGACAGATTCAAAAGAGCATTTTCCCAGAGCACTAGGATCTTGCCCTCCCTTTTTGACCATTATTTTTGCTATCCATTACCCTTTCCACCACCTTACTGCCATCTGTTTCAATTTCTGATTTGCTATGTATTAACATATTTTTATTGTGTTTTTAATTTTTTTTCCTCTTTATATTGTTGTTAGCCACCCAGAGTGGCCTGGTTGCCAGATGGTGCAGGATATAAATTAAAACAATAAATAAATAAATAAATAAATAAATAAATAAATAAATAAATAAATAAATAAATAAATAAATAAATAAATAAATAAATAAATAGATAGATAGATAGATAGATAGATAGATAGATAGATAGATAGATAGATAGATAGATAGACAGACAGACAGACAGACAGACAGACAGACAGACAGACAGACAGACAGAGACAGACAGACAGACAGACAGACAGACAGACAGACAGACAGACAGAGAAGTCCTAGCTAGTACAATCAGTACTAAACAACTAATACAAATAGTATTTTTATATTTCATGATGTTGTGTAATATTCTGTACCATATTCTCCTTCTTCCACATAAACCATGCCCAGTCCAGAGAGCTCAGCAGTTTCTGAGCATCATTTTGGGAGCCACCACTATAGAATTCAGACAAATTTGGCCAATGAGACAGTTCTGGATTTACAGTATTCGAAAGTTCTACTGTGTAAGCCATGATAAATTAAACAGATATTGTTGAAGACCATATTGGTTGTGTCCATTAGTAGGGCCTGGACAATGTCATGTAGGATTTTTACATTAATCACCAAAGAATCTTGGTCCACTACTTTTCCTCTTTTCAATAAGCTACTTATTTGGCTCATTAAAATTAGACACCATATTGCAAAGGACTCGGGGCATGTCACATGAAAAAGCTCCCTCATCAGGCATTCTTCTGTGATGATTAATACATTGTAATTCAATTGACTCTGTGTATCTGGAGAAGAATACAAAAGCTTATGCCAAATACATATCTTCAACTTTAAAGTGCCACTAGGCACTTTGTTGTTCTAATTCATTGTAAGATGTGATTTTGAACAATTTCACGTAAAATTTCTCTCTATGGAAATGGAAAAAGACAAAGTTGACAACAATGCACTCCTTTGCTTTACATAGGACAAACAGGAGAATTTATGAATCGATAGGCATAAATCCGACATCAGGAATGGCAACAGAGAAACCTGTTTTAGAACATTTCACTCTACCTGGACACTCTGTGAATTACCTGAAGGTCGCTCTTTGGGGGGAAAATAACTCTACAAAACGAGACTTGAAAGAGAAACAGCTGAGATAAGGTAATGCAGGAAACCCACTTAAAAGAATTGAATATAAATCAAGGGCTCTTAAGTCATTGCCAAATATCAAATCCTACACTGATTCCCAGAGTTTCCTGTTTCTGTCAACCATGCTATTGTTACCTTGTAGTCTTATTATTGAGATTATTAATAGCCTGATAGCCTTTACTAATGGACCATTGTCACTTTGCCCATTATCTATGTCCCCACCTGCTCATGGGGCCATAAGCAGGTGGGGACATATAACCTTACTCCGATGTTTGAGGAAGTGGACTTGACCCATGAAGGTTCACATTAAAATATGGCAGTTAGTTTTTAAGGTGCCACAATGTTTCTGTCTCTTATTTTGTTTTTGGGTTGTTGTTTTTTTGTCACATCTGTATTCATGAATCCTACTTATGGATCTCCAAGAGATCTCACAGATTCTAGTTGTTTCCAGACCATGAGAAAGCTTGGTGGTTCCAACAAGAAACCAGCGGGTTCCTGGTCTGCCTTTGCAGGTGGTTCTTGTGGTTTGGGTTGAAAAACACCCACTAGTCTGGATTATCAATCCACTAAAAATCACAACTGTTACATACAGCATTGATGTTACCTGTCTGTCATGGGTTTGGAGGGAAAGTTCCATCCTATGGGGAGTGGAAGGCGGGACATCAGGAGGAGGGGCTGTACTGTATATATATGTGAAGCGTGTGTGGAGAAGTTAGGAGAGCTGAAGAAGAGCTGAGAGAAGAAGCTTGAGTGGGAGTCTGTGTGTCAGACAGGGTACTACTGTGTGTCAGTCAGTACCAACCTGATAGGTTCAGGTGTCTGTATGGTTAGCCAGAACTGATAGGTTCAGGGTCTGTGCTTCAAGTTAAAAGTGTTCTGTGTGAACCAAGCTGGTGTATGTATGATTGAGACTAAGCCACGTTACTGTATCTTATCCACTTGATCATTTTATTTTCCCTGTGTGTTATGTAAATAAACCTTATTCCTTTATTTGTTAAAAATCCATCCCTGGTCTGTGTGACTTCTTATAGGGAATGGTTGGTGGCAGCTTAGTGAAAGTGGGGCATATCCCAGTAGGTCTGGGTTTGTCACATTGATTGGTGTCCAGCGTGTGGGATACGACTGGTCCAGTTGTCCAGCGGTCCAGCAAAGCCTTGGCAAGTGTGCCCAGAGCAAGGGGGGTCTAGTCAGGGACAATCTGAGAGCGCGTAGGTAATCTTCTAGGCTTACCTCACGGGGAGGTACGCTAGTGGAAGAACGTGTAACCTCAGATTGGGGACTAGATTAGGGAGCTCTGAGGCAACCTGTTTTTGGCGGGAAAAAAGCTGAGGCAAAACTGTGAAATAGCAGTGATCTAGCTTGTCTGCTGAGAGGCCTAGCAGAGGGGGGTGGACTCTGGCTGGCTACAGTTGCAAGTTAGTGCTGAAGAACAGCAGCAAACTAGAGAAGGCTGGTTCTGAGGCAAAAGAAAAAAAAAGTGGTCGCTTTATTTTGAGGCTTGACTTTTGAAAGCAGCCTGTTCTGGGGGGGGGGAATTATGCCCTTGACTCGAAGCCAAATGGCAGAAATGGGTGAAGTGAAAGACCCCCAGGTAGACCAAGGTTCTGAGGATGAATTTGGCTCTGTGCAGGGTGACAGCACGGGAGAGCAGAACCCAGAACTCAGGAAAATGCTCATAGCCCAACAGCATGAACTGAGGGTGAGGGAAATGGAGGAAAGGGAAAGGGAAAGGCAAAGGCAATTTGAACTAGAGAGAATGGAAAGAGCAGAAAGATTGGAGAGAGAGAAAATGGCGTTTGAATTAAGAAAATTGGAACTGATGAATCAGAACAACAATAACAATAGGGATTCTGAGGGAGGCCAATTGTCTAAAGCTGACCTGAAGAAATTCCCTGTGTACCACAAGGGAGATTGCCCTGAGGTGTTCTTTTCCTTAGTGGAAAGAGCGTTTGTGGACTTCTCAGTAAGGGAAACTGAGAAGATGACCATTATGCGGTCTTTAATCAGTGGCAGCCTGGCAGAAGTCTATGCAGAGATGCCAGAGGAGCTGCTAAAAGACTTCTCTGAGTTTAAAAAACTGGTGTTTGCCAGACATGGGATAAATGCGGAACAGCTGAGGCAGAGATTCAGGTCACTCACCAAGAAACCAGAGCAGACTTTTACCCAAGTGGGGGCCCAATTGGTGAGGCTGCTAGAGAAATGGCTATCTCAGGAGGGAACAGAGACCTTCCAGCAGCTCAAAGACCTGATAGCGCTGGAACAGTTCTATTCAGTCCTGCAGGGGGAACTGAAGTTCCAGGTGAGGGAAAGGAAACCGAAATCTGTGGCAGAAGCAGCCGAAATCGCAGATTTTATTTCTCAGATAAGAAAGCCCTTAGGTGAGGGGAAATCTGTGGGAAAACCCAAGGAAACCTACAGCAAGTACTCTCAGGGACCAGGGAGAAACCAGCAAGTGGGAGGGGCCCATGGTGAAGGGAAGCCCTCAGACATGAAACACAGACCTCAGATTTTGGAGGGAAAACCAAAACAAGATGAGAAAGACTCAAAATACAGCAGAAAATGTTATTTCTGTCAAGGAAAGGGCCATCTAATCTCAGAGTGTGAGAAATTAAAGCAGCTAAAAGGAATTCTACCTCATGATTCGAGTGGAACCAAGCCAAAAGCTGTGTTCTGTGTCCAGAAAGAGCAAAGCTCCTTGCCACTGAGGGAGCCTGTTGCCATGGCTACTCAATCTGGAACAGTTACATCTGCTGATCAGGCTGAGGAAAATGGTCCTCTTGTGGAGGTCAGGCGCTGCTTACTTGTGAGAACAGATTCACAGTTGTTTGAAACAGCAGGGGTGGACGTAGGAATACTTGACCATCAGTATCGGGGGTTAAGGGATACTTGTTCCCAGGTGACCCTGTGCCATCCAGATATTATTCCTAGGGAGTATATAATCCCGAATGAGAGCATAAAGGTGGCAGGGATTGAGGGACAGGTGATCTCGCTGCCAGTAGCTGAAGTACCTGTGAACTTTCAAGGCTGGAGGGGAGTTTGGCGGCTAGCGATTTCATCGACACTGCCAGCAGCCGTGCTCGTGGGAAATGACCTGGCTGAACATGTGAAACGGGTGCTAGTGATTACACGTTCACAAGCTACCACGGGGACAGTTCAAGGGGGTACTGATGAGCCCGAGACGGAAGCAGGTGGGGGGAGTTCCGAGGCTGTGGTGGAAACCTTGACCACGGACAGCAGATTCGGCCAAGAGCAAAAGGCAGACGCCACTCTCCAAAAGTGTTTTGAACAGGTGACAGACGCCCAGCTAACACCTGAAACCCCAGTGAGATTTCTAGAGGAAAAGGGGATTTTATATAGAGAGACCCTGAGGAATATCTCAAAAGGGGGAGATGGGATCAGAAGTCAGCTAGTGGTACCTGAAAAGTATCGCCCCATGATCTTACAAAGGGGGCACTCTGACATGTTTGCTGCGCACTTAGGGGTGAACAAAACACAGCAGAGAATCACACAGAATTTTTACTGGCCTGACATAGGGAAGCAGATCAGGGAGTTCTGTAAAAAATGTGATGTGTGTCAGCGGCAGGGGAATAATCGTGACAGGACCAAAGCAAAGTTGTGCCCTTTGCCTGTGATTGACACTCCGTTCAAATGCATAGGGGTGGATATTGTGGGACCTTTGCCCAAGGCCACAAAGAGGGGGAACAGGTTCATTCTCACCATTGTGGACCATGCCACGAGGTACCCTGAAGCCATACCCTTGACTAACATTGAAACTAACACAGTGGCAGATGCCTTGGTGGGGTATATGTCCAGGATGGGATTTGCCTCAGAAATAATCACAGATTTGGGCGCATCGTTTACATCAAAGCTCATGAAACGGTTATGGCAAATCTGTGGAATTAAACACAAGGAAACCACTGCCTATCACCCTGAAAGTAATGGGTTAACGGAGAAGTTCAATGGGACTCTGATGCGCATGATTAGGGCTTACTTGGCAGAGAATCCAAACAATTGGGACCAGAAGCTGCAATCCCTTTTGTTTGCTTATCGATCAGTGCCACAAGCCAGTACCGGGTTCAGTCCGTTTGAACTTTTGTTTGGGAGGAGGGTGAAAGGGCCCCTTGATTTGATCAAACAAAATTGGGAGCAGATCACCCAGGATGACCCACAAGACGTTGTGACATATATAGACTCTTTAAGGAATGACCTAAAGAGAAACCTAGAGCTAGCAGCAGAGACCCTGCAAGCTCAAAAGGTCAGAAAGAAAGCTTGGGATGACTAGAGAGCCAGTGAGAGGCACTTTGACCCAGGGGAGGAAGTGCTTTGGCCTAGGCTCTGCAAAGAGGACAAACTGCAGCTGGGTAGCCCAGAAATAAAATACTTGGGTCACATGGTAGGGGGAGGAGTGATAAAACCCCTAGAAGCTAAGATAGAAGCAGTTCGTGATTGGCCTAGACCCAACACCAAGAAAAAGGTCAAATCATTTCTTGGGTTGGTGGGCTACTACAGAAAGTTCATCCCGAGGTTTAGCGAGATTGCGGCTCCGCTGACCGATCTGACGAGGAAGAAGACTGATGACCGCATCCCGTGGACCAGCGACTGTGAGGAGGCGTTCCGGAGGTTGAAGGAGGCGCTCATCAACTATCCAGTGCTGCGTGCTCCAGACTTCGACCGGGAGTTCATCATCTACACCGATGCGTCTAACAGCGGGGTAGGAGCAGTTCTTTGCCAGGAGGATGAGAATGGTGACCAGCATCCAGTGTCCTACCTGAGTAGGAAACTCCAGAAAGGTGAGAGACATTTGGCAACCGTGGAGAAGGAGTGTCTGGCCATAGTCTACGCGATCCAGAAGGCCAAGCCTTACATCTGGGGAAGACATTTTATTCTGTGCACTGACCATTCACCACTGCAATGGTTAAAGACAATGAAAACCCACAATAGCAAACTTATGAGGTGGGCTTTAAACCTGCAGGACTATGACTTTGAAGTGAAGGTGGTCAGAGGGTCAGTGAACTGTGTTGCTGACGCCTTGTCAAGAAGACCTGAAGATTGAAGACGGCGAAGGAACATGGACTATGTATATATTTTGATGACAAAAAGTCAAATGTGTCTGTTTATTAAACATGTTGGTTTGTATGAATAAAGGTAACTTGATGTATTGTAAATGGTAAATGTTTAACTTAGAGTGTAAGTATAAGTAAGTATGATATTGTATGTATAACTGTTTTGTGTGTTTTAACCAGGTTGTTTTTTTGGTGAAAAGCACCTTAGCTTTCCCCCTACAAAACAACTTATAAAGAGGGGAGGTGTTACATACAGCACTGATGTTACCTGTCTGTCATGGGTTTGGAGGGAAAGTTCCATCCTATGGGGAGTGGAAGGCGGGACATCAGGAGGAGGGGCTGTACTGTATATATATGTGAAGCGTGTGTGGAGAAGTTAGGAGAGCTGAAGAAGAGCTGAGAGAAGAAGCTTGAGTGGGAGTCTGTGTGTCAGACAGGGTACTACTGTGTGTCAGTCAGTACCAACCTGATAGGTTCAGGTGTCTGTATGGTTAGCCAGAACTGATAGGTTCAGGGTCTGTGCTTCAAGTTAAAAGTGTTCTGTGTGAACCAAGCTGGTGTATGTATGATTGAGACTAAGCCACATTACTGTATCTTATCCACTTGATCATTTTATTTTCCCTGTGTGTTATGTAAATAAACCTTATTCCTTTATTTGTTAAAAATCCATCCCTGGTCTGTGTGACTTCTTATAGGGAATGGTTGGTGGCAGCTTAGTGAAAGTGGGGCATATCCCAGTAGGTCTGGGTTTGTCACAACAACTGCTAGTCCAAGGCTATATTTGCCAGCTGGGCTGCCAAGAAATCACACTGTGCAAATAACTGTGTGTTTTTGGCAGCATCAGGAAAAGGGCTTGAGAAGTGCCAGCAGTTGGGAAGGAAGGTTTCAAAGGGCCTGAGATGAAAAAGTGAGGGAAGCCATTAGTAACGGTTGATCCCTTGCCAGCTGTGGCTTTGGGCTTGTCGCTGTGTAACAATTCACAGTTGATAACTTCCTCATGCATTCAAATAGTCTGAAAGTCAGTGTCAGAGGACCCCAATCTGGCAGATCTGACAGAGGTGTGAGGCAGACTGAGAAAGGATTATCACTAAGATGTGTAGGGCTGGGATAATGCCTGTGAAGATATTGTGTTGTTCTGAGCAACACCATTTACTATGTGTTTGTTTGTTTACAATATTTTGCTCCACCTTTCTTCTCAAGAGGACCTGAGATGGCGCTTATAGTATTAAAAGAAGCAATATAAAAACTGGAATCACACACACACATCCCTTAAGTACAGTAGCCAGTTCCTGAGAAATAGCCAGCCTGAAGCGAAAGGTCCTTGCCTGCCTGTGGAAGGACAAAAGAGAGGGGTCCAGCTTGGCGTCTCATGAGAGTGAGGTCCGCAGCTTGGGAGCAGTGACGGAGAAGGCCTTCTCTCATGTTCTCACCAAATGAATTGGAGGGGATGGCAAGAATGAGGGAATGGCCTCCACTGCTGATTTTTTTTTAAACCCAGGCAGGTTCATAAAGGAAAATTCAGTCTTTCAAATAGCTTGGACTTAATTGCCATATAGTGTTTGACAAACTCTGGCTGGCAGCAGTTCTCCAAATATTTTTAACCACAAGGGATTTTACATGTGGAGGACTGAAAGGAGGGTGGGCTTTTCTACACCCACTGAGCTATGGATCCCCTTTGGAAAGAACAAGCTGAAGCTCTTAATTTTATATAATTCAAAATGCCTACTAGCACAAAAGACAAATCCCTTGCTACAAAGATCTTTTAGACTAAATAAAGTCTAAAATATCTTTTACAAGAAATTCAAAACTCTGTCTTGCAGAATTTTTAATTTCTTGTAAAATTCCTTTTTGCTATGCATTAGAAGTATCTTTTTCACTTTAATCTAGTTCCATCATTACTGACAAAGCTATTTGTACTTGTCCTTTGCTCTTCCCCAGTAGCTCATTAAATGTTTTCTGATCTGGGAGTCTCCTCTTCCAGCACGTTCTTTTGTTTCATTTTGGATTCTCCCATCATACAGTTTTCATGATGAGGAAAGTTCAGCAAGGGGTTACCATTGCCACCTACAGGGCTGTATTAACAAAAGTTAGTTTGAGTGTCATCTTTCACTTTCAGCTACCGCTGCTACCCAGTGGCTGCCTTGAAGAGGGTGGATGCATCTTAAATTGGTGACTCAGCTGTAACCATTCCACCTTGGTTGGACCTGCTAGAAGTCCAGGTTCATAATGGAGTCTGGCCTCCTGACAGCATTGCTCTCGGCTTCAGGGACACACTCAGATCCCTTCACCACATTAAAGTGTGCATCCAAGAAGAGGGACTTTCAGATTATAAACCCCAAGATCCAGACAACTAAGTACAGGAGGAGGAACATGAAAAAAGCTTATGTGGGGCGCTGTGAGAAAGTAAAAGAACTCATCACTATGAGGGGACACCATAAGGGAACTTCTTGGGAGCCGTCTACCAACCTGGGTACATTGCTGCTCAAAGCTATTTGATCTCCATTTCTTTCCTGTGGCAGATTAGTACCAACCCCTTCTCTGATATTTAAGTGGGTGGAGCAAATTGCCCATCAACCATCAAAGGAGCTGTTGTTGAGGGGGACAGGGGAGGGACCAGTTTGGTCCGGCAGAAATTACAATGCAGCACCATGAGCAAGCATCAGTAGGATTAAAGCAGTGATAGACAACATCTGGGGACAGAGGTTGCACTGCCCTCCTGAGCCAAGAGAGGGTACTTGCATTGCTTGCATTGCCCCTGAACCTAAAAAAAGGAGCACCACCAAATTTCAGTCGTGTGACAGCAGCACACACACACACACACACACACACAAAATGGCTTTGTTTCCTTTCCACGTGCCATGTTCAAAGTCAAGATGAGGTGCAAGGTTTTGTACCAGAGGTTAGCAGTCCAATGAGATGAAAAACAGGACTTTGCAGAGCTGTTCTAGCAAATGATTGTTCAGACTGAGTGGGGAATGACCGCTGAAGCAGAAACTAATTAAGGCCTAAGTATTTTACTCTGTGTGTCTCAGGAGGTGGGTTGTAATCCATGAAAACTCACAGTGAAATAAACCTGTCGATTGTTAAAATATCACAATACTGTTTATTGTCGTAGCTGTTGCTGTTGTTGCTGTGATGCATAAAGCCATCCAGGCCCTTGGGCTGTCCAGCAGCTGTGATGACCTGCACCCTTTCCCTTCTCTGCCTGTGATATGGGTGGCATCAGACCCGCCCCCAAGGCCTTTTGCTCCCTGAGGTGAAGCATAAGATACTGCCCCCTCCATTCCCTGTACAGAAGCTGACTGGACAGCATGTTACTCCAACATTGGGAACAGAATAAGGTCTCCCACCGCACCCGAGTGTAGCAAGCTAGTTCAGAGAGTCCCTGACAAAAACTGAGTTGTAATGTTACCAGCAGTGGTGGGGCATTAGAACCCCTCTTTCTCCTCTGTCTTGCAAGATCAGTATTTCGGTCAGCTCTGCAACCCATATTTCCATGTGTGTTCATCTATCATTACATAAACAAACCCTCCCAGCCTTGATTCTGCTACATTTTCTACAATGCTCCCCTCTCTGCCATGTACACATCCTAGTGAGTCAGCATCCAGGTTCCACTACACCTTTCACTTGGTATTTATTTGGTCCAACCCTTTGTCCTTCCCTGATTCTAACTGCCTCCCACATTGCTGACTTCTACCCCACCATTTCCTGAAAAAAATATATCCAGCAAGCTTTCATTTTTAAATTACCTCTTATTCGTCACCCACTCAGAACTTTCCCTGCTGCTTCCAGAGGTCTGATTGGGGTCCACAGAGTAATGGAGAAGCCAGGAATGTAATTATGCTGCGGGGTCTCACAGCTGGATAATCACAATTATTCTGCTTAAATCAAGGTGTGCTTCTGGGAACAGCAAGGCATGCAGGCCCTTCCCATTTAAGGGTATGAGATCTAGTCCAATAGAACTGCCAGTCTTTCAAAGTGTAAGTTGAGGCTATTTATTTCCCCAAACATGGGACCCAAGAAAGCATCAGTTGCGCCTTTTTTCAATGCATGTAATGTGACCCACACATTGGAATGTGGGAGACGGGAATACTGTCCTGCTAGGCAAAGGAACAACAGACTCCAAATTCAGTAGAAAGAGTTAAATGCTTTATTCCGATACAAGAGCTCTCCGGTGCCAAAAGAGGGACACTGGGCACGGGGCATGCCCTTAGTTAAATACTGCTAGGTGAACAAGGGAGTTAGGTGCAAAAGAGATACAAAAGAGATACTTGATAAGTTGTGATTGGTTGCATTTTGAGTCGAGCATGCTCAGAAAGAGGCAGGACAGCTGACCATATATGAGCATTTGGAATGTGGGTATGGGATATGGGCATGGGGGCATGCTGAAAGTTACAAAAAGCGTGCTGAAAGGCACAGAGGTGAAAGCACAATGGGCACGTAGCCTGGGAAAAGATGATACATAGGCTTGCATAGTTTTGAGGCCCTAGTGAAAACAAAGAAGTCTTGGGGAGGGATCCGAGACGAATGCCAGTGTGCTCACACTAAGCAGGGCAAAATATATATACAGTATATGTTTTGAACAGAGAAAGCCGAGCAAAATTAATAACTCCCTAAAGAGTAGAAAAGCATCGTGAGCTTTTAAGGTCCTTTTAAGGACCATAATTATAATGCTTTCAATTATTCTCAGAGTGACATTTTTAAAATTTTTGTGGACTTATTGATCTATGTTTGCTTAATATTGCTTAATAATTATGTAAGATGCTTCCTTATTCATTGTTCATAGTTTTAAATACTGTCTTTTAATTATGTGAACCACTGTTGTATACTCATTGTTTTCAACTTTAAATACTGTATTTCATTGTTGTAAGCTGCCTTGGGTCATTTTCAAGGAGAAATGGTTAAATAGCATGTTATATTTGCATATGACACTGTATGCAAATATAACCACCAACCAACTGATCTTGGCAGAAAAGACCAACCAATGTATAATAAAAATATCAAAGGGATATTCAGAGTGAATCCAATGAACTTTCTACTGCCTTCATGTTGGTGGAACTAGAGGAAGCCATAAGAAGATGTAGCAAATCTCAATGATATCCAAATGGAGCAAATTAAACATTTTTGGCAAAACTCAAAGGAATGGCTCCTTCATCTCTTTGATAACTGCTGGATGAGCAAACAAATTCCAAAAATATGGCGGAAGATGAAAGTAATTGGTCTACTGAAACCAGGCAATGAACCCTCAGACCCCAAAAGTTACAGGCCAATCTCCTCACTATGCCACTTATACAAAGAGCTTGAACAAATGATATTTAACCATCTCGCATCTAAAATCGAACCTTTTCTAATTCCAGAACAGGCAAACTTTAGACCTGGCAAGAGCTGCCTGGCTCAAATCATAAATCTAACCCAGCATATAGAAGATGGTTTTGAAACCATAAAATAGAACTGCTGGATAACTCTGTAATTTAGGTATCTGGTTGTGGAGCCAGAGGTTGAAAGTTCAATTCCTCACTGGGCGTCTTTGACAGGGGATGGACTGAATGATCTATAGAGTCCTTTGCAGTTCTTCAGTTCTATTATTATTTTATTATTATTCTATTATTATATTATTATAACCTATATTATTATATTCTATTATTATAACCTTACTGCAGCATATGATACTGTCCGCCATTAACTGATGCTCAAAAAGCTGTATGGTAAAGGTAAAGGTTCCCCTTGACATTTAGTCCAGTCGTGTCCGACTCTAGGGCAGTGCTCATCTCCATTTCCAACCCATAGAGCTAGCGTTTGTCCGAAGACAATCTTCTGTGGTCACGTGGCCAGCGCGACTAGACACAACGCCGTTACCTTCCCACCATGGTGGTACCTATTTATCTACTTGCATTTTGCCTTTTTGCATGCTTTTGAACCACTAGGTTGGTGGGAGTTGAGACAAGCAACGGGGCTCACTCTGTCGCATGGATTCGATCTTACGACTGCAGGTCTTCTGATCTTACAGCACAGAGGCTTCTGCGGTTTAACCCGGAGTGCCACTATGTCCCTTTCAAAAAGCTGTACCTCCTTACTAAATATCATGGACTAACAGAAATGGTTGCTGTTCTACTTTAAACTTGTTCAATTTGAAGGGAGGCACAGTTGCTGGATAAATCAAAGGAACAGTCTCCCACAGAGTAGCATCCTCGCACTATTACTTTTTAACATTTACATAAATGATCAACCAACATGAGCCTCGTGGCGCAGTGGTTAAAACGCTGTACTGCAGCTAAAACTGTGCTCACGACCTGGGGTTCAAATCCCAGGTAGCCGGCTCAAGGTTGACTCAGCCTTCTATCTTTCCGAGGTTGGTAAAATGAGTACCCAGCTCGCTGGGGGGGGGGAGCAATGTGTAGCCTGTATAATGAAATTGTAAACCGCCCAGAGAGTGCTTGTAGCACTATGGGGCGGTATATAAGTCCAAAAATAAATAAAATAAATAAATAAACATACTCATATTCCAGGACTTTCATCTATGCTGATGATCATGTGTTGATGATCAAGTCCAGGGTAAAATCTCTGAGGCCATCAAGCACCAGCCAAACTCTGCATTAGAAGATCTTTTCTTATATTGCAAAAACAAAAAACTGAAAACAAACCCTTTAAAAACACAGGTCTGTGTCTTCCTCTTAAAAAATAGAGAGCAAGAGAGGAAACTCCAAGTTAGCTAGGAAAGCAAGATTTTGGAACATTGCTCTACCCCCAAGTGTTTGGGTGTCTCTCTGGATTGAATCCTGACCTACAAAAAACACTGTCTAAACACCAAACAGAAAGTTCCAGCCAGAAATAATATACTTAGGAAATTGGCTGGATCAGTCTGGGTGCATACCCACAAACAATAAGAACAACAGTTTTGTCCCTGTGCTACTCCACAGGAGAATATGCTAATGCCATATGGCAGCAGTCCCCAACCTTTTTAACTCCACGGACTGGTTGGAGAAGGCGGGGGCACCCCCCTGTGCTCGCACACATGTGCGAAGGAGTGGACGCGTGTGCACAGGCATGAAGGGCGGGGGGTGCTCGGGGGACACTCGTGCACACTTGCAAAGGGGTGGGGCACTTGTGCGCGCGCACACACACACACACATGTGCAAAGGGGTTGTGCAGGGGGTAGGAGTGCATGGGGAGGGGGAGATGTATCTTCACTGCTCAGTTCAGCCCAGGCCATGGACTGGCACTGGGCCACGGACCAGGGGTTGGAGACCCCTGCCATATGGTATAAATCAGCACTTGTCAAACCAGTGGACGTAGCTCTTGATGAATCATGCAGGATTATTACTGGCTGCCTGGCACCTACTCCCCATTGAAAAAGTCTATTATTTGGCCAGCAATGTACTCCAGAGGTACATTGAGAGGTGCTAGCAAATAATGAACAAAATCACAGAATCATAGAATCATGAAGTTGGAAGGGCCCTATAAGGCCATCATGTCCAACCTCTGCTCAGTGCAGGAATACAAATGAAAGGATATCTGCCAGGTGGTTGTCTAAATTTTTTTTGAATGTCTCCGGTGTTGCAGCACTCACCACCTCTCAAGATAATTTGTTCCCTTGCAGCATTGCTCTAACAGTTACAGTAAGAAGTTTTTCCTGATATTCAACCAAAATCTGACTTCCTTTAACTTAAGCCCATTGTCTCATGTCCTGCACTCTGGGTTGATTGAGAACAGGTCCTGCTCCTTTGCTGTATGACAGCCTTCAAGTATTTGAAAAGAGCTGTCATGTCTCCCTCAGTCTTCTTTTCTCGAGGCTATACATGCCCAGTCATTTCAGTCTTTCCTCACAGGGCTTGGTTCCCAGTCCCCTGATCATCCTTGTTGCCCCCCTCTGAACTTGTTCCAGTTTGTCAACATCCTTCTTGAAGTGTGGTGTCCAAAACTGGACATAGTATTCAAGATGAGGCCTAACTGGTGCTGAATAGGGGGGGACTAGAACCTCACAGGATTTTGAAAACTATACTTCTATTAATAAAAATAAGGTAATAGAGCACCAAACCTCTTGGACACCAACCCCCAAGACAATGGTTAAAATGGAGGAAACATTTTCTGCACACATTTCAAACTCCAAATACTGTATTAATCCAGAAGATGTTAGGCTAAACTTATGGAGAAGAAAAACAACACACCTTGCAGAATAGATGAATGCTAAAGAATGTCTCCCACCAGAAGAAGGTTCTAGCTGGACCATCTGGAAGTCACTTAATTAACTTCAAAGAATTATCAAGTAAAATGGGGCTACATGGATACAGGACAAATTTTCTGTGGCTGTGGAGATATTCAATCAATGCAACACTTATGTGCATACAAATATATGTCCCACCATGTGTATAAAAGAAGAACTAGCAAATGGCTGAGATAACGCTATTGAAGTAGCCTGTTTCCAGTCAAAAATAGTCCATTTTAACACTTTGATTTGTTTCTAATTTTATGTATATTTCATATACATCCATAATTTTAAATTGTGCAATGGCCTGATATGAATAAAGAAAGAAGAATTAATAATTATATTAATTTAGGTAATGCATGTAAATATGAACCAAGGTCTTACTAGTGTTGTAATAGTCTTAATTTCCAGATGGTCCACAATTTGCCCCATTCCTGGGTGAAATTTTTAAATTTCAGAATCCTACACAGAAACATTCCTATTATGCCTGTAGTTCCTCTCTTTTGATAAAGAAAAACTGACCACAATAATGAAGTATGTGGCCTAACCTTTAAAAATGTCTATAGTAACACTAGTTTGGTATTCCTGAAGAGCTGTCCCAGCCTACAATGCTATCATTCTTTAGTTTTCTAGGTGACGTAACAAGATCTAACCTTTGGCAAAACACACTTCTTACACATTGTTTGCTCAGTTTCATTAAGTTACTCACCACCAGCACTGACTCAAAGCAGAAACTACCAGTCATCTGGGCTTGTTACTTTGGAAACAATCTACATTGAAAGAAACAAAAACAATTCTCTTATTTCTCTGTTGCCTATCATATGTGTCGAGTTAGAGTTCTGTCTCCTTAGCAACTGAAGCACAAATAAATAATAGGAGTTACCTGACTTATACCTGTTAAGTCAAATATCTGGATTCATTTTCATCTCAGAGCAGAAATAGCAACACCATTGCTTGTACAGAGTTCATGTTGTTTGTCACCCTCTGAGATAAGCAATTTTATATGTGTATAGATAACATTTCTGACAAATGAAACTAGATCTGCTGGTTTTGAAAAAAAAAAATTAGAACATATCCACAAAATTCTGTGGTATGTTTGTGAAAACAGTCAGATTTACAATATATTATACAAAAGTGAGTACAACCCTCACACTTCATAAGTATTTTCGTATATCTTTTCATGTGTCGATACTGAAGAAATGACACTTGGCTGCAATGTAAAGCAGTGAGTATACAGCTTGTATAACAGTATAAATGTGCTGTACCCTCAAAATAATGCAACAAACAGCCATTAATGTCTAAACCACTGGCAACCAAAGTGAGTACACCCCTAAGTGACAATATCCAAATTGGGCCCAAGTACAGTGGTTCCTCGCTTAGCAATCGCTCCGTTGAGTGATGAAATCACTTTGCGATGGAGTTTTGGCCATCGCTGGAGAGATCACTTAGCAAATTCCTCTATGGCTAAAATTCGCTTTGCGATGATCGCGGGGAAGCGATCATGGCAAAGCGAACTTTTTTAAACAGCTGATCAGCGGTTCCAAAACGGCCGCCGCAAAAAAAATGGCCACCGCTGTTTTGCCTCGCTGTACAGCCACCCAAAATGGCCACCGCTATGGAGGAATTTCGCTTTAAGGTAAGTTTTTAGACCATAGGAACGTATTAAACGCATTTTAATACGTTCCTATGGGCTTTTTAAAATCGCTTAGCGATTAAATCACTTAGCGATGTTTTTTCCGGAACGGATTAACATTGCTAAGTGAGGCACCACTGTAGCTGTTTTCCCTCCCTGATGTCATGAGACCCGTTAGTGTCACAAGTCTCAGGTGTGAAGGGGGAGCAGGTGTTATCACTCTCACTCTCTCAGACTGGTCACTGGAAGTTCCACATGGGACCTTAGGGTAAAGAACTACAGTGGTGCCTTGACTTACGGCCATAATCCATTCCAGAAGATGGGTGAAACACGAAATGGTCTTAGGTTGAAGCACCATTTCCCGTAGGAATGCATTGGAATGTGACTAATCCGTTCCAGACCCCCCCCCAAAAAATCACAAAAAAAAAACACCACTGCAAGCCCCATTGGAACACGATGGGGCTGAAAAATAATAATAATAAAAAATGCCACACCCCACACAGCCAGCCCCATTGGAACGCGATGGGGTTGGGGAAAACAAACAAACAAAAAACACCCAGACCCACACACAGCCAGCCCCATCGGAACGCAATTTTGCCTTTCTTTTTGGTTTTCTTGCCAGGCATGTATGGTAGGGTGGCAAATAGCTCCCATCATTTATTGTGAAGGAATGCAATCTCTAGCAGGAAAGAGAAAGAAAGTGCTAGGGGAAAGTGCCCTAGCCCCAGGCCCTCTTCATCACCACCACTTAAAGGGCATGCCTGACTTGCCTCTAAAGGTGGTGGAAGTGACTTTGACTCACATTCTCTGCCTTGAAAACAAATATCCTGGAATGCATTGAATGAACATGGAGACCCTTTTGAGGTCTGCCTCCTCCCTTGCTGTAAGTTGCGGAGGGTTTAGAGCACAGATTGCCACTTCCTTTCACAGGGTTAGCTCTAGCTCTACAGAACCTGTCATTTCAGCAACTGCACTTGCATTTATTTACAGTGGAATCTCGACCTACGGACTTAATCCGTATTGGAACTCTGTCTGTAGGTCGAAAGGTCTATAGGTTGAAAATGCATTCCCATAGAAATGCATTGAAAACCCATTAATCCGTTCCAGCCCAAGAAAGAAATACCCCCCCCAAAATAAAAATAAAACACCGCAAGCCCCTATGGCTGCAAACAAAACAAAACAAACACAAACACAACCCCACCAGCCCAATCCCACCCTGCAAAAGACCAAAAAAAAAGTTTTAAAAAGCAAAAACACCACCTTACCTGCACCACCGCGACCACCGCTGGCAGGAGGCCTCCCAGACTCTAACCCCCACTGCTGGGCCAGGGCTCTGGCTGCCGCTGCTGGGCCTGGCCTCTGCCACCGGGCCAGGGCTATGGCCGCTGAGCCTGGCCTCCACTGCCGCCTTTCTCCCCCGCCACCAGGCTTCACCACTGCTGAAACCACCATCAGGCGCAGCGCTTCAGGAGAAGCTGTGCGGTGGGGGAGAAAGGCTGGATCGGTTCCTGCCTTTCTTCCCCGCTGCCCAGCTTCTCCTGAAGGGCTGCCCCCGACGGTGATTTTGGCAAAGGAGAAGCCCTGCAGTGGGGGAGAAAGGCGGGAATCACCCCAGGGTAGACCCTTGCTTCCCTCCCTCCGTCCCTGAAATTCAAGGGCACTCTCTGTGTTCGCCTTTTTGCGTCCTCAGAGCGTTCCCTTCCAAAGGAGAACAGATCCTTCTTGAAGCTGGTCCCCCCCCTCTTTTTGTCCCCACACCAGATTGGCGGGATGGCACTGGAAGCCCGGGAGGCTGAGCCCAGCCGGGATGGTCCGGCGGCTCGTTGCCCGGTGGCAGTAGCAACAGCGGTGGAAGCTCGGGAGGCTGAGCCTCCGTTTTCCAAACCATTGGGGCAAAAGAGCTAAAGAAGCAGCCTCTTCGCCACCAACGGTTTGAATTTCCCGCCCTTTTTCTCTGCCTTTTTTCAGTCCGTACGTTGAAGCTCCGACCGCAAGTTGATCCAAAATTTTGTGGCTGGAGCTATCCGTACGTCGAAAAGTCCATAAGTGGGGCCATTCATAGGTCGAGACTCCACTGTATTCATTCATTCATTCATTCATTTGTTCGTTCGTTCGTTCGTTTGTTTAAAGTATTATTATCATCTCCAAATTCCTTCCAGGTTTATGTTCTGGATACATCTTCTAAAGACATATATGTTGAAGTAGTGAGCTGATACCTTTTTTGGCAGGCTTTAGAAGTGGCCTTCCAAGTGAGGGTTAAATAGAACTCATAGGTCTGTAAGAGTGAAGGAGAAAGCCAACCATGACGAAAGAGAATTTTTCAGACATTCTTGTTCAATATGTGGAGGTCTCTTCACAAAGTGGGATATGAGGCCATTTTAACCCTAACATGAGCTCAGGTGAAAGCCTGAATAGAGATACTGCTACTGTCTTGAAAGACTTGTAAATCACAGGTATGTTGGGGCAGCCCAATATATCTATGACAAAAATAAACAGATGGACCCTATTCCAGTATCCGAAGTCAGTTTTAAGTAAACACGTGAGGAGGCCAGGGTGTCAGCCCCACCTCCCTCTGTTACAGCCTTACATTTGTGAAAAGTGAAACATAATATATCTGATGCAGAGAACAACCTGCACTCTTAGAGGCTGTCCATTTGATTCTGAATCCTGTTCTTCCATGTATGCAAAAGTCGCTTGCTTCAAACTTATCACTTCTGCTTGAGCCAAGCAGTGATGGAGTGGAGAAGCTAGCACACTCCCTTCCACCTGTGTAATGTTAACCTTCATCTAAAATCCCTTAGTACGGCTTGCAAATTTTAAAACATGCTGACATTAAGTTAAATATATATATACACACACACAGTACAGGACAATTTCTCATCTATACTGAATTGAGGAGCTTTAAATAGTAGCATTAAAAATTAGTCATAGCTTCAGCTTTCACAATCATTTTTATCTCTTAACTGAAAAATGCAGGCACTGCAAATAACTTTAGTCTTTGAGGAAGTGAGGAAGAAAGGGAATTGGCTTTCTGTTACTTACATCCACTTGTAAATTGAAATGTTCATGTAAGTCCTGATTATATCTGCTGACACGACTTGGGCCAGCAAAAAACTGAAAGTATGGAACTATTTGTCTGAATTCTCAAGGGATTTGTGCTGCTGTCATAATTCTTTCCTGCAACAAAGGAGTGAAAAGACCAAATTTAGAAACATGCAACAAGACTCCAAGGAATGCAACGAAATCTTCCACCTTATTTAAGAACCAGCCACTGAATCAATAATAATAATAATAATAATAATATAATTTATTGTCATTGTAAGTATATACACAGTATACCATACAACGAAATTCACAGACACCCAGAGACCAGACACATGCACACACATAACATTCCCCAAACACTCCCCACCCACTAGAAGTCCCCCACTAAAAATACAAACATCTACACCGCAGGCCAATTAACACAATCCAACTAACTATTCACTACTGGTGGTCTTTAAGCTGATTATTAATTGCAATTATAGCTCTGGGATAAAAACTATTCAGAAAACGTGTGGTCCGAGTCTTAATTGTTCTATATCTTCTGCCAGACGGTAACAGTTCAAAAAAGTTATAAGCAGGATGGGAAGAGTCTCTCAGGATGCTGTGTGACTTCCTCAGACAGCGGGATGTGAAGATGTCATCCAGGGTTGGTAGCTGGAGCCCGATGATATTCTGGGCAATTTTAATGGTTGTCTGTAGAGCTTTTTGTCCGCTACAGAGCTACTCCCCAACCATGCCAGAATGCCATAAGTTAGGACACTCTCAATGGTGCTACGGTAGTAGGACAGAAGTAAATGCTGTGATAAATTTAACTTCCCGAGCATTCTCAAGAAATACAGCCTCTTCTGTGCCTTCTTTATTAGCATGTTGGCATTTATAGTCCAAATCAAGAGATTTTCCTAATAATTTTCATCATTTTTATGGTACAGTGAGCCAATAAGGTTGATGCATGAGACAGACAGACAGACAGACAGACAGACAGACAGACAGACAGACAGAGAGAGAGAGAGAGAGAGAGAGAGAGAGAGAGAGAGAGGTCAGAATTACACCTGTTATTTCAAAATAAATACTAAAATCCCAAGCTCTACTAAATGAAGAAATGTATCTTTATATTTTCAGGCCATCTAAGGGGGGATGGGAGAAAACCACAAAAGAGAACTATTCAATATTGCAAGCATAGACATATCTCCCATGCTGGTTTTAACCTATAAAGCTCTAAATGGATTGGGTCCATGCAGTCTCAAATACCATATCTCCTATTATGAGCCTGCCTGGGTTTTAAGATAAAATAATCAGGGGAGGCTTTTCTCTCAGTCCCACCACTTTCACAGGTGCATCTGATAAGGACACAGGAGAGGGTCTTCTCTGTTGCTGCTCCCAGACTTTGGAACTCCCTCCCACAGGAGGCCAGACTGGCTGTCCTTCCGCAAGCAAAGAACTTTCTCTTCAGGCAAGCCTTCCCTCAGTAATCCGCTACCTGTGTGTGAATTTTAGATAGATTGTTAAGCATTACTGCTTTAACTGGATCTTAGTACTACTTGTGTTTTCCATTTCCACTTCTCAGAGTGACATTTTTAAATTTCTGCATACTTATTAACCTTTGCCTTAATATCGCCTCTTAATGATGTAAGATGCCTCCTTATTCATTGTTCGTAGTTTTAAATATTGTATTTTAATTATGTTAACCACTGTTGTATACTCATTATTTTCAAATTTAAATAATGTATTTCATTGTCTGTAAGCCACCTTGGCTCCTTTTCAAGGAGAAAGGCAGGGAAATAAATAAATAAATAAATAAATAAATAAATAGATAGATAGATAGATAGATAGATAGATAGATAGATAGATAGATAGATAGATAGATAGATAGATAGATAGATAGATAGATAGATAGATAGATAGATAGATAGATAGATAGATAGATAGATAGATAGATAGATAGATAGTCTCTCTTAGTCTGTCCTAAAATGGATTTTGGGCACTGGCTTGGAAATTAAGATGCCACGTGTGCTGCTTCTTAGGTATACAAAAACACACAAGGATTACATACAGTGGACCCTTGACTTACAGACGGCTTGACTTACAGACTTTTTGAGTTACAGACTTCTCTGGCCGCAAAATTTAGGTTTGACTTGCAGACTGAGATTTGACTTACAGACCAGAAAAAAACCAAAATGGAACAAAAACGGCCTGTTACGGGATTAATCGGTTTTCAATGCACTGTAGGTCAATGGAGACTTGACATACAGACTTTTTGACTTGAGAACCGCCTTCCAATACGGATTAAGTTCTCAAGTCAAGACCCCACTGTAATTGTACCTTATTAAGCAGGATAGGTCAAAACTGTTTTGAAGTGCCCAGAATAATGATAACAGTAACAACAACAGCCTTATATGAACTTGCCAAGACATGCTAGTAATTGCCTTAAAATCCTTCCCATTGGCTATGCAATTTAACAGCACTGATCCAAGTAACCACGGAAATAATCAGACTAAACTGAAAACTGAATCAGCAGAATTGCAAGAGTATTCTCCATCCTAAAAACAATACTCTTAACTAGTCACAATCATGGGCCTATATGCTGTTCTGGCCTGGAAAAACTCTCCATGTGTTTTTGCCCTGTGTGCTCTACTTAAGGCTATGTGGGATATAAGCTCTAGTTAGAATGAGCAGCAAACCACTGTGTTTTGCTACCTTTTGGCAGACAAACAATTCTTTTGTTTATTTTTTACTTTACTTTGATTTTTGCAGGTGGCCAAGAAGTCATTTTCCCCCCCTCTCTAACTCTGGGTTGTTCCCATATAGTGCCTCGTTTGTTGGGTTTTATTCTGGGCCCAGTTACTTTGTTTCCCTTGGTGCTCATTTCAGCTCCTAGCTGGCTCAAAAACAGTTCTGCTCCCAACACCCCTTGCCTGCTTATGTGTGTGCATGTGCAAACATGTGAGAGGTTATACGAATTGCCTAGCTCTACTATATGAAGATCTTGTGTAACAATCAAGGAGGCGGGGGGGGAGACCTTTTTGTTTTCCCAATTTTTCTCTTCCATACATAAAGCATGTTCAGCCATGTTCAAGTTAAGAATTTACAACCAACCCCAAATCAGACCCCTTAGAAAGATAATGGCCATCACACTCCTCTCCTTGGTGATACAATGAGCTTAAGTGCAGGTACTCATTGCCCTCTTCCCAGTATCCTCCACTTGCTACTGACTTCTGGTGTGCTAGCGTGGTGCAACTAAAACAAACATAAAACATCACTTCCATCCAGAGGTAGTGACTGTCATGGGCTACACACGTGTGTATGGTGAGGGAATCAGGCTTTCTCCTTCTCCAGTGCTTCTTGCCCTGAGATTTGTTTCTCCACCTGGAGCCCCAGGAATACACTGTGGTCCAGAGGCTAGAATCAATGTCTTGCAAAGCCAGGAATGCAATGACCAGGCCACTTTCCAATTCTCCTCTCACCACACTCATTGTATTTCATTATTCCATGATGGAGGGTACATCTAATGTGCCTCATGAGCCTAAGGTAATGTGTCAATTTTTGTATATCTTGGGAGAACCTCTACTTTATTTTAGGTGGCTCTGTTTTGCTTCTAAGCTGATAAGCACTCATTTATCCATGTTCTCTATAAAACCTTTTACTCTATAAAAGAAAAACACTATTAGGTGTCTTCTTCCCCCTTATACATAATAATTATTACTTTGCTGGCATATAAGACGACTGGGCGTATAAGACGACCCCCCAACATTTCCACTCAAAATATAGAGTTTGTTATATACTCACCGTATAAGACTACCCCCTCTTCCGTTCACCTTCCACACACCAAATAAAAGGTGCTATTCATTGTCACCATTGTACGGCCGCAGCATGACCGCAGCACCTCCGGCCCACCCCTGCATCTCCCTGTGACCGGCACTAGTGTGCAACTGTGCATGTGTGAGCTCTGCGTAGACAAGGGGCGGGCCGGAGCGCCACTGCTTCCCTCCGAGCAGAATAGGCTGGTCATGTCGAAAAGGCTGGCACTCCTGTCTTGCTGCTGATGCTCGCCGCGGCTGCGCTGGATACCGCGCGATACTGGACGGTATGTAGAATGAAGTGGGCAGGCATCAGGAGGCTACTAAGGGCACCGGGCGAGCATCGGAAGGCCACTATGGGCAGCTATGTCTATCCCAACCGAAGTGCACCCGGCGTATAAGATGACCCCCCCCACTTGGAGGCATGTTTTTCAGGGCAAAAAAGTAGTCTTATACACCAGCAAATACAGTAGTTAATCTTTGAAGAAAAGCAGGGAGAAGTGTAAGTCTTTGGGAGAGGAATTTTATTTTCCTGTGGGAAGTGCATGCACACACATCCCACACACCTTCTCACTACACAGGGAATAAGGGTTGTGATTATATTGAGACAATGCCAAACAATTCCCCAGATACACAGTATGTTAGTTTCTTTGCAACCGTTCCTGGCAGATTGGAAAAGTTTCATCTCAGTTCTGCATGCAGGCACTTTCCTGCTTAATTAATATATTGCATCCAACAGTGAAGGAAGGTCAAGATGGCAGAGTGGCATCTCAAGGACTTTACTTGACCTATTCAGTCTGCACTATGCCGTTGTAAGGCATCGAACTTTCACATTTGTGTTGTGTGGGCTTAAGCTGTGAATAGCAAAACTGTGTGTGGCCTTTTGGTTCTTTGCAATCATTATTTCACTATTCCAGAACAATCCATACCTTTGAAACCACAAGAAAACCAACAAAGGGGCCCTAGCTTGGAAGTAAAGGCCATGGATTTTTTCCAAAAAGACATGCTTGCTAGACTGAAATCCTAAACATATTAGCTAGGGAGTGGATCACACTTAATGCAGAAAGAGTTACTGATGAGTACACTTGCTTTGGGTTAGGTGCTTAGGACTCAAGTACCAAGATGTGGCAGCATCAAGCCTTCAAGACAGTTTTCCATATGATGACCATACATGAGCAGTTTAAGCCCAGGCTTTCTCTTTTGTGACACTATATACAGAGGCAGCAAATGAGCCAAGAAATAATCTTATTGTCTGCAGGTCCTTAGGCCAGGCTGCTGTTACTATTTCTGAAACTGGCCTATACTTAATCCATTTAGCCGGGCAGAACCTCCCCCACCTCTTTTGTTCAGATGGATTAAAAGCTCACTTCTCTTGTTTATGTGAGTACATCCCTTCCTTCCCCTCAGGAACAAGAAAAATAGAGCAGAAAAAAATAGCAAAGGTGGTATATCAAATGCAAGCTGTTCTTTCAAAGCTTACAGTGCCCAGATTCATACAGTAAACTGTGACTGGATCACCTGCAACTAAGGATGATACAACTATGAGTCAATTTTTCCTTCTTGCTTGCTACTAGTCATCTACCTGAATAGCTCAGCAGATCCACAAATACTGTATGATGGTTTCCAAAAAAGGTGCCTCATTGGCTTGATGCTGGAAGCCAGCAACTTTGCAAAAATTCATAGGTTCAAGGAATTAATGAGCGAATGAGTTCTTATTTTCGATTCTTTTAAATTACCATCATTTTAAAGACACACATTTGCTACCTGTTCTTCAAAGAATTTGACACTCTGAAGTAAATGTGAGCATTTGTGGACCAAAACCACTTCTTCGAGCACACTAAAATAGGTGTATCGGAAGCAGTGGATTTGTATCCATGAAAGTGACTCTGAAATAAATGAGTTTTAAAAATTCCTCGATATGTTGGCTTTCCCCACCTTTCCCCCCCCCCCAATTTTTCAGCCTTAATTTTTCTCATATTCTGAAATTAAGTGAAAGTTTGAAGCAGGTTGGGATTTTAGAAATAAAACCAAGTGTACGTGGTGATTCAGCATGGTGTCAAAAACTTTAACAAATCTATGATCGAAATGAATGTGATATAGGTTCCAGATTTGACTACTGTACCTATAAAGGACGTGATGTTTTATAGTTAAGGTTTTTCAGTTTGAACAAATTAACTAAAATTGAATAATACCACAACTAGAAATGATGCAGGAATCAAGAAGTCCCCACATTTTAAAAAGCAAGCATTTCTGTATAGATTGACATACGGTAGATAATTGAGGCCATCCTTTGAATATGACACCAAAGATGCTTGCAGAAATGAATGTTCAGTGACTCCAACACATGGGTCCAAACAGCATGGTTATTTTATGGAATGGTGACAATTATCTCCACTGTTCAGCTGCGCAAGCAGCACAATGACACCACCACCCTTCCGGTTTTCAGTGTTTCTTCTGCCCTTCCCAGTGAAAACCCAGGGCTGCTAACAATTTAAATAATCAACAGGGTTAACACCACACATTTATAAAATTTACAAAAATGCAGTGAAAGTGACACAAAGAAGCAGCAGTCAAAGACCAATAGAATATTTCCTTAATTGCAGACATCATCTTCAGATATCTGAAAGGGAAAAGGAGGAGGGGAAACAAGTTCTCAGATGGAAGAGAGTTTCATACCTGGAATGTCACCACAGAGAAGGCCCTCCATGTTTGATAATCCTACAGTTCAAACTACTTTGGACACCACAAGCAGAGATTTTTGGCTGTTCTTAAGGATTAGGTGATTCTTCAAGTCCTTTAGGGCTTGTGTGCTAAAACTCACACCTTGAACCAGACTTGGTGGCTCATTGGCAGATGAGGCAGAGACTTCAAAATGGATGCCTGTCTTTGTATCAGAAGAACGATGGTATAATTAATTAAGACATCATAATTTTTGCCCAGTAACTAGCAACATCAAGAACATTTGGGGCAGCTAACATCAAGTCTTCTATAGCAGTGGTTCTTAACCTTTTTGAAAGAAACGGCCCTTGAGCCATTGAGGAAGTTATCATCGCCCCCCTCCCCGCGATGATGATATCTTATTTATTTATTTATTTATTTATTTATTTATTTATTTATTTATTTATTTATTTATTTATTTATTTATTTATTTATTTATTTATTACACTTAAATCCAATGACCCCTGAAAACAAAATTAAATTCCAAGAAAATGAAATGCCCCCCAAAAAGTAACATTTAATGATTTAGTTGCAAGTGAATTTTAAGACGCAAAAAGAAATATAAAAAGGGCATAAAAAACAAATGCAGGAACTAAAAATTTCAAGACAAAAAGTCTGAAACTAAATTAAAATTGGAGGAAAATATATATTCATGCACACTGTAAAAAGGCTGCAGCCATCTTCACAGGTTTGGCTTGCTCCAGTGCCCCCCTACAGCCCCCCTTCTGTTCCAGCGCCCCCACACAACCCCTTTTCGTTCTACTGCCCCCCTGAAAAATGAAATCGCCCCCTGGGGGGCATTATCGCCCATGTTAAGAACCACTGTTCTATAGAACACATTGAGGGTCATAGAATAAACTGACATAGGTGTGTAACATTGCCTATTCTTCTCTGCACTTGCAAAGGACTATGTTGGTGTGAAAACTCAATTTTCCTAAGTTTTGGTTCTGCAAGTTCCAGTCAATAGCCTATTAAGTGACTTCCAAGTAACTCAGTTCTCCATGTGGCCAGGGACTAGACTTTTCTGAGGTTCCATTAATTTTAAGACATTCTTTGCTGTTCCTTCAAGATTCACAAAGGTTCTGAAAAATCTTTTCCTCAAATTTAATCTGGGAAGGCTAAGCTGATAGTCAAAGAATGGATGCATATTTGATGTTGATGCTTTGAACCTTTTACTCTTAATTGCTGCCTCTCTCCACATGTGGCCTGCTAGGTAATTGATTTTATGTGTAGTGGTTGGCTGCAGGCACTGAGTAACGATTCTACAGCTTTCATTGAGTGCGATATCTACTTGTTTTATATGAGCTGAACTTTTGTTTTATATGAGCTGAACTATATCACACCAGGGTGGTATATTCACCTGTGGAGTACCGTAGGGCCAGCACTTTCATTCTTAGCTTTCCTGGTTGCATGCCCCAACTGGTCTTCAATAGCTTTTGAAGAAAATTGTCCCTTGCTGACACCTTATGCTTTGTATTTTGGCAGTATTACTGATAGGTCAGCATACAACCTAAAGTAACAGCTAAGTGTTGGAGAGCAAAACAGTGCTAGATCACTGTTCTCTTTTTTACCAGGCTTTCTCGGCAGTGGCTCCCAGGCTCTGGAACAAGCTCCCCCCCCCCAAGATTCATCTGGCCCCCTCGCTGGGCACTTTCAAAAACCAACTCAAGACCTGGTTATATAGACAGGCCTTCCCTCCGGCTACTACGTAACTGTTACAGGCAGCCCTGACCTTACCTCTCCGTCACAATTGGGCAGTGAATCATCAGCCAATCAGGTGACGGAGGGTGGGGCTGAAGAGGGAGGAGCTGGAAGAAAAAGGGTGTGAAGATAGTGAGACAGATCAGATCTGGAGTGTGAGAGAGAAAGAGCTTGTTTAGAGGCCTGTGTGCCGTAGTGTTCAGTGAGGGAAAGTCTGTGATTGATTAAATAATATACAGTGATTGACATCTTGATTAGCTACTTGTGATTTTCATATTTTATTTTGTTATCTCAATAAACCTGTTTAGTTTTGAAGGAAACCTTTGTCCTTCTTAAATAGACAGTACAATTGGTGGCAGCGAGTGTGATGTGGTGTGGTGGGCATTCTGAGAGGCCTGAGTTGGGGGTGACATCAGAGTGGCCTGCCACGTCACAATAAAATTGGTGTCCAGCGGCGGGATTCGAAGATCCAGTGAAGCCTTGGCTGGAAAGGTGCCCAGAGCAGGGGTCTTTAGTCAGGGAGGTCTGAGTGAACGCGTGGGTAACCTTCTAGGACTTGTCTCACGGGGAGCGAGTCTAGTAGAAGGCCGCGGGACCTCAGATTGGGGACTAAGTCAGGGAAGCTCTGTGGTGACCATTTCTGTGGAAAGAGTGGCCTGTTACGCCACAGTAACTTTCTCTTTTTCTCTATCTTTATCTACTTTGTTTTGTGTAAATGTTGTAAATTGTTATTTTCTATTAATTGTTTTTATTCTGCGTTTTGTGAGCCGCCCAGAGTAGACTATGTCTAAATGGGCTGCATATAAGCTCAAAGACAGACAGACAGACAGACAGACAGACAGACAGACAGACAGACAGACAGACAGACTGTGAGCCAGAAGGCAAGTTGGGGTCGCCATCCATTCCCACCAAAGAGAGAGAGAGAGAGGAGGGAAATGTGGACTCCAGATGACTCCAGAGAAAGCCCCAGAGGAGTCCCTACCCAGGGTAGAAGAAGAAGCACTAGCTTCATGACGGGGATGGGAGTAAGGGAAGAACAGTTGAAAGAGGTCAGACAGTAGAGCAATAAGAAGGAGGAGATAGAAGCAGGGGAAGGGGAGGTAGTAGAGAGGAAAGAGGCTTTGCCTTCAGGCTGGGAATGGATCTGGCTGCAAGATCCTTGGACCCAGGAGCAGGAGAGACTGAGAGTACCCAGAGAAGAGGCAGATCATAGAAGGCCAGTGATCCCTCCCCAACCATCTTATGGGGGGGGGGAGCAGAAGCTAGAGAGTGGAGAAAGAAGAGAAGAGAGAGAGAGAGGGTAGAGGAGGACAGACATCAAAGGAGTGAATGGTGAGTACAGGAGATGAGGAAGATGGAGGAATGGAGAAGGTCTGGGAGATGTTGGAACCCGGGAGAGGTCCCAAGTGGGAAGATTTCCTAGGAGACGTGTCCGTGGCCCTGTTGCCTCTATAGACAGGCACAACGTTAAAGGAATGGACTCCTCCAGAACCTCCAGGACCTTAGAATCCTAGTTATGGAAACCTCTTCATAAGATTGGAAGCCCCTTTCTGCCCTGTTGGAGGAAGGAGACAGAGACGTTGTGCCAGTTCAGGACAATGGTTTATTTGTTAATACAAAAATAAATGTTCTGCAGTTACCAATGCAAACAATGTCTGGTGAAGTTATTGGTGAAAGGGAAGAACTCCAATCTCATAGCATCAAACCCTCACAGTAACCTAAAGATTCCAAGACACATGTTTGTTTCTCAGATGAAGGGAATATGGATATATGTGGTTTCTGCTGCTTTTGTCAATACCAGTATCGTACACAGTTCAGAAAAAAAATCAGGAAAAGGCTGTGTGATCCCCAAAAGAGCACAAATGTAGGAACAGGTGATACTTTTAATGGACCACTAAAAAACAAAATAAAAAAACAGTGAGCTTTCGATGATAATTCATCTTCCTCATCAGTTACTAATGAATCTGTTAGTCTTTTCAATGCTTTGTTGCTGTTGTTGTTTTGCTACAATCCAATAAAGCATCTGGAAATTGTTATACATTCCACAAACTCTGGCATCTCTAGCTTGTGTCAGGACTGGGGCCTTGCCGGAACCCAGTGTTACATACAGCACTGATGTTACCTGTCTGTCATGGGTTTGGAGGGAAAGTTCCATCCTATGGGGAGTGGAAGGCGGGACATCAGGAGGAGGGGCTGTACTGTATATATATGTGGCGTTTGTGAGGAGAGCTGGGGAGAGCTGAAGAAGAGCTGAGAGAAGAAGCTGGAGTGGGAGTCTGTGTGTCAGACAGGGTACTACTGTGTGTCAGTCAGTACCAACCTGATAGGTTCAGGTGTCTTTAGGGGTAGCCAGAACTGATAGGTTCAGGGTCTGTGCTTTATTTAAAGGTGTTCTGTGTGAACCAAACTGATGTATGTATGATTGAGACTAAGCCACGTTACTGTATCCTATTCACTTGATCATTTTATTTTTCCCTGTGTGTTATTTAAATAAACCTTGTTCTTTTATTTGTTAAAAATCCATCCCTGGTCTGTGTGACTTCTTATAGGGAATGGTTGGTGGCAGCTTAGTGAAAGTGTGGCATCCTCCAGTAGGTCTGGGTTTGTCACACCCAGAACCTTAGCGTAGGCAGGATTGGCCCCAATCTCTCTGGATTAGGGCAAATGGAGCCCATTAATGCTTACAGACTATTGCTGGACAGTGACTAGAGATGCTCCATTTAATGAATGCAAGAGACAAGTCAAGAAGCGCCGAGTAGACACTGAACAGGACTAAACTATGTACATAATAGTTTTTTTGGCTTTTTGTTTCATAATTATATTTATATAAATCTTTTGCTAATTGTTTAAGTGTTTACATAAACAGGACAGGTGAAATATTATCATGCAAAGCAACCATAAACCAATGAAAAGACCTAGGTTTACAATCTATAATTAAAACCCTACTATCTACACAACTTATATAGGCATAAAATTTAAAAACTTAGTATCTTGGAAACAGTAGCCAATCAGTTGTTTTAATTGTCATATTTGAATTCAGCACATCAAAATACATAATAAACAGCACATTTTATCTCTGAAGGTGATGACTTCTAAAAATTGTAGAGCATTGTTAGTGGACAAGGGATTGCATTCACACTGTGTGTGTATTATGGGAATGTGTGTGTGTGTGTATTTTCAAAATCCATCAAGGCCATCTGGGAAACAGGAACAATCCAGGAAACTCTTGCCCAGTGAACACCAGCCCTGGTGGCCAACAGTAGAGATGAAAGGGAAGGGCGGGAGAAATTCAGAGAAGAGGAGATTAATAATGGCAGAGGAGAAAGGGGAGTTGGGGTTGCATATTGAACCACAACATGTTGGTGTGTGGTGAGGACACTTGAAACAAAGCTAATTCAGATTACAGTACTTGATTTTTACATCTGATTGATTACAGTGCACCTGAAGCAAAAGGACATGCAGGAAGCCTCCTCACCTGTCAAGAACAAAGGCAAGATGTTTCCTCTATCCTCTCACATACAGAGTAAAAAAGAAAATTTAACAATAATTAAGTGACATTAGGAACCAACTCTAAAAGTATCTTTCAAGACTGAAGGAAGGTTATCAGATCTCAAGTAGGCAAACGATAGTCTTTGAGAACTAAGGATTGCTTTCTCTGTGTGTTCACTCCTCCCCATGCAAAGACTTGTATCTTTTCAGTGTTAGCCGAGTTGTAGTTTGGGACAGGGAGAACAGATCCAGAAGCATGTTGCTGTTTTTTTTTAAATAAGAGATTGAGACGAGTTCCCCTTTTGGTATTTCCTCTGTAATCATGGGACCTGACATATATTTTTAAGCCACTTTGATCCTTCATATCCATGCAAGAGGTATTGGTATGCTAATAATATGAAAAAGGGATATACTGTATGTGAACTATGTGTAAGCTGCAATTTCCCAACACAAAACATATGTTCCCAGTTGACTATTTTCTTGGGAGGGTGAGTCACCCTACAATTATAGACATAAAAGCATATTCGACATCAAAGTGATATAACAACAATGTTCAGGATAGCAAAAACAGCCATAACATCTATAAAGTTTGTAATGTTTTAAAGGTCAGTATTATATAAAAAAAGAAAGTTAGTTCAACCAGTGATCTACTTGCTTATGGTCCTGGGCTGCTACTAGGTTAAAAGAATGATTAGATTTTTTTGATTAATTTTTGGTCTGTTGCAGTTTTTGATTTTCTGAACTCAAAGTAAACTCATGTGAGCATGGATAAATATTCTAAATTGTCAACAAAGCTATCTGGTTTCTTAGGTCTTACAAAACTCAGGAACCTCATAACAGTACTTGCATAGCCTTAAAGGACACAAATGAATTTAAGCGGTTCTGCTTTGTAAACCCGTTCTACTAATCTTACTAAATATCTCAGGTCAAGGTAATTGATTTCACTGCCCATTTTTAATAATAAGTTGACTGTTAATGTATTCCAAAAATGAATATATATTGTTGGCCAACATACATCTTGTTTCAGGCATAGCCCTTTGCTCTCTACTTGTTATTGTTTACCAGCTGTGTGTTACCATTGGCCTCTGATTCCTGTAATATTCCTGTGAGACACCAGCAATTTCTGGTTTGCAGATGGGGCCAGTAGCTAGGTACAATCAGTTTCAAAAATTCTAGTGATTTTTTGACTCCTTTGGAATTTGAGACCTGGTTCTTCCTGATGTTTGGCTTCAGGTGTACCATCTAGTAAAACCCAATGACTTGGAACATTCAGTGCAGAACACCAGTAGAGGTGTCAGGTCTTTATCAACTTCTATATTCTGCAACACATAATTGATGCAGCAGATGCCAAAGCTTTCCTTGGGCCATCTTCCATGTCATTACTTTTCAACCAGCCTTCCTCACATGAAAGCTATGATCCAGGACTTCTAAAAATATTGTGGGGTTTGTTTTTGGTTTTGGTTTTTTTTTTTTTTTTTGAAAAATTATGTAGCTTCTATTTTCTAGAGGGAGGGTGTTATGCCCTCCCATGTGAAAGAAGCCATCATACAGCCCATCCCAAAATGTTCCAGTCTGGCGATGGATGATTTGAATAACTTTAGGCCCATCACCAATATCCCCTTTAAGGGCAAGATGATCAAGCAAGTGGTGACAGAGCAGCTCCAGACATTCCTGGAGGAGGAGAGCTACCTGGACCCTTTCCAGTCTGGCTTCAGGTCACAGCATAATATTGAGACAGCACTTGTCCCACTGCAGGATGACCTACTTAGGGAGGCTGATGGGGGAGGAATGACCCTGTTTGATGCTCCTGGATTTCTCAGCAGCCTTTGATATCAGCGACCACAGTATCTTCTTGCACCAACTGTCAGGAATAAGGGTCAGAGGGCTGGCATGTATCTGGTTCTGATCATTTCTTGACAGCTTGGTCCAAAGAGTGCAGCTTGAGGAGGAACTGCCAGCTCCTTGGACCCTAAATTTTGGTGTAACACAGGGGTTATCTGTCCCCCCCTATGCTCTTTAACATCTGGGTGAGACTGTTGGGAAAGGTCATCCGGAGATTTGGAGTGTGTCACTATGTGGATGATACGCAACTCTGTCTCTCCTTGAAATCTTCTGCAATGGATGCTGTCTCAGCCCTGGAATGCTCCCTGGAATGGATGAAGGCTAGTAGGTTGAAGCTGAATCCAAAGAAGAGGAAGGTCATGTTGTTAGGAGGCCCACCGGAAAGGTTAGGAGGTAACCTACCTAGGTTGGAGGGAGTTCTCCTTCCACTTAGGGCACCTGTACAGGGGGTGCTCCTTTACTCATGTTATCTCTAGAATAGCAACTTTTGGCCATGTCCAAGTCAGCTTTTAACCAGCTTACGTTTATTGCCCAGTTTATATCTCTACCTTGATGGGGAGTCTCTCATGACTTTGGTCCATATGCTTTGGTTTCTAAGATCAACTACTGTATCACTGTTCATGTGAAGCTTCTCTTAAAGCTGATTCAGATAGTACAGCAGGTCCAGAAGGCAGCTGGACTGGTGCCAGGTGTTAATAAGTTCAATCACATCTTGCCAGTTCTGGCTAATCTGCACTAGTTCCCTGTTGTTTTCCAAGCCAGGTTCAAGGTTAAAGTGTTAGTCTATAAAGCCCAGAACAGTGTTATAACCTACATGTTGCTGTCTTTTGCTGGGAACTATACCCAGAATTTGAGACACATATAGAGATGTCCAATTGTTGTGGCCACAATTTTGGGAGAGGTAAAAGTCAAATACAGTGGGCCCTCTACTTATGAACGGCCCTAGTTATGAAAGTTTCAAGTTACGAACCCAATCTCATAGAAAACAGCAGGCCCTACTTACGAACATTGCCCGAGTTATGAACCCAATCCATAGAAACAGTGGGCCCTACTTACGAACCTGTGGTTCGAGTTACGAACAACAACAAAAAAACAGTGAGAGAGGTGGGGAAAGAGAGAAATTTGAACTTTCAGTTAACCGTTGGCCGGCAAAGAGGGTGGTTATCTGCTTCCTCGCTCTTCCCAGCATTTACAGAGTGGATAGAGAGACAGTCTTCAGACTGCTTCGTACTGCCTGGTACTGGTACAGTGCTGTACGGACAGTACAGTACAGTATTCTAATTTTTTTGGCTTTTAAAAAATTTTTGGATTTTTAAATTTTTGACATTCTTTTTTTAAGCAGAGAGACTGCCTGTTCTGGGTGAGTACACTACAGTATGTTTTTACTTTACTGTATAGGGATTTTTGCAGCTCGTTCGTGGGGGGGGCAAGGGCTAGGTGGGGGGTTTCTGAGCTCTGATGGGTCTTGCTGGGTAGAATTTACAGTTTTAAAATGGCTGCATGCTTGCTGGAATCTTTCCTTGCTGTGTGTGTCTCTGTGTGTGTGTGTGTTCTGAATCTGTCTGGTTAAAATGTGGACCCAGAGGGCATTTATGCAATGGAGGCATGGGTCTTGCTGGGTAGATTTTACAGTTTTAAAATGGCTGTATGCCATGTTTTGAATGCTAGAGAGGTCTGTTTGATATTCATTGTCCTCTATTCTTTTAACTATTTGTTTTGCCTGCTCTATTCGAGAAGATATAAGTGCCTGAGGTGAGAGGCCAATTTTCCCCAAATAGCCCTGGACTGATTTAACCCACTTGGATTGGTAATTATCATTAAATATCAAGGAAAATAGGCATTTAACTGTCCCTTTAGCCACATATATGTAGATTGAATCCTAATTCAGGCTTCTACTTTAAGGCATCCTGTTTCTAGCCTTATCCTTGCATTTGACACTCATCTCAGGACCTGGAGTATAGATCTTAGAAATTTGGATTGAACTATTTCTTGTGATGCAAAGTGAGAGCTGGGTGGCCCCATGAATGAGACATACAGCAGCTGAGCTAATGCCTTTGCTTTATACAATTTGAGGGCTGCTGGTATAAAGGACCCTCCTTGGGAGAGATGGAATTTTACTATATTATTTGCCAATCTTTCTCCCTGATCTGCCACATATTTACTATGCTGAAGCCTTGATCCCGAGGCCTGTAGTACTACCCCCAGATATTTGAAGCTGTTCACCTGCTCGATACTGTGTCCATTTATTTGCCATAACCGAATCTTGGGTCTCTGTCCAAAGGCGACTATCTTGGTCTTCTGATAGTTGATAGTTAGGGATTTATATTCACAGTATGAGGCAAGCTTCTTAAGTGCCCTCCTCAGCCCTATGGGGGTTCTGGATAGAATTACTGTATCATCAGCATAGAGTAAAGCGGGCACTGTTCTATCTACAAGTTTAGGAGAATGGAGATCAGCGGTGTTAAGCCAGCTTGATAAGTCATTTATGTAAACGATGAATAATGCTGGTGCCAGTAGGCAGCCTTGCCTAACACCTCTGTGCGTTTGCACAGATTCCGTGAGGTGTCCTTGTCTGCTGCACCTGACTCTCAAGTACGTTTCTTCGTGTAGGGCCCTAATTAGATATAGAAGTCTTTTGTCTAAAGATGAATTTGTTAGTTTGTCCCAGAGGTGTGTTCTCGATATAGAATCGAATGCTGATTTAAAATCCACAAAGGCGGCATAGAGTGATGTTACTCCTTTGGCTGAGTATTTCTCTATAAGATGCTGTATAATTAAGCACTGCTCTATTGTGGATCTCCCTGGCTGAAAGCCTGCTTCTTCAGCCCAATGATATTTTCTGCTTCGAGCCACTCCAGGAGTTTGTCTAGGAGGTGCCTTGCATATAGTTTGCTTATAATATTCAGCAAACTTATTGGCCTGTAGTTGGCTGGATCTTCCCTTTTCCTCTTATAAAATGGGACCACTACGGCCATTTTCCATGATATTGGGATATGGCCTGTGTCACTGATATGCGTGAAGAGAGGTGCTAGAAAAGAGCTCCACCATATCTTGTTTTCTTTTAGGAGTTCTGGTGGGATGCCATCAAGGCCTGGGGCTTTTCCATTTTTTAGCTGGTCTATATGAGCTATTATTTCACCTGGGGTCACTGGGGGCCATTTGGGAGTGCTTCCAAGCATTAGTGAGGAAGGGGGTACAATGACATCCTTGTACATACTTGTAAAGTGGGATACCCATTTATCTGGTGGACTACAAGAGGATAGTGGATGTTTGGGCTCTGATAGTCTGCCTGAGATTAGTTTCCAGAAAAGGGATGGATTTTTGTCTTTTGCTGCTTCTATCACCTTCCTTCATAGTTCTCTCATGTGTTCTATTTTACTGTGTTGTATCCGCTGTTTGTGTTCTTTTTTATGTATCATTAGTTTTAGGAGGGCCTCTTTTTTGACATGGTCTTCTGCTCTCAGGTATTCCTGGTATGTCTGATTTACTAATTGTTTTGCTGCCTTACAGCTTTGGTTGAACCAAGGTTTGGATCGGTTATATGATTTCTGAAGGTTTCTGCTATATGAATGGACAAGATGTGGATTTAACTGTTGTAAGAGAATTTCATATATAGCTATAGGATTCAGGTGGACTGTCTGGCTTCCTACTGAATTAAGGGCGTCAATCAGATTTTTTGAAGTTAAAAGTTGTTTTAGATTTTGTGCCAGTTTAGGTGACCATCTTACTCGGCAACCCACTCTTTCTAATGCTGTAATTTCAGTATGATATCTTGGTTCTGTGTCTACATTTCTAATGTTTGGGTGGAATCTTAGATGTAGGGGGAAATGATCCCCCTCCATATAAGGCAGTACTTGGAGAGTTTCAACCATGGAAAGGAGCCCCCTGCACACCAGGATGTACTCAATTGTACTAGCTTTAGATGCTGCCATAAATGTGTATTTTCCTGGGGTATCACCTGTGATTGTACCATTTAAAACTGAGAGGCCCAGTCTATACGCAAATTTGTACAGACAGGCCCCGGCATAGTTTGCATGTTGATCTTTAGATGTCCTCTCCTGATTCAGGTTCCCCACATTATCATTTCTTATGTTGGCTATCATCTTAAATTTGGTTCCCAGATAGTCATCATCTGGTCCCATATGGGCGTTTAGATCCCCACCAGTCAGGACCAAAGCATCCGGATGATCCATGATAAGCTCTCTTACATAGTTTTCAAGGTCTGTCCAATTTCCTTCTGTTTTTGCTTTTCTAGATGTAGGAGGTAAGTATATGTTAATGATCAATAGGGTTTTCATACTTCCTGTAAGTACTACTGCCATGGCCAGCTGTCTCAAGGGGGGTTTCGTTGTAGATTTCACTTTCAGAGCCGTTGATACCAGAATGCTCAGCCCCCCCTTCAGTCTCCCCGGTCCGTGCCCTGGGATTGCCTTTACCATGAAAGAGTCGAAACCATCTAGTATTATATCTTTGTCAGACCATGTTTCTTGCAAAAGAATGATGTCATATTTGCTGCGAAAGAAAGGCGTATCGTGGGTATGGGAGATACATCTGGTCCAACCTGCCACATTCCATGATAAAAATTCAACTTTAGATGCAGATTTTTGGTTGCTTTCTGGAGCACACTGCCATATTTGAGTGTCTGGTGCCTCATTTCGCTCCTGAATGTTCAGTTCTTCTGCCTTTGGGGTCATTTCCCCTCTTGTGGCAGAGAGAATTTTAATGGTGTTCCCTTCCTTGTATATCCTTAGCTTCTCCAGAGCAGGCTGGGATACATCTGATGACTGACATCCTCTGTAGGTGAGGGGAGCAGCTGGTGTGGGTAAAGGATAATCTTTATTGGCCCAGTCTTTGTTGTTTTGATTTCTTTGTGTCTCTCTACTAAAAGAAGATCTTTCAGCTCTACCTGAGTAGGAAGTCGTTGTTGCGTTTGGAACTATGGAATCTTTGTGAAGTTGGACTTTTTGTTTGTTTTCCCCCATGCAGTATTCCAGGGTGAAGACTTCCTCAAATATTTTTGGTTTTTGCCTTCCAATAGTCAGTTCTGGGGATAAGCTACTAAAGGGGCATATCTATTGCCCATATGCCACTCAGAGGTGGAGTCGGAAATAGTTCCAATTGAGCAGGCTGGATGTATCTTCTCTTTGTATGGATGATATGTTCTGTCATTTCTGGAGGATATAATACCTTTTTAAAGATGCCTCGGCCTTGAGAGCATTTTCACCTGATTACTCTGGTTTTTTATTTTGCTTGTAGGATCACGGGGCTTGTTAATTGGGATAGTGTTTGGAAAGGTTGCAAAATTGGTGTGTGTTTCCTTTCCTCTGCCATCTGATTTTGTTTTGGAAGGTGATCTGCTGTAAATGATGGAAGCTTCAGCCCTGTATCTATACAGGTCATAGTTGGGACTTTCGGCTGTTATCTTCCTTATGGAAGCGGCTGAGGGGCCATCTCTTTGTTCTGGAACTTGAATTTCTCTGGATGTATTTGTTAGTATGTGGGTGTCCAATTTTGTGACTGGTCTGAAGTTGATATTTGAATAACTTGTATGTATTCCCCATTTGAATGATACTGCTATTTTTTCAAACTTGTATAACAGGCTCCAAAAATGATGGGCCTGTTTACTATTGGCGAAGATCATGTGCACCCTGCCTCTTAGTTGCCCGGGCTTACTGGGATAAATACAGTAACATTTTGTGTTCATTTGAGCATCCCAATCCTTGCCCAGAATTCCTGTTATTGTCTGCAATACTTCTGAATTGGAGGTCCAAGTGCCATTTGATTTTTTTAATGGCTAGTTGTAGATGGTGATATGGTTCATGGGCTTGGATGATGGGGTTTCAACCGGGGTGGACTCTTCACTGTCTGAGGTTGTTGACCGTTGGGGGTTTTCTATCTGTATATTTTTCTTGCATGCTGTCACAGGAAGTGGATGCTGAGGATAGGGTTCTTCTTGGGTGTTTCCCCACCAATCATCTATGGTTATTAGCTCTAGATTGGAGGATGTTAGGTCAGGTCCCTCTGTGTCCTCAACTTCGGTCATATGGATCTGCCCAAGCCTTTAGGGTCATCTCGGAGATGGGCATTCGGTCCTGAGTTGTTTTTTCCGATAGCTGTGGGTAACTCTGACCTTTAAAGGCCGGGGAGTTATCTTTTTGTGTTTGATCTTTTGTGCCCAGCTCCTTTTTTGCCTGAAGTCCTCTCTGTTCAGTATTCTGAGGGTTTGAAGGAGGTGCTGCTTTTAAAATCCCCAACTTTATCATGTCAGCAATGCATTATAGTATTGCTTTAATATCAGCGATTTCTTTCTTTAGATCATGCAGCTTATTGAAAATTGTCTGCTTGGATTTAGCTGAGAGGAAGCACTGATCACGTAGTTGGGTGTAAATAATTCTAGTTTGTTCACTCTTGGGCCCTTGAGCATCTTGGGGACCTACTTTTCTTTCCATATGGTCCTCCTTGGGCCCAGGTGTTGATAGATTTAGATGTTTATAGAATGATTCCATAGAGGCAGAGAGAGCCTTCTTTAGTTCTGGGTCCAGAGACCAATTGCCGATTTCTCCTCCAGAGTGTGGAGTTCCAACTGCAACTCCCTGGTATGTCTCTCCATTACTTATGCCTACATTGTCCGTAGTAAGTGGGGTACTTGATGTAAATTCCCTCAGTGGCCTTTGATTATAAGAGGAAGTATGTTCATGTTGGCTGATGAGATCTGAGGCCACACAGAATGCTTTGATTTCTGATTTGGCTTTTTGGAAGCCTTTTTTTATCTTGCCATAGGTTTTTTTTGGTCCTAGTAGTGACCATAGTTATACTCCACAGATTTAGCTTAATTAGTGTCCCCTTCTACTTCTGCAGGTACAAACTTCCGCTCAGAGGGAGAAGAATATGGGTTTCACAGTTACGGTCAGTAGGTGCTGTAGCAAAACACTTCTTAGCTCCAGTAAACATTCAGACATAAACCATTAAAGGGCAGGTTATTCCACCCTGTTCCTTGGAGGATTTTTACTCACTGTGAGCCAATTGTAGATTGACGAAAACGGCAGATCAGGGCCCCTGCTGTGTGCCAAACAACCCCCCCCCCAAAAAATGCAGATGGCTTTTAGACAAAGTAAATGCTTTTCTTGCAGGCTTGATTCAACAGGTGCTTACTGTCCGCAGTAATGGTGTTATTTTCTTCTGTTTTCTTCCCAAGGCTTCAGTTGTATAATTTTGTGATACAGAGGTATTTCTAATGTCTCTCGGCAGCTCCAGTGGTCATTATCTCTGTATTTACTTTTACCAAGGTTAAAATCATGCCTCCAGCTGGAAAGTAAAATAGGAGCTTCTACTAAACAAAAATGATAAAAACCATATAAAATTATATAAAATAAAAATAAAATCACCACTGCATAGCCACGAGCGTAGCTTGAGAGTGCAATAATTTGGCTAACAGTCTCAGGTCTCTCAGGACAAACTGTGGAGGGCACTTGAGCTTTTGATTTCCCTCCTCTCAGGAATGCTGTTCCTTCTCACGAAAGCCACTTACACCAATAGACTTTCCACAATGATAATTGTCTGACCGTAGACAGCTTGCTTTTATATCTAATTTTTATGAAAGTCTAGATTTCACAACCGTTTTCACATTTCATTGACGCTTTCATCTGCTTGGATCACCACAGTACAGCTTAACTCAAGGGAACTGGAATAAGGTGTAGTTTTATAAGTCCTGATTTTTCCCCACCCCAAGTCTCCATTGCTTATTTATTTATTGTAACTATGGGCACCAAATGGGCAGTTAATATATGGCAACAGACTTGTTTTCTGTACTTTAATTTGCCACTTCAGTCATATACCTCTGACGGCCCAAAACGTGATACTATAAAACAGTAATTTTCAGTTAAGGTGGGGAAATGACACAATTTAAGGCCTTTTGTTCAGCAGTGGCAATGTGAGGTGAACATATGAAGCAGTCTTCATGTCTTGCGCTGTGAAAAAGACACCTTGCTAATGGGTTGAGAGGAGTCTCTAAGCAAGCTGTGTGTGTTCTGTGCCATCCAGTCAAAACTGACTTATAATGGGGCTTTCAAGGTAAGTGAGATATTTGAGGGTTTGTTTTACCAGTTCCACAACATCAGTCAGTTTCCATGGGTGAGTGGGGATTCAAACCCTGTCCTCCAGAAAATCCTAGTCTGTCACTCTATCCATTACACCACACTGGGAATCTCGTAAGAAAACTAGGATTGGCAGACACTCTTGGGATGGCTAATCTCAGCATACATATACATGAGGGCAATTGCTTGGTGAGGCTACAAAAAAGGGAAAGTGTTTAATCAGGACAAAGAGAAGTTTTGATAGGGTTCACTCTGCCCAAACCAACTCAACCCGGAAGCTTCCTGTAGCAATGTTCCCTTGGGTGGGTGCTCAGGTCAGGTCATCATGCCTAACAGTATTTGTGCAACACTTTTGAGACATGTGATCCTTTCACCTGATGTGTTCAAATAGAGTTCCTTACAGATGAACTCAGTTCCTATTGTGAAATTTATGTGGTTTGCAACTCATAAAACAGCACTTGCTTGGCTTCTGCACACATTTCACATAATCTGGAACTTGCTCCGTGCTGCAAGAAAATCACAAAGGAAAGACAATAACAGATTAATGTGATAAGAAGGTTTCTAGAAGACTGCCAACACTATTTACCCAATAAATAGCTGGTTGAAGTATGAAAATTGCTTTACAAAGTTCAACCATGGTGCATCCACTTCCTCCATCTGCTTCAAACAAGATGCATTGGGCAGCTTACAAGCAGGGTGGGAAGGCAAGAGTCTAGTCCTTATGTTTTTCCCTATAGATTTTCAGTGGTTTATCGCTTCTGTACACAGGGTTTTCCTTTACTACCATGACCAGTAGCTACTGATACATCTGTCCATCACACATCTAATCATTTTCCTAAGCCATCTAAGGTACTATTGCCAGATTTTGCAATAACAAATTCAGTGAGATAATGAAGCTTTTAGTAAAGTATTCCTGTTGTCTGTTTTGAAGTTTGTCATTTTAAAAAACTGATTCATTCCCATTAGGCTTTAGAGGGGTTTTTCAAATTGGATTGTTGTACTCTGTTGCTTTCAAATGAGTTCTTAGTACTGATTTTAGTTACTCTTTTAATATACTTGTTTAATTCTTTTTTAAATATTTGTATATTTAGTTTTTTTTAGCTCTTCAATATTGTCCTTTTAATGCTGAAACTGCCTTGGATCCTTTTCTGGAGCATGCTCAGCTATTTTGCAGGGTTTCCCCCATTCAGACTTTTCTTCTACTTTTTTGTGGTACGTCTGCAAACCTCAGGGCCTGCTGAACCACTGGCATTAGCTGCATGAGTATGAACAGGCTGAAACAGACCTCCTTATGTCTTCCTGAGAGCTTTCTTCTTTTGTTGTATTAAAGTGGGGGAAGGGAACTCTGCAGCTATGGTCATACAGGCTGGAACATTAATAAAAATGTGTGTAGCATGCCAATCATAACAGCTTTCTTTTAAAAAAAAGTAGCCTGCCATATAAGAACATACTAATTGCTTTGTTAGAACAGATTATAAAATCTCATATTAAAATTATGTATTTAGAGACTCAAAATCTAGCTGTACCAGAGAAACAAATGATATAATAAACAGTCACACAACCAGAAAGGCTTCAGTTTTGGGACAAATACAAGCAAAAATGGTACTGCCCAAGACATAGGTTTAATTTTGAAATTGTCACATGATGCAGAGACAATTGTTGCCTAAAAGTCATAAAATGGATTTGAGTAATGTAGGGGATGGTTCCTAAATGGCTCTTAACAATGATACACAAATTGAATTGCCTTGTTCATCATCATCATAGCTTGAACTATGTTGAGGTGTTGAGGACACATGACAGAAAGCCTTTGTGTCTACCCTGCGATCTTCCAAAGGCATCTGGGTAGCTGCTACTGCAAACAGAATACTAGACCTAGGTTCGGCTGCCTTCCTCCAGAAGAATGGAATATCCTAGATGAGGGGAAAATCCGGCAGCTCCCTGCTGAAGGCAAAAAAAAACTGCCTAAGAGACACAATCTGCAGGTAGTTTATTTTTGTTTCAGCTGTCTACGATGGCTATTAATCCCACAGCTACTGGACTGGTTAGACCCATGGGGAAAAAGTATTTTCTGTGATGTTTACAGATTCCCTATGCAGAGTTGCAGGAATCTGTTCCCATTTCAAAGCTTAAAATGAGTTTAAAACGTTCAATTTTCCTGGCTAAACAAGGGAATTATCTCAGTTGATCTTTGCTTTGTACTACAGCAATATAGACTTTAAGAGATGAGTGCACGCTATGAAACTTCCAATTTGAAATCAGCTATAATCAATGTGCAATTCGCATAAAGGCACAGATGGATACTTCTACTCCCACAATTTCTGTGCCAACGTAAGAGTCATAGGAGAGGACGTGTCATCTGTCCTAGAACTTTTTTCATCACTGAAAAACATTCATGTTAATTTTTTTGTTGCCTCCATGTTTATTTTGGGGGGTTGTTTGTTTTTAACTTGGATGTCTTTAACATTTTCAAGCACAATGAGTATCACCATTGAAGCATTTTGACCATTTTGGTGATGTAAATCATTGGTCCCCAACCCAACATTGATCCATAGCCTAGGCTGGGCTGCGGACACAGATCTGCTGCCCCCCACGAGTGCCCCCTCTGTGCGCGCCCCACCCCCCACGCACGGACCTCACCCCCCCGGTCTGCAGTTGGGAAAAGTTTGGGGACCACTGATGTAAATGATGACAATACCTACCACTTTAAATTCCAGCTGCCTCCATTTTTTATCACCATCTTCTAGTACTCTATTTTTTTCCATGCAGAAAATAGTGAGGGCTACTGTATATACTGTATACTATGGCTAGGAAACCCAATCAATGTTTTCAGCTGCAACTCCTAAAGTCTCTTACTATTAGCTATGATGTCTGGGACTTCTAGGAGTTGAAGTACAAAATATCTGACAGGCTCAAGATTTCCCAGTTCTCTTCCTAGATGACTTCAACCATTTCTGAATCCACTCAGGACTCTACAGACTAGAAGCCTCGTGCTCCAGAGATGAACAAAAAGGGGAAGAATGGTTTTAAGGGAGCACAGGAGACACGCATTTAATGAGAATCTCCACTTTGAATCTTACCTCTACAACAAACTCCCATTTATTTATTTGTTACCTGTATATGCTGTCTTTCTTTCAGAGAACTCAAGACAATATAAATGCTTTTTGTCCATTCCATCTCTACTCTCACAATGATTCTATGGTGTTTTTTTTGTTCCATAGTTTTGCGAAATTCTTACACACCAGCTCCATAAAGTAGGTGTTATTAGGCCCCTGTTGCTGGGTTGAGGAGTCTGGGAGAGTGGCTTGGCCAAGGCCGCCCAGGGAGCTTCATGGTGGAATGCAGATCAGAACCTGGACTGCCAAGGCCCAAGCCAATGCTCTTACTGCTACACCAAACTGGCTCTTCCTTAGGTGGTCCTGGGCAAGCCATTCTTCTAGACTTCTCAAATATGTAACAGAAGCATAATACTGATCTACTTTATGGGACCAGCGTATAAAGATGACCCAAAATGATGGAACAAGAAAGGGGAAAAGCCATATGGTCTTTCTACACAATCTGAAAACAAGGGTGGGTGGCACCTTTGTGCAACCACTAAAATCTCACTAAACAGGTACTAGCTTTCGAGTCCTGTGGGATCCTCCACTGGGCTGGGTGTTGCAGAGCTGGGGGTAATGCAGCAGAAATATAGAAGTCCCCAAATCATGGTGAGACATACAAGCCAATCTCCTGTGGTCAAAGCAAGTTTCAAAACAAGGGCTCCAGAGTCAGCTTGGTGGCAGATTTCACCTTCCAGGTCGTAGATTAAAAGGTCCTTCTCCATCTGGTTAGACGAAGAGCAGCCAGCCACTCAGCTCCCCACAAATGCCTTATATATCAAAACACATGGCTCCTATTCAACTAGGAATAGGGACACATAAAGATATGAGAAGTCTGAGACAAAATTTGTTTTGTGTATTAGATAACATCCAGTCAACTGCAGCCAAATTAATCCTATTAGCCAATGGTAGGAGGTAGATACAGACCACAGTTCAATACCGCCTTCTAGGGCAATCGTAAATGCCCTTGTCTGGTTGTAGATACTGACCTGATCAGCTATTCAGAGTACCTTGAAAGAGGTCTACAAAGCACTCTGAGCACTTGAAAGCTCCGTGAAAGTGTTCGGTATGATTTTTTTCAGTTAGATAAAATCTAGTCCAACAAATATAACTGAATGATCTGTTCAGAAAGCTGCTGTAACAACTGCACCTTCCACATTCTTATAGGCTACAGACCATAAACATGTTTTTAATTCTATGAGGCTGTGCTGCTAGTTTGCTGCTAAGAAACAGGTGCTACTGCTACTGCAGCTCTGAAGGATGGCTGTTGATCATTCACTACCTATCGCAAGTTGCTGCACTATAAGAAATGGAGGAGAGGACAGACAAGCTCTTGCAATTTCCTTTTGCTTTTTACAGGGCAGTGATAAAGCAGAGAACATGACCTGCAACCCCCTGCCTCCTATCAGGATCCTTCTGGTTTTAATTACAGTATGTATTTATTTTACTAAAATGATGATTTAGTTCATAAAATTTTACCTGCCCCATTAAGCATTTCAAAACAGGCTGCCAAAACCAAAACCGCTGACTATATTAGATTTCGCTAGAAGGTAGGAGCCGAAAGTAGCAATTTTCCTCCAGTCACCATTTCTAAATCAATGCTTTATTGGAAGTTGAGAAGTGCAATAGTTAAATATACTGACGTTTTACAATTTTCCTCCCCCTCCTCCCAGGAACATGCACAGGAACATATGCATACTACTATACAGATCATATCCAAAAGAAAAAGAAAAAAATGTGGTGAGAAATTGCTTTTAATTTTGCTCTCATGGACTGACCACCCCTGCATGAAACTGAATTGTAGTGAAAAGAATTTAGCTCCAAGGTATTCAGTTCCAAGGCAATTTTCAGAATGTACATAAACTGCATCTATCAGCCTATCTCTGAAAAGAGGTGTAGGTGCAAATCTTACTCATGTAGCATCAAAAATAAAATAAAAAAAAAACCTATCCAAACTTTTTCACTTCATCCTTTCAAATTCACTCTGTACAACATAGAGTTACATTTCCTATTTTACAAAGTAATTACACTAAATACACAAATATACATAAGCAAGTAAACCTTCATTTTCCTATGTCACAGCAACGTATTACCTACCTGCTTTCCTCCTACTGATACAGTTTATTTGCACCTGTCCTTGCTATAAAAAGCAAGGGGAGCACATCTGCATTGTAAGGTTGCAGGCATTCAAAAACAAAATCCCCCTCCCTCCAAGATTCCCTAACATTGATTTCCTCAGTCATTGCTTTGGCTTCTTGGTGAAATGCTGGAGAACGGGTCTTCATTCCCACCACTCCAACCAATTTCTTCATTTTTCCATACCTAATAGCACTTGCATTCATTGCGGCACTATATGGAAGGAAGATCTTAAGGGAAAAAGCCTCAGGCACACAGATCCATGTGTCTTAGCAGCCACCTGCACACGCTGCTCAATCCCCAGTGAATTTGTGCTGATTCCCTGAACATTGATGAGACCCTCCCCCCCCAAAATAAAAATACAGAGGGGGAGGAACTTGACTCCCCCACTTCTGATGAATGGCTTAACACCGGAAAAGAAACTGCTCTGTGACTATGTATGCAGGGCACAGAAGAGTCTTCATGACTGGGTGGCAGCATGCAGGCAAGAGCGGGCTATGGTGGTGGATTCCTGGCAGTCCTGCCTCAACAGAGTCCTGAGCACTTAGGCCCGAGACATTGCTGGCTATGCTGATGGTCCTGAGCCTGGTGGTGGGGGCGGCGGCTGAGAAGGTGGCTGCTGAGTTGTCCCTTGTGGCTGGGAAGAGGCAGGCGAGGAACTTGAACTCGTCTGCAACTGTGCTTGGAACTGAGCCAGCTGCTCTGGGCTCGCCAGTGTTTTCAGAAGGTTGTTTTCCTGCTCCAGCTGGTTGTTCTTCTCAATTAATTCTTTGATCTGCTCTTTGAGAACCTCCACTTCCTCTCTTACAGCATACATCAAATGGCTCTTCACAAGATCCTGAAAGGGAAAAACAAAGTGGGGGTGAGGGGAATATCAGGACACAAACTACACTTAAACCAGTGACAGTGGTGGGGAATTCCATGACAGGCACTGGATGGGATGGGCCAATAGTTTTGCCATTTCATGACCCCAACCCACTATTCCACAGAAATGTTTATGTAACAAGTAGTATTTGGTTTTTTTAAAAAAATTTGTTGCATTTTAATAGTGTGTCCTTAGAAAATACATCTAAAATGTTAAACAACAAAAAAATAAAAAATAAAAAAATAAAAAAGACACTAAATAGTTGTCAGGATTTCTAAATATGTACTTAACATTGTGATTTTCATCTCCTTTTGGGATGCTGAATCTTCCACTGAATATTCAAGACATGTATGCACTCATTCCCCTCTATCCTTTAAACCTGGAGATCAGTTTTTTATTTTTTAAGTATGTCTTAGTTCTTCAATTTACATAGTTCTTGGGGCCAAAAAGACTGAAGCAAAACATTAACTACTGCAGCATTTAGTGCTGACATCTTTGTGTAAGTCCCACCAGTCCATCCACTTTCACTCTCAAAGTGTTGTTGCTGTTGCTATTGTTGAAAAAAACAATCATACATAATGCCTGACTGAAGTATGAAGAGCTTATACTTCCCAGGAATCCAGAGCCAGCACACATTTTAACGTACTATGTTTCAGTTATTAATTGTGCATAAAGCACACCTTCCTCTTGCTCTCACAAAAACATCCCAGCCTTCCATTCCCCGGCATCTCAGTCTAGATATTAAACCATTCCTGTGGAGTGGTTTAATATCTAGACTGGGAACACCAAGGGAACACCAACCACCACATCTGTCCCAACCGGACTGGAATGAATGCAGCTGCAAAAGGGGCCCAGCAATATGGCAGACTGGACATGTATTGAAGGCCCGGGACAGGAATAGGGGAGCAAGAGTAGCATAGTGGACAGAGTTATCAGTCTAGGACTCTGGAGATCTGAGTTCAAATCATGACTTGGCCATGGAAACTTTGTGACCTTCCACAATGGTAAGTACACTTTTCAAAATGTTTCATAGACCTTGGCAACCCTACTGGGGTCGCTCTAAGTGTGATGCAATCTGATAGCACTTAAGAACAGGAATTTAAGTAGGGCTGGCGTCCTACTAGCAGCCAGCTCCCATGCCCGCCCCTGCCGCCACAGGAAAGGATCCCGGTCTTTCTTCCTCTTCGCACTTCTCTTGGAAACAGCGGACTAGCCTCCCCGTCAGGCCGCCACCTCCTCCATTCAAAAGCTGGCCCTCCTGCCCAGCCTATCTTGTTCCTTCCTTGGAGGCTTGCCCTGGGCTATCGCTTGACGGCGAGCAGGGGCCCACACTTCTGACAGATTGGGGGCGGGGGGAAAGGTCTGCCCAGAACCTCGACCTAGACCAGGGGCTACTCTGCTTCGCCCCTCCGCTGCCGGGCCGGGCCAGAAACGGGTCTGTCCCCGGAACTGACTGACCTGCGAACCGGCCAACCAGCCAGCCTTCCTCCACAAACCCCGCCTCCCCTTCAGCTCCCCCCCCCCGCAGCGGCTCCAGCTAGTTCGGTCTTAAAGGGCAAGGGGGGGTTGCCGCATTTCCCTCCCCACCAACGTTCGCTGACGTCACGCCAATCAGAAGCGCCACCTCCGAGGCCGAGCCTCAGCCAATCCGCGGGCTCGCTATTTATAGCCGGGAGTTATAGTTCTGAGTTTGCCTAGCAACAGAGAAGGAGGAGGAGGCGGAGGCAAGGAGAGGATCCCGTGAGAACAGCTCCACGCAGTTCTCCAGCAACAAAAGCACGGACGCGGAGCGGAAATTGAGCACGGGAGAAAAGGGGAGGGGGGGTTCCTTTAGGTTAGGAGGCACCAGAAAACAGTAGCAGGGAGGGGCTTTTTTAGGGGGGGGGGTCCCATTCTCCCCTAATCTCAATTTGTATTTCCCCCTAGAGCGGCGGAAAGGCGTGGGATGCACCGTCCTGAAATAATGATTAAAAAATTCCTCAGCCTCTTTTGGAAAAACGGGGCGGGGAGGGGAGGATGCGGGCCCTCCCTAGCCCGCCTCCCTCCCATCTCCCCGGACCGCCAGGAGTAGGCACTGCTTCGCTGTAGAAAGCATAATTTTTAAAAACAGGAGGAGGGAGGAACCGAGAAGCTCTGCTGCCACCTACACCGCGTTCTCGCGGGTAGCGGGAACGCACACAACCCCCCCCCCCCCGCAAACATTCATGCCGTGCCATCGGTCCAAGGTGCTAAGCTGTGCGAAATGAAGCTTTGGCAGGGAAATCGCTCTGGCTTGAGTTTCAGGACCCATCGCCTCTCCACCACATCACCCGGAGCAGCAGCAGCGGCAGCCGCCCTCTCCCCCCCCCCCCCCCGCCATTCCTGGGACGGTGCACGTACCATGGCTTGCTCGATTTTGTTGTCTATCGCTACGACGCTGGCACCCGAGGAGCTGCAAAACACAAACGGGGTGGGGGGGACAGGGGAGAGAGAGGGAGAGAAACAGAGCAGGTTAGCAGCCACCGATGCATTAAAACCGGGATGGGGGGGCCGCGCTGGCACGAAAGGCAGCTGCAGCACACACAAATAGCCCCCTCCCTCCGCTTCTCTCTCCCACTGAACCAAGAAGATGGCAGCGGAATTACATAATGTGGGGGCACGGCAGCGGTCCCGCTTTGGCCGCCCCACGGACAAAAGAGGGGGCCACCTGCACTGCCGCAAAGATGCCTGCAACGCGCGGGGTGGGGGGAGCGAGATCTACACCGCCATCAAACACCCCCCCCCAACACACACACACACTCACCCCGCCCTGCATGCCAGCCAGCGCCTCGGAAAACAAATGTCTCCGACCTGCCTCTATTTACCTACTGTCGAGCCTCAGGGCAGAGCTGTCGGTGCCCAGCAGGGATGACAAGAAGGAAATGGAGAAGTGCCTGAGCTGGTAGACTCCTAGATCCATTGCCACCTGCCTCCTACACCATTGGGCAATCATGCAACGGCAGAACAGCACGAGAAAAAAAAATCCAGAGCACAGGAAATCCTCCGCTGGGCTTCTGTACGTCCGCAGAAGAGAAAGCAGCAAACAAAAGAGGCGGGTGGCTCGAGGGCGATAAACGGCAAGGCGGACGCGGGAGATGCTGCGGGTGCCGCCGCCGCCGCTGCTGCTGCGCAAAATCGATCTCGATTTTCTCCCTCCCTCCCTCCTTCCCCTGCAAAGCTTGCCTGCCTGCCTGCTCCGCCGACCAACAACCTGGCGGGAGCTCCAACCTTCTTGCATAATGTATGCAAAAAGAGAGAGCGCCCATTGGCTGCCGGGCGTCTCTCCACGCCCCCGCCTGATTGCCTCAGCAGCCCCGGCTGGAACCATCAAATGCCAGTTTGGGCAGGAGCCAAGCGGGTGCGTGAAAACGTCAGCGCGAAAAATACAACCCACACCATTAAGCCCTCGTCGTCGTCATCCGCGCCCGGCAGCGTCTCTCTCTCTCTCTCTCTCTCTCTCTCTCTCTCTCTCTCTCTCTCTCTCTCTGTGTGTGTGTGTGTGTGTGTGTGTGTGTGTGTGTGTGTGTGTGTGTGTGTGTGTGTATAGCACTAGCTGCACAGAGAATTGGGGATGCTGCCCCTTCCATTAATGGGGTGCAGGTAATGAGGCCTTTCGCATGCCAATACAATTAGCGGGATTTTGGGGCGCAAAACATTAAGGAAAAGCAGAGAAAGGGCTCTTCTGAGGTAAGCCGCAAGGAGGATTCTTTCGGCAATGCAAAGAGTTCAGCCTCACAAATAGCGCCACCTAAAGGTACAAGGGACGTGGTGGCGCTGCGGGTTAAACCGCAGAAGCCTCTGTGCTGTGTAAGGTCTGTAGATCTTCAGCTGTAAGATCTAATCCACATGACGGAGTGAGCGCCTGTCGCTTGTCCCAGCTCCCGCCAACCTAGCAGTTCGAAAGCATGCAAATGCGAGTAAATAAATAGGTACCACCACGGTGGGAAGGTAACAACGTTCCTTGTCTACTTGCGCTGGCCATGTGACCATGGAAGATTGTCTTTGGACAAACACCAGCTCTATGGCTTGGAAACAGGGATGAGCAACGCCCCCTAGAGTCGAACTTGACTAGAAAAAAATTGTCAAGGGGAACCTTTACCTTTACCTACCTAAAGGCACAAAGGACGAATCTAAGGCAGCCTTCTTCAGCCTGCAGAGGGCTTATGGGACTTGTAGTCCAACATACCTGGAAGGCATCCTCACAGCCCTCAAGGAATGATGACGATGATATGCTGTTCCAAATATTGCCAGGGTTTGGGGTTTCCTCGTTTTGTTTTTGTAGTTCCAATACATCATCTTCAGTTCTGACATCCCCTGGAAATGCAATGTCAGTTATTAATTATCCATTGCAATTCCAGGGGACGCCAGAGTTGAAGATAAAGAATTGGAAAAACTAATAGAGATCTAGCAATCAAAACATATTGTTTGTGGATGAAACACACTTCAGTGGTCCCCATAGTCATCAGGGCTTTGGGGAAAAATATCAAGAAATTCCAGTTACAGATCTCAGAAATAACACCATCAGAGCTACAAAAAAAGAGAGGTTACCTACCTGTAACCATGGTTCTTCTAGTAGTCCTCTGTGAATGCACACAAATGGGTTGTTCTGTGCCTGTACAGAACGTGTCTGAGGTTTCTAGAGCCTAAAGATGTGATTAGTAGAACGTTCCCCTATGGAGCGCATGCTCTGCCCTCCAAAAGTCCCCTCAGTTCCTGTAAGAGTCTGCCACTGTCAAAGGCTTAAATAAAAGGCAACGTGATGGATAGAGGGGAGGATGGGTGGGATGTGTGGATTCACAGAGGCCACCAGAAGAACCATGGTTAAAGGTAGGTAACCTCTCTTTCTTCTTTGTGGCCTCTGTGAATGCACACAAATGGGTGACTGACAAGCTCACTTACTGGATGGTGGGCCGTCATGGTAGAAAAGATGTCAAGACCGCTCTGCCAAAATCAGCATCATTCTTCGCCTGGACAGTAGTGCCTCACAAAGGTTGATGGATTAGACCATGTAGCTACATGGCAGATGTGGCAAGTAGAGGTTGACAGCGCTCTAGTAGAATGAGCTCTTAAATGTTCAGGAGGCGTCCTGCCTGTGAGCTCATAGGCCAATGAAATAGCTTGAACAATCCAGCGAGAGATAGTTTGAGGCGAAGCTGGGGCACCCTTATGAGGGCCATGGAAACATAATAAGAGTCTTGGAGAATGTCTGAATGATTTAGTTCTATCAATGTAGAAGGCCAAAGAGTGTCTTACATCAAGCATGTGGAGCATGCCCTCGAGAGGTGTAGGAGATGGAAATAAAGTTGGTAAAATCAATGGCTGATTGAGATTAAAATCAGAGACAATTTTAGGTAAAAAAGATATTTCAAAATAGAGGGTAACCTTATCTGGATGAAACTGAAGGAAAGGTGGGTCTGATCTGAGGGCTGCAAGTTCGCTGGCACATTTAATAGATGTTATTGCTACGAGGAACTACGTTTTTAAAGAGAATAATTTGAAAGTAGTAGTAGCCATTGGTTCGAAAGGCGGTCAGGTAAGTGCGTTAAGGACAAGTTGCAAAGACCATTGAGGAAGAGGATATTGATGTGGCGGATGGATATTGAGGAGTCCCTTGAGAAATTTCTTCAGCGTTGGGTGAGAGAAAAGCCTAGCTGAGTCAGACTGAGAAGGCTGATGAGCTGTAATAGCAGAAACTTACACCCTGAGGGTAGAATGAGAGAGACCAAGATGAAAGAGATGAAGGATAAAAGTAAGTAAAGTCCAAAGCAAACGAATTGCAGGTAAGTTCTGAGAATGAGCAAAGGAGAGGAATGATTTCCATTTGTTTTGGTATAACCTCTGGGTCGATGGCTTTCAAGCTTGATATAGTACATTTTGTATGGTGGTAATATCCTTCATGCTGTCAGGTTCAGAGAGTCTATGCCGTGGTGGTAAATCATCCCGCTGTCTTGGGTCAGAAGGTTGGGGATTGACAGGAGATGGAACATGTTGGTCGATATCAATCTCAGTTGGGTGAACCACGGTTGATGTGGCCACCATGGGGTGAGGAGGATGGTGTTTGAGTGGAACTGTCAAAGTTGAATGACGGTTCATTGTATGAGTGGAATCGGAGGAAATAGGTAGAGTAGGTCTCTCTCATTCTACCCTCAAGGTGTACGTTTCTGCTATTATAGCTCATCAACCTTCTCAGTTTGAGATGGTTTATGTGTAATAATTGTTCTTGTTTTGTCCATAGGCTGTGTATTTTGTGATATCGACAGTGAGCTCCCCATCCTGATGGGCTGGCGTCGGTGGTAACCTGTATAGAGAACTGCAGAGGTCGAAAGGGTCTGCCTAGCATCAAATGAGGAAGAAACGTCCACCAGGTGAGTTGACTGGCAAGTTTTGATGTTACTATGAGACGTTTGGAAGGGTGGTCTGTTACGGGATCAAATAGTGATAGGCACCATGATTGTAGGGACCTTATTTTGAGCCTTGCATGCTGGATAATGGCTGTCGTAGAAGCCATAAGCCCGAGAAGGTGCTGGGCTTGATGCACCAATACCGAAGCTAAGGGTTGGAATGGTCGGATGGCTGGTTTAATTTGGTGATTCTCTCTTGAGGGAGAAAGGCTCTGGCTCAAAGGGAGTCAAAATACGTCCCGATGTAGGTGGCGGTCTGTGAAGGCTCGAAATGGGATTTGGCAAGGTTTACCTTGAGTTCTAGATCTTGAAGAGTATCGAGAGTTTGTTGGGTAGCTCTGACTGCACTGTGATACAAAGTAGTGACTATTAACCAGTCGTCTATGTAGGTAAATATTGTAATACCTTGTAGTTGGAGATAGGCAGCGACTCATGTCATACATTTGGTAAAGGTCCTTTGTGCCGTGAAAAGTCCGAACGGGAGAGAGCAAAATTGGTATGAAGCGTCAACTTGGAATCATAGAAATTTGTGATGAAGTGGATTGATAGAGATGTGAAAGTAAGCATCTTGGAAGTTGATGATGATAAATCAGTCTCCCCGTGAAAGGAGAGGAATGATAGTGCCCGAGGGTCAGTATTCTAAAGCGTCTGGGCCGAATGAATTTATTAAGGTTTCTAAAATCAAGAATAGGATGGAGTCCTCCATCCTTTTTGGTGACTGTGAAATATATGGAGTAAAATCCATCATGCAATGTAGGGAAAGGGACTACGAATATTGGCTTGCTTTTGGAGAAGAAGAAACTTCTTCATGGAGAGCTAGAGAGTATAGAGTAGTCTTAAAGGCACCAGAGAGTGAGGTACATTGAAATTCAATAAAATAACCATTTTGGACAATAGAAAGAACCCACTGATCATTAGTGATATGGCGCCAAGCCAAGGGATGGAGTCTAGTTTGAAATGTAGATAGACGGGGGTCTATGGATACTGCTTACCCTTTTTTGTGGATCTCGAAAGGGCTGTCAACGTGCTTGTTGCTGTTGAGGTCAAAAGGAAGGTACAGTAGATGTAGATGGGCCTGGGTAGGATCTGTCAGATACTTGTGACTTGTATGGTCGATATGGTTGTTGGTATGGTTGAAATGGCTGTCGAAAGAAAGGTTGTCTTCAGAATTGAGGACGCTGATACCGGTAAGGTTGGTGGGTGGAATATGAGCGTGCCATTTTGTGGATTTTATGGAGATTGTCCATGAATTCGTCCGTTTTAGTATTGAAAAGGCCAGCACCATCAAAAGGAAGGTCTTCTATCCTTGCTTTAGTATCATCTGAGACACCTCCGATCTCAGCCAGGCATGGCACCTCAAGGCAATAGATGTAGACATAGCCTTAGAGGCAGCATCCGCGGTATGGCAGAAAGCGATTCTTTGCTGTTTAGCTAAGGCTGAAGCCTTGGCGTTAAAATGTTCAGGGCTTTTGTCTTGGTGGTGTCTGGAGCCACCTGGATGACAGGTAAGATCCTATTCCATAGCTGGCTGTGGTATGCGCCCATAGCAGCTTGGTAGTTTGTGACCCTCATGATAAATGATGTAAGGGAATATAGTCGTCTTCCCAGAATGTCAAGTCTCCTTCCTTCTCAGTTGGTGGGAGCCATAGATGTGTTGTTACGTGCCCTTGATTGATTGGATTCTACAATAATTGAATTTCGTGTGGGATGTTTGGAAAGGAAAGCTGTGTTGGAGCAGTGGGTTTTATAATGATTTTCTACTAGTTGTGAAATCTGAAGTGATGAGGGGGGTTTGTCCCATGATTCCTTTACTAAATCAAGCATGGCCAGAATGAAACTCAAACTAAGGGTGGTGTTTTATCTTGATTAAGATCTTATTTGTGCAAAGCACACAACGCTTGAAGGGCCCTGGGGGCCCCATAAAAGGTAGGGGGAAAGGGAAGGGAAAGGTGGCGGGGGAGAGAAAAAAAAACCACAGGAAGAAGAGAGAATGAATGGAGTAGATAAAAGAAAAAAGAAGCGGATAACTTACAGGGGATCGTTCAAAAAAAGAGATGATTGAAAATATGGTATAATTGAAAATAGCCAAATTGGTTTAAAGGATTGATCTCAGTAGTCACTCTAACATTCCAAAAGAAGTCCAACCAAAGCAGCAGCAAAAAGGAACTGAGGGGCCTTTGGAGGGCGGAGCATGTGCTCCACGGGGGAACATCCTACTAATCACATGTCCTGAAGCTCTAGAAACTTCCAAGACGTCTTGTGCAGGTGCAGAACAACCCATTTGTGTGCATTCACAGAGGCCACAAAGAATGGCAATATTAGGAACAGCATACACACTGCACCGATATTCTTTGCCAAGCTGGGGTGACAGTTTTTACAGTATAGCAGTACTGCACAGCACTATTACAAATAGGCATGGCACTTGGCAGACCCACATGGACTTTCACTGGGCAGAAAACAAGAAGCCGCTCAGGCAGAAAGAAATCAAATAGCCAGACTAGAAGAGAGGCAGCCACAACACATGGCATTCAAAGTGCATTTGAAAAAAGAGTACCTAACACTGATTGCCACTTTTCTTCTGGAGGAAATGTAGGCAACTGGTGACGGGAGGGGAGTAAAGACTAATTTCTCTTGCTCTGCAGAAGCAAGGCGCTCAGCAGTCATCCCTAGAACCACATACATATCTTGCCACCATCTCTGTTGCTTTGAGGAAAATGGAAGATACAACGTACCTGCTCCTGCTTTCCCTCTTTCTAGTATTAACTACCCATTTCTGGTCAGCACAGGAAGATGGACTGGGCCCACAGTACTGCTGAGGGGCAATGCCACCTTCACCCATTTTGCTTATCCCCCCTCCCTGCATGTATGTGGTGCACTACAGAGAGGTAGCCACTAGAAGAATTGCCATATCCTCTCACTCGCAGCCTCACTTGGTGGTGGTGGGAGAATGGGGTCCAATAAGGCCAAGTCTCTACTCCACCCAGTGAGAGAAGACAAGTCCACATGCAAAGGTGGCACTGGCGGCTTCTCCAAGGAGCAGCTGCCCTGGCACTGAGTCCAGTTCCTCTGAAAGCAGCAGCCATCACAACTGACGAAGAAACTACCTTAGCCTGTTGCCTGCCTGACCGCTTGAAAGTGCAGTCATGGGGATTTTCTCTAATGAAATCAATCTGCCCCTCCTGAATCCCCCTCAAAGCGCTGTGTGTGCAACTGTCTCTATTTGAGTGCCCAGAGAGATCAAGGAAGAGTGAGGGGGCAGGAGAACTCACAGGTTTCTCTTATTTGCCTGGTTTTCTACCCTGCCCTTGAAGTGGCACAGCTCAGAGACAGATGCACTGTGGGGGAGGAAGCTTCCTGAAAAGAGGATCTTTTAATCCTCTGCAGAAGGGCGGTGGGGTTGGGCTGGGCACAGAAGGGAGATAAGATTGGATTGGACTGGATAAATCACAACTAGAGTAGGCTCACTGAATCAATGGAACTTCAGAAGGAGTTGACTAACCAAATCCCCACTGATTCACTACTGTTATGATTTACTACTAGATTTTACCCACTGTAATTGCTTCCTATCACACAGTTGGATACATGCTCATGTTGTTCTATTATGTACCTTTCCTCCCAAATAGATGTGTGGTGATTTAAAACGTATTTCTCAGTTATTTTTCAAGACTGTGTTCTTCCTAATGTGGCTTACAGTATAAATACAGTATCAGATTATAAATACACCTTGAATGTAAGGCTTTTAAAAAGTGAGTTAAAATAACATATTATTCCAAATATATAATAGCAGCAAATGACATAAAAGATTTTTACTTAGTCACCAAAGAGAACAGGTATGCTTTAAAAACCGTCTTCAAAGTAGCCGAAAACAGAATTTCTCTCAGAGATGTTGTATAGGCATGTCTCTCCCATGAAGTACAGTGGTGCCTCGCTTAGCGATCGCTCCATTTTATGGCAAAATCGCTTAGCGACGCTGTTTTTGCGATCGTAAAAGCGATCGCTTTGCGATGTTTCCTATGGGGAAAATTCGCTTTGCGATGATCGCGGGGAAGCGATCATCGCAAAGCCCCCATCTTTGGCCAGCTGATCGGTGGTTCCAAAATGGCTGCCGGGAAAAAAATGGCCGCCCACTGTTTTGCCTTGCTTTGGAGGCACCGAAAATGGCCGCCACAATGGAGGATTTTCGCATAAGGTTAGTTTTTAAGCCCATAGGAACACATTAAACGCGTATTAATGCGTTTCTATGGGCTTTTACAAATTGCTTAGCGATGTTATCGCTTAGCAGCGATTTTTGCTGCACAGATTAACATCGCTAAGCGAGGCACCACTGTAATTTGTTAGGATGGGGACAACACTGAGGAGCCATTCTCACTATCACCTGCCAACCTTAGTCAGGTCCTTAGTTGGCAAGTATTTCCCTCAACGTATCTTTATACACATTCATAATCCCAACAAGGCATAGTCTTGCTAAACATGGTGTGCTCATGGTTCTTACTAGGTTACCACTGTCACTGGGGCTTTCAAAATATATAACATGCAGTTTTGCTGACACACTCCATATCTGTGGACCACAAAGCCCAAGATCAGTTTTCCTCCGTCAGGCCCTCTCCAGATGTGTTGGAATGAAAAGAACCTCTAGTGAGCCGTAATGTCTTGCCCAAACTTTTATTTGCATACTTTGGGCTATCTTTTGCTTAGCTGAAATTGAAGAAGAGGCTAGAAGGAGGTAAAAGCTTTCACTGCAGTGAATAAGGAAAGACGAGAATCCCCTTTTATGTAGCAGTAAATCGTTGTTCAGAGGTTCCATGTCCTTTCCTCCTCCACTAAGTTATCTCCCTTTACTACACAGCTGACACCACTGCTACATCACATATATTTAAGATTCATTTAGTTTCCACAGTCTCTCTCAGTAGGTTTTATTGTATCCATATTCAGCACTGTAATTGCACAGGATCACACAACCATTATTTTCTGCATAGACACTTTCCCATACATTGACTGAGGAAACTATTTATCTGACAGTTTATGAATTCTTATAACATATCAACTAAAATGCACTTAAAAGAAGAAATAATGAGTAAACCAAATATGCCACAATTTTAAAAAACACAACTATGACCAAGAGTGAGGGCAGATATAACACTCTTCAAAGGTTGTTACACAAAGGGCGTGTGTGCAGGATGTGTTCCCAATCACTCCAGAGTTCAGGAAATGTAATAATGGGCACAAGTTACAGGAAGGCAGATTTTGCCTGAATATCGGGGGGGGGGGGACTCCCCAACTGTTAAAGCAGTACAGTGATGGAACTACAGTGGTGCCTCGCACAGCGAGGTTAATCCGTTCCGGATTAATCCGTTCCGGATTAACCCTCGCTGTGTGAAAACATCGCTGAGCAGGGCAGAAAAGCCCATTGGAACGCATTAAACAGTGCGTTCAGCGATGTTTCTCCGATGGCCGGCAGCCATTTTTGCGCCCTCCCCTCGCTTAACGAGGGCACGAAAACGCTGCGTGCAGCCATTTTGCAGCTTCTGGCGGCCATTTTGTAGCCGCCGAACAACTGATCGGCGGGTCGCAAAGCGAAGGTCGGTAAGCGAACCGCTTACAGACCTTCGCTCTGCGATTTTTTCTCTATTGAGGCATCGGTATGCGATTGCATTTGCGATCGCAAAACCGGCCTCGTAGAGCAAATTCATCACTCTACGGTGCACTCGTTGTGCGAGGCACCACTGTAATTGCTTTAGGAAGTGGTGAGCGCTCCAACACTGGAAGCATTTAAGAGAAAATTGGACAACCATCTGTCAGATATACTTTGATTTAGATTCCTGCCTTGAGCAGGAGGTTGGATTCAATGGCCTTATAGACCTCTTTCAACTCTTTTCTTCTATGATTCACCACAGTAATTATTTCAACCTCGTGTTCAACCCCTTTAACAAAAAAAAATTTTTTTCTGTACTATTCTGATATTATAAGATGAGGGCCAAAAATATTCTTTTAGGCCCAACACCCCATTATTTAAAAATTTCTGCTGTCTTTGGAAGTTCTGTGGGGCATATGTAGTCTGTAGCCCATATGCTATCCATCCCTGGTTTGAAATATCTTCTCAAATGTAAAAATTCAAAGAAGACTTTCTGTGGCCTGAATAGCCAAATCTGTAAATGCTCCTCCTTGCTAAAGCCTTCCTGAGATGTTTTGTGTATATTATACAACCCATTTTAATAAAATTTGCAAGGGAAAGACAAACTTATTCTATCTCTGTGGTGTGAGGGCTTTAGGAGATTATATTGCAGAACCACAGAAGACTCAGAGTGAGCTAAGGAGAAAGTGAAGAATGTTTTTAGCTTCACTGTTTGCAAGCTAAGGTACAAAACCTAATGTTGATGATGACTGATGACAAATTACATGTTGGTGTTTATCTTTCAAACTGACCTACAGCAGAGGAATCATTCCTGAACTTTGGCTGACACTGAACTTTACTACATACCCAAAAAGAAAAATATCAAAGCATGTGGTGACCATCAAACAATAAGCTCAGTGAGCCCTTTGCTTAAGGTTTTCTTAAGTATACAGCAGAATTTAGGAGAAGTATGAAGATGGGGAAAGATGGATAGAGTTTGGATTCAGGAACCACAGAAGCCCTGTTCAGCCTATATGCAAGGGGTGTGTGTTGATGCTGTGACATGAACATGGATGTTCATCCTTGTTTTATTGATTACAAGAAGACCTTTGAGGAACTGATGGAGATATTACTGAAAAGCTGATGGAGATGTTGGTAAACAAAAACCTTGATTCAAGTGACACATGTATAATTGACAACAAAAAGTTGTGATGACAGTTGATAATCAGATGACAGAGGACATAAAGATATGAAGAGAAGTATGACAAGGACATGGACTCACACTGCTTTTCAATATGACTGCAGTAGAAAATGATCAACATTCAAAATGCAGACAATATTGTATTACTAGCCGACAATTGCCATTTGAAAACATTACTCAATAAAGTGAATGAATGTTAAGAAAACCAAGTTTATGGTAATTAGTGAAAAACATGCAAAAATGCAGTTAAAGATCCAAAATGAAAATGTGAACTAAATGTAAGTACCCTGTAATCTGGTTGAATGAACAGTGGGATCAGAAGCACTGAACTTAGAATAAAGATGATACAGAGCATCTTCCTTAGAAGGGGCAATGTGTTATGTACCAAAAATATAAAACTAAAGTCGGAATATGATGATGCTTGGCCTCCTCCAGTAGGAGATAAATAACAAGAAGAAACCAGTGAAATGTCACCTTTTCAGCTTCTAGCTTCTTTGTTCTTTAGTTGCTGTGGTCTGTACTGCCACCCAGAAATGTGTTAGCTGAAACAAACTGCCCCATAGTGAAAATGACACAAAGAAAATTCAAACAGAGCTTCCGTCTGCCTAGATACGGTCACAGGACACACACATTCAAAGCCATTTTTCTCATTCACCTCGGAAAAACAAATAGATCAACAAATGTTCACCATTTAGATAGCATGTTTAACAGAATGCAGACTTTTTATATTAAACTGCTGCCAGACTTTTCAAATCTTTGCATCTGATAGAATCAAGCATTCTGAAAATATCTGATTTAAAAAACAAATTTTCCAAAAAAATATTATAAAGCTATAACTTGGAACAACTTCCTGTTGTAGAAAGAATATTATTTTTATTTACTGACTACATTTGCTTATCCAGTATATGCCCAGATTTCCTGAACAGTGAACAAAGAGGCCAATACAATATTTACAAGGCAAGGTGATAATCATTAGCATGCCAGATTTTTGTTACAATGCTGATGAACACGGCTTACAGTGCAATCCTGTATTTGTCTAGTGTTCAGCATATGCCACTGGATTCAACTGAATAGATTCTTAACTCGGTACATGATGAAACCTCTCACCTATTTCTGGCACAATTTGGCTACAGTGGACCCTTGACTTACAGACGGCTTGACTTACAGACTTTTTGAGTTACAGACTTCTCTGGCCGCAAAATTTAGGTTTGACTTGCAGACTGAGATTTGACTTACAGATCAGAAAAAAAACAAAATAGAACAAAAACAGCCTGTTATGGGATTAATCGGTTTTCAATGCACTGTAGGTCAATGGAGACTTGACTTACAGACTTTTTGACTTGAGAACCGCCTTCCAATACAGATTAAGTTCTCAAGTCAAGACCCCACTGTATATGCATGAAACAGAGAAAATATGCTTACTGGGTATACATTCAGTGTGGCTTGTTTCAAATCAAGGGGCTGCAAAAAGGCCATTACTGAGAATTCAGAGATCCATTACCGGTAAGCAGACTGTGGACTGGGAATTGCTAATATGTCGCAGAAGCCTACAGGTACCCCCCCAATCAGTGATAGCAAAAGAAAATAAAGAAGAAAAAAAGGCAAGGGATTTGCTGAGAAGAACCAGCTCTGCTAGTAGAGAATCATTCCCAGTCGAAATTCATCCATGATGGCTTCAGTAAATGCTACAGACATGGCAGTAAATACATGCTCTTCTCCCTTTCCAATACCATCCCATATTTCTTTGCAAATGAATAATGAGTAGGTCTTGCCTTGACACAATCTTGTTGGAATCACCACATTTGAAAGGGCTGTTGCCCAGGTGGTACAGTACTTGCCTATTCCTGAATACAGAGTATAACATATAGCAACTTAAAGCAGTATGTGAATTTATGAAAAATATGGGAATCCTGTGCTTCAAGGCCAGTTTGCCTTTCACGTAACAGCCATACCTGTGCTTTACACACAATCAAGTAAGGAACAAGATTCAATATTGTTCTATAATCCACGTCTGCAGCAATGCAACCCAGAGCTAGGCACAAGTGGCAGTGCATTGGCCACGTTCAGTGACCACATGAAATTGACAAAATAAATGCTATAAATGAGAGGAAACTCGACAACATTCACACCCGAAACTTCTTAAAAGGTAATCTGTTCAAAGTTTGTCTTCTCATGTAATGTAGAGCAGTGCTGGTCTGTGGGCTTTCCAGGACTGGGCCACAGAGACGGATCTCTGCTCCCCCCCTCGCATGCATGGTGGGCGTGTCGTGCTCACAGGGGGCACACTCGCAGGGGGGTGTTGCACTTGTGCACATGTGCATGAGCATGCCACACCTCCTGGAAGCATGCCACGCCTCCGGCAAGCACAACACCCCCCACAAGTGTGGGGGTGCCCCCGCCCAAGGAGCTCACCTCCGCAACCAGTCCATGGTTCCAAAAAGGTTGGGGACCGCTGCTGTGGAGTAATATCATCTAAATAGCACTGCCTGCAGATCAATGCATCAAGATCATAGACTGCATACCAAATGCTGGCATACAAAGCAAATTATCATAAAATAATCCTTTAGGGAACTGGTTGAGGTGAGTGGTACAGCTTTATTAAAGGCTGATACTCTGATTACAGGCAGGATTCTCCTTTCAGTACAACACAGAGATGTTTTTATTTCTCTGCCCATCAAAATATAGGGAATAACACCGTAATAATTAATAACGGCATGCTGTCAAGCCAATTCCAACTTAATGGTGACTCTTTCCAGGGTTTCCTAGGTAGAAAATATTCCAAGGAGGTTTACTGTTCCTTCTTCTGGAGGCATCCTGGGACTGCGCAGCTTGCCCAAAGCTACACAGCCTGGCTCTTCTGCTGCTAGGCACATTTGGGAATCCAAACTTCTAGCTAAGGTACTGAGCTACGTAGCCAGCTAATGCCATCTTAAGACTTGTTAAAACAATAGTAACACAGCCTGACTAATTTCCCATCTTTTCTAATTCCAAGTGATAGCAGCAATGTAGCAAAATATACGAAACCATGTGATATTAAACTATCTTCCTTTCTCTGCTAATATTATAACAAAAAGCAAGAATGAAGCAAGGGGGAACAGAGACAGAAAGCACACCCCGCTTTTGTGAGAGAGCATTTCAGCATTTGCTTACTAATACACTCACCACAGGTGCTTTAACCCTGCTCCACACAGGAAGCATTTTCAAACAAAAGAGACACAAAGGTACATAAATAGAAAATGAACCCTTTAAAACCATTTATAGCATAGATAGAACAAAAAACCATGAGATGGAAGGAATAAAGCTGCCAAATAAGATAAACCAGAAATTTGAGAAGTCCAGAAAAATAAAATTGCCTCTGCCTGTGCAGGGTGGGGAGGGGGCAAGGACCCATGCACCCACTGGTTTATCTTGATGAGGAAGGCATTTGCAAAGTTGGGCTTCTCCACAAAAAATGTAGTTTCCTTAGTTGTTATCCTGACGTGTGTGAAGGGAGGGGCACACAGAGAAGTCTAAGGAGCCTGACAGCATACAGGCATGTTTTTGTGGCAAAAGCAGGTCCTTTAGGTACCTGGGTCTCAGACTGTATCAGGATTTAGAAGTGAGCACAAACAGGTTGAAATGTCCTTTTAAACAGACCACTGACTAACACAGCAATTTGAGAAGAGTAGATGTTCCCACTAGCTGGCCCCTATGATTAATGTGGCGGCAGCATTTTGGACTAACAGCGGTTCTGAAGCAGTTTTCAAAAGCCAGCCCTTTGCTCAAAATACTACAGTGACCTACCATTGATGGTGTTAGGGTGTGGGCTCTGACCTGAAATGGCCATAGCTGGTATGGGAACCCTAAACTGGTATGCCACAGTTGCACCTGTGCCTCCAATCTATACACAAATTGTGAACCTATCAATTTGCAAGATAGACACCCCATCAAGAACTGGTTGCCTGTGACCTCCTTGGGTAGATGAACCACTTATTAAGTGGTCCTAACGTCAGGACAGCTGAATAAAACTACAGTATTCAGTCCCTGCCCCAAAATGTTTACTGTTTGCTTTTATTGTACATTTTATGAAACTAGGCAAAAATGCTTGAAATGCAGTGTTATGAATTATTCATGTTCTTGACTGTTTTAAGAACATATTGCATAACAAGAGTGCACAAATAATACTCTAAGATTGTCATATGCAGTTAAGCACTCAGATTTCACAACATTATACTATAGTCACATAGGAAATAGGAAAGAAGGAAGGAAGGAAAATACTGACTTTGTTCAGAAGGAAGGAACAGAAGGGAATCTAAGTGACTCCCTCTAGAGTCTCATACTAGAATTTCTAGGATGGGAATACAGTTTATTGCAGGCAGCCTTTCCCCCATTTGTGAAGCTTGTTCTTATTCCCACAAGGGACTTCAACCTAGTGATCACACTGTCTGTCTGTCTGTCTGTCTGTCTGTCTGTCTGTCTGTCTGTCTGTCTGTCTGTCTGTCTGTCTGTCTGTCTGTCTGTCTGTCTGTCTGTCTGTCTTTCTTTCTTTCTTTCTTTCTTTCTTTCTTTCCTTCCTTCCTTCCTTCCTTCCTTCCTTCCTTCCTTCCTTCCTTCCTTCCTTCCTTCCTTCCTTCCTTCCTTCCTTCCTTCCTTCCTTCCTTCCTTCCTTCCTTCCTTCTTTCCTTTCATTAACTGGCACACAGCTGGGAATAAACATACCAACAAGGAGGAATAAGAGCAGCAGTATTGGCAGCAGCATTTTTCAAGTCTAGAAAGTAAAAGTCCTGCAAAAAGCCAAGCTAGATTTTTAAGGTTCATTTTATACCACTATATTCATGGTATCTCATCTTCTGCCTGATGATAGCCAAGATGGCTTACAAATTAATCGAAGACATCAAATTAAAACATTACTGACTCTCTCCAGACAAAACCCAAGCCCCAACTGGTCACACACACAGCTCAAGAGAGAGGCAGCACTGCATCCTCCTATCCCTGTCGGGCTACACTTTCTTCACCTTCACCAGCAGCAGCCCTTTGAAGCAGAATGCAGTCGGAGAACTCTTCATGGCTTTACCTGGAATCATGCATGAATGCAGAGAAAGAGACAGAGAGACCACTGCCACAGCTTTCCTTTAGCCTCTGAAACCCAAGGTGCTTCTTGAACAGGTTCCCTAACTAACACAGGGGACCAAATCTACTCCAAGGCCCATCTTCCCACTGCTGCTGGAAAACCAAGCTCTCTTCTGCACCCTCTCCAGGCCTCTCAGTCCAGCATGCACTGGGAGGTCAGACAGAAGCAATGAAAAACAGACTTTAGAGAAGTTGCTTTGTTGGATTACAATTCCCACAATCCTCCAGCCAGTGTGACTAATGTCATTAGTCACTTCTGGAGGATTCTGCGAGTTGTAGTCTAACAAAATAATTTCCACAGTTCTGGTACAAACACACATAGAGCAGCACTAATTACCACTGACTGTCGAAACTTCATTTCCTTCCTTTGGTTTGTAAAAGCAGAGATGTATATGTGTTTGTGTATGCAGGCATATCTGCACATGTGCAGAGCTCAGGCAAGCAGAGTTGAAGGTTGATGGTTTATCCCAACTACTGTATCTAAAATTCAACACTTTCATAACATTGAGGACCCGTCCCTAAGGAACCCCTGGTTTTACCAGTCTGAATATTAATGACTGTCAATTATTTAACATGCAACCAGGCATCAAAAGAAACATTATGGTACTCAGGATGCAAATGTATAGCACCAGCAGTACATTCAAATTGCCCTTCACAACAAAGGCTGTGCGTTTAAGGGATCGTCTTGTGCAGGAAAAGATCAACAAGAAGCTTCTATACAAAGTATGCCATACTTAAAACACAGCAGGTAACAGTCAACAAAAACAACTGTTGGGGTGATATCCCAGAGCTTGCAATCATGTGGGGTCCTGTTATATAAAATATCAAGAGAAATGATTTTTCCCCAATTGATTTCACTTTTCAGCAGTTGCATGCAGCATCTTTCTGAACTACACATTTATTCTCCCAAGGATGATGAATCATTTTTTTCTTATCAGTCTGAAGCTGATGCCTACTGTTGGCTGCTTTATATCACAAAGGTTTGTCAGTAGGCTGTTTCACAGCAGCTTGTTTTATGCCTTTTAAAACATAAATCTAAGTACTTTTCCTGTCCCATTCTCAGAGCTCTCCAATTGTCGAGTTTCCTTTTTTCAGCCAGAAGCTGGAGAACAAAAAGTACAGCAGAGGGAAATAGACCATGATTATATGTTAATCAGATTAATGAAAGCTAAATGATTGAAATTAATTCGAGGACAAGGACAGAACTTAACTAGGAAACCTCCTGAAGATCCTTTTGTGCCCCCCTATCTTTTACTGTCTGAACCTTAAGGATGCTTCAAGAGTTTTGGTTGGAAGCTGCAGTAGTAATTTAAGAAGCTTAAAAAGTAATAATAATTCTAAAAGGTTTAGTTATACTTGTGCACATTCTGGAAGTTTAGTATCAGCCAATAAAAACAAGAACATTCACACTCTAAAAAGCTTATTTCAATATAGCTGCTCTGTTGGCATTACAATTTAGCTTTTTCTTCTTGCTTTTATACAATAAATCAGAGTGTCAACATTATCTTTGTAGATGGAAAGCCAGTTCATCGTTTCTTTCTATGAAATAATGCAGATCTATTGAAAATTGCATTCACATACATTGCCCACAACTCAAACTACAAGCACCCCATACCTCTTCCTCTTCTTCCACTCCACTCTTCAATGAGCATTTCCAAATGCAAGTACATGAGACTCCAAAGCCCTGCATAGCAAGTTTCCTTGATACTACAAACAGCAGCCAATGTTTGTACAGTGGTGCCTTGCTTAACGGGCGCCCCGTTTAACGATGAAATCACATAGCGACAAAGATTTTGCGATCGCTTTTGCGATCACATTGCGATGTTTTAAATAGGGAAAATCGCTTTGCGATGATCGGTACCCTGTTTCACTTACCAATCATCGCAAAGCAATGATTTTTAACAGCTGATCGGCGGCTCCAAAATGGCTGCCCGCTGTTTTCTGGGATGGATTCCTCACTTACTGGGCAGTGAAAATGGCCACCGTATGGAGGATTTTCGCATAGCGACGAAATCGCTTTGCAGCAATTTTTGCTGCACCGATCGTCACTATGCGAGGCACCACTGTATCTTGTGTAGCAAATGTGCCTGTATTGGGAGATTCCATTTAACTTTTATCTTTTCATTTTAACTTTTCATCATGGCAGCCAGGAAACCCCCTTCTCCATAAATCACTAATACATTTCAATAGCTCTCTAAACTTTAACAGCCATGAACAGATTTCATGATAGCTAATTTCCTTATTTCGTGCATTGCATTAGAACCTTCCTTCACCAGTCTGAGATACAATTAGCTATATGTTGCCAGGTCTGAATTTATAGTGACCCTAACAGGGCTTTCAACGTAAGTGAAATATTTAAGGTGTGGTTTTACCATGTCCTCCAGTGAATATCCATGATCAAGTAAGCATTAGAATCTTGGTCTCCAGATTCCTAATCTGTCATTCTATACACTACTCCACGCTGGGTATGTCCAAGGCATGCTTCCCATATATTTCATGGGAACAATTTTTCATGTTCACATTATAAAGGCAAATAAGACATAGCAGGGTGGTGTAGGGGATAGAGCAATGGGTAAAGGTTCCCCTTGACAATTTTTTGTCCAGTCGTGTTCGACTCTAGGGGGGCGGTGCTCATCCCCGTTTCCAAGCCATAGAGCCAGCGTTTATCCGGAGACAATCTTCCGTGGTCACATGGCCAGTGCGACTTAGACACGGAACGCTGTTACCTTCCCACCAAGGTGGTCCCTATTTATCTACTCGCATTTGCATGCTTTCGAACCGCTAGGTTGGTGGGAGCTGGGACAAGTGACGGGCGCTCACTCCGTCGCGTGAATTCGATCTTACGACTGCTTGGTCTTAGGACCCAATTTGGCCATGGAAACTCATGGAATTGGTAAAACTATCACATTGAGTATTTCACTTCACTTTGAAAGCCCTACAGTGGTGCCTTAACTTACGACCATAATCCGTTCCATAAGATGGACGTAACTCGAAATGGTCTTAAGTCGAAGCACCATTTCCTATAGGAATGCATTGAAATGCAATTACAGTGGTGCCTCGCTTAACGGCGATAATCTGTTCCATGAAAATCGCCGTTAAGCGAAAACATCATAATGCAAAAAAAAAACCACCATTGAAACGCATTGAAACCCCTTCAATGCGTTCCAATGGGATCTAAACTCACCATCCAGCGAAGATCCTCCATAGGGCAGCCATTTTCGCTGCCTGTCTTGTGAGGAATCCGTCCCAGAAAACAACGGGGAGCCATTTTGTTTACCCGCCAGCCAAGCCTCCTCTGACGCACACTCTCTAACTGCTGGGGCGAAAGAGCTACAAAGAAACAATCTCGTCGCCACCTACAGTTAGAAATTTGAATTTCCCACCTTTTTCCCCTGCCTTTTTCTGTTTGTAAGTGGAAGCTCTGGTTGCAAGTAGAAGCAAAAATTTTGCAGCCGGAGCTGGTCTTAACTCAAAATGGTTCTGAGAGTCGAGGCACCACTGTATTGGGGTTGCTATAAGTCAGTTCCAACTTAATGGTATATAACACAAGACTTGCCATACCATGGAGCTTCCTTCCCTTCACAACTCACTATCGAATCATTTTAATTCAACTAGGACTTCAGCAGTGTTTTTCTAGTTAAATGATAATGTTTGTCAGTTGTGAGCTTTCCTCCTTCTGCACACTGTTACACACTTCCTTCTTCTGATAAAGAAAGGACAACAGAGGAGTGAAGGACTCACAGAACCCTCAGAACTCCTTGCCCTTTAGAGCTTGCCAAAAACAAGTAGAATGTACTGGGGGCTCCATACATTCTGAAAAGCTTAATTAGACATCACAAGAATGCTCCACCACCACCAAAAGCCAAAGGCATGGCTACTGAACTAGGGGAAGTTCTATTCAGCCAACACTCATTCAGATTACTGTATCCTAATCCTAACTAGCCTGATTGCTCTCTCCACATCGCCAGCACAAAGGACATGAGTAGAGATGTTAAAATACATAGCAGGAAGTACCACCACCAGTAAGGAAACAACTTCCCTTTCAGTGCACAACCATGGCCATGCCTGGCTTAATAGGTTGCTCTTCCTTGTGCACTGCAGTGTGCATGTGTGTGAGACACACAAACACGCTATCAGTAACTGCTGGGCAGATATATGTGCACTAAAACACAAACCTGATCTCTGCACAACTTCCTGGTCCTCTCCCAGGGCTTTCTCTCTCTCTCTCTGTCTCTTTCTTTCTTGGTCTTTCATCCATTCAAACATTCTACCATAAAATTACACAATAAAACCGGATCAACATGCAGATTTTCATATTCATTTGACTATTATGTTGCTCCACTATGTCCCGCCAAGTCAGAATCATGCCTCACAGGGATACTGTATATATTTTGTCCCTCACTTGAGATTGCTCTCCCCTTGGGATGGGGGGAAAGAATCTCATCCCCTCTCACGCTTCGTCCAAGACAGAGGGAGCTGGCTCATCCTCTCATCTGTTTCCTCTTTGCCTGCTCACCTGCTTAGAATGGCTTAGGTGCTACTTAGCTCTCTGCACCCCAGTCTTTCTCAGTAAGTAAAGGTAAAGGTTCCCCTTGACAATTTTTTTCTAGTCGAGTTCGACTCTAGGGGGCGGTGCTCATCCCCGTTTCCAAGCCATAGAGCCAGCGTTTTGTCCGAAGACAATCTTCCGTGGTCACATGGCCAGTGCGACTTAGACACGGAACGCTGTTACCTTCCCACCGAGGTGGTCCCTATTTATCTACTCGCATTTACATGCTTTCGAACCGCTAGGTTGGCGGGAGCTGGGACAAGCGACGGGAGCTCACTCCGTCGCGTGGATTCGATCTTACGACTGCTTGGTCTTCTGACCCTGCAGCACAGGCTTCTGCGGTTTAGCCCACAGCGCCACCACGTCCCATGTCTTTCTCAGTACCCACACACAAAATCCAGATCTCCTGAGTCTTAGTCCATACCAAACTGGGTATCGCAACCTACCGGATGTCATAACCCTATTCAAATATTCTAAGTATTTATTTATTTACTGCACCAATTCCTGAGAAACACTACTCTGAGCGATTTACTGTACGTATATTCATAGTGAAACAAATGTAAAATAAAACAAATCATAATTGTCAGAAGACAAAAACACATTTCTTTATTACAAGCAAGTACACAAGGAGGGGGGAATACTCTAGCCTCACATCTGTTATCATTGCTCTCCGAATGTGAAGTAAGTCTCTTCTGTACTTGTGGAGACTCTCCACCCAATTCTGTAGCTTAGTATTTCCAACATTTAGAACTACATAGAGAGCAACACAGACAGGGGACTCTCCACTTTCAGAATGACTGTGAGGAGTACCTGAGGAGACCAACAGCAGAGAGAGTATTTATTTATTTATTGGATTTCTATCCCACGCATCTAGACCAAAGGTCTACTCTACTGTAGGGCTACAGCACTCTTGCCTCTTCATATGTTTACTTCTGATAGTTTAAAATTCCCCAAAAGAACTTGTATATGAGTGCCCTTGGTGGAGATTATGAACAATGCTATGTCTTCCTGAACAGTCCAAGGGCTACTTTGACCCAGTCGTGTTATCAAAGAGCAGCAGCAGCACATTTGCAGATAGATGCAATGCTGAGAAACAAAAAACAAAAAAGGGCAAAGAAATAAGTGAGCTAAAATAACAGATTCACTACTGAAACTGGTGGTAGTACTGTAGCTAAGAAAGTGAGGGCTAAAAAAATAAATGATAGAAGAGAACTATGACCAGAGCTCTGAGTATCTTTTTCTTTGTTCAAAAGCAGCTGCAGGAACAGGAAATTGGGAATGTGACTGCAGCACTGGAGAAAGGAGGGCCAGAACTCTCCCATTTGCCCCATTTGATTTTTAAAGTCCCTTTGTCAAAGATGCAACTCATGGGGAGGGGGTTAGGAAGAAAAACAATACCTCTCTCTTTTATCCTCCAGAGTGTTGCAGCTGGGAAGCTCTCTGGAGTAAGGCAAAGAATGTAGGAGGAAAAGGACTGTCTTCTTTCCCCACCAGCACACCTCAAGGCAATCCTAGAAAGCCATGTTGCCCCAACCTCGATGGGGCTAGATTGTCCTCAATAGGGTTGCTCTGCAGCACTGGAGAAAGGAGGGCCAGAACTCTCCCATTTGCCCCATTTGATTTTTAAAGTCCCTTTGTCAAAGATGCAACTCATGGGGAGGGGGTTAGGAAGAAAAACAATACCTCTCTCTTTTATCCTCCAGAGTGTTGCAGCTGGGAAGCTCTCTGGAGTAAGGCAAAGAATGTAGGAGGAAAAGGACTGTCTTCTTTCCCCACCAGCACACCTCAAGGCAATCCTAGAAAGCCATGTTGCCCCAACCTCGATGGGGCTAGATTGTCCTCAATAGGGTTGCTCTGCAGCACTGGAGAAAGGAGGGCCAGAACTCTCCCATTTGCCCCATTTGATTTTTAAAGTCCCTTTGTCAAAGATGCAACTCATGGGGAGGGGGTTAGGAAGAAAAACAATACCTCTCTCTTTTATCCTCCAGAGTGTTGCAGCTGGGAAGCTCTCTGGAGTAAGGCAAAGAATGTAGGAGGAAAAGGACTGTCTTCTTTCCCCACCAGCACACCTCAAGGCAATCCTAGAAAGCCATGTTGCCCCAACCTCGATGGGGCTAGATTGTCCTCAATAGGGTTGCTCTGAGTTGAAGTATCCTACTTGTGGTGATCTTTACATGGGGACAACCTGCACCTCAAGCAACCCTATTTAGTCCTTCCTCCATTTAAAGGGAAAGAAAAAAAGGAAAAACAAAAAACAAAGATTCCCCTCCTTCAAGATTCTGGGAGTGGGAGGGTGAGGAAGCTTTTCAATCTTCCAAAAAAATCATTTCCAAGTGGTACAGAGCTGAACTGGCTTAAGGAGTGACTAATTCAGCACTGGCTTTTACTTTTTTTAAAAAAAGGAAAAATAACTATTTGCATCCTCTTGTTTCTTCCTCTGCAGGTGAATGGAAGAAAAGCTTTAATTTCTTAATAAACGGAAGCCGCTTAAGCGAAGTGACAACTTAGGCCATCTGCTTTGGCTCAATCCCAATGATCACAGGTGCAAAATGAAGCAAAATGGAGCAAGCCTACCTGCACCCAAAAAAAAGAAAGAAAAAAAGAAAGAAAAGGGAAAAAAGAAAAAAAAAGAAAGAAAAGAAAAGAAAACAGTAGCTCTCACAGAACCCAAAAAAGTCGAGGTAAGCATAGAGAAGATACGAGCTGGTTTACAACTGCCCTTACATCATGTGCTTGCTGGGAAAAGGAGTGAACCAATCCATCTCCACGGGACAAAATCCTGTCTGATAATGCCCTCAGCTACAAATGATCCTCTTGATGCTGATAAAGCTGATTTTAACCAAACCAAAAGCTGCTGAGCAGCTGAAGCACAGTCTCTTTCACTTACAGCACTGAGACTGCAGGGAAGAAGTTCCCAATTCAAATACCACTTCTGATTTCAGGCAAGCTGAATTTCCTCCAGCTCACTTCCTTCTCATATTCCCAACAGAAGAATGGGATAATATTGACTTCAATGACTATGGTACAGATTAAAATAATGTAGCATGCATCTGGTACTTTGAACAAATGAAAGTACTATACAAATGCTGGGATATTAAACAGCTTTTGCTTTACAAGCCTTCTTTCAATGAAGTACTTTTTTCAAAAACTGCATACAAAGCAAGGAGAGTGATTAAATGGACTCCAGCGTCTTGCAGCTCTCCCAAAGTGAGTGTTCTAGACATAGAGTTGACCACTCTTTTTCCTACAGGCATGAACTGGAAGTATGCAATTTGCCTAAGCTTGCATAGATAGGCTGGCCCTTCTCCTAGGAGGCACAGTGAAGAAACAAAATTCTAACTCATGGCTCTTCAGACTGATATTTCAACTATTCAGGAAAAATCAGGACAAGGCTGCACGGTTCTCAAAAGAATACAAATGCAGGAACAGGTTATATCTTTATTGGACCATTAAGATTTTTTTTCAAGCAAGCTTTCAGTGTTACTTCATCTTCCTCATGTTATGCATCAAGTTCTTCTGTGTAGCTCTAAAATTATATGCTAATACAGTGGTGCCCCGCATAACGAGCAATTTGTTTAACGACGAATCCGCATAGTGATGTGTTTTTTGCAATCGCAAAAGCGATGTTTCTAATGGTAAAACATTGCTTTGCGATGATCGGTAAGCGTTTCACTTACCGATTTTCGCATAGCGATGTGGTTTTTTAACAGCTAATCAGCGGTTCCAAAACGGCCACCAGGTAATTAAAATGGCCGCCCGCTGTGTTTTTGCCCAGATTCCTCGCTTACCGGGCCGCAAAAATGGCGGGCGCATGGAGGATTTTCGCAGAACGGTGAGTTTTTTGCCCATAGGAACGTATTAAACATGTTTTAATGCATTCCTATGGGCTTTTGTTCCGCATAGTGACGAATCTGTATAGCGACGATTTTTGCTGCACGGATTATCGTCGCTATGCGAGGCACCACTGTATTAAGGTCCCAAAAAGTGTTATGACCAAGCTGAGTGCCTAGTGCAGCTTCTTCGATGGAGACACCTGTAGTCTGCAAGATGCTTCCAGGGGAAGGGTGTGGTTTCAGTGCCCTCTTCAGCCAGTGGTTTGGAGTTTATGACCCATCTCTCTAAGCAAAAGGTGGCCAGCACTCTGCTCTCCTTCTTTTCCCCCTTTCAGCCTTCATTTGAAAGTTTATATATGGTGTTATCCAGACAGGTAGAAGAGCTGGCTACTCCCCTGTTTTATCTCCCTGTACTCTGTTGCCTGAAGTAAGTTATCTCACAGCCCAGCTGGAAGCAAGCAAGGTGTTTTCCAAGCCACAGAGCCAAACAAATAAGGGCAGTGAGAGTAATCATAGTTCTTTAATCACAATTCCACTTGTGGTGTATGAAAAAGATAGGCCATTCTCCATTCATGACACAAGCATACAAAGAACAAACATGACTGCTTCACTTACATTTGGTTCCATCTGAAGACCAAGCATAATTTAAAATATTTTTGCTAGCATTTGTGCAAAATTTTGGAAGATGAGAGCTGCAGTGTTTGGACAGAGAGACCTAGAGCCTTATTATGATGAACATATCTGTATGTTTGCTAGTTCCAAAGTGTTCTCATAATTTGGTATTTTGATCCTGTCTGCATAGACCAACAAATTCAGTTAAAAAAACGCATGCACATGTGTTGAGGAAATGTTTTCACTGCCTTGAAAAGACAGCCTCCAGCTACCACTGGAAATGTTTGAAGTATTTCCACTCTTTTCTTCTCCTGTCAACTTCCTAAGCTCATCAGCAATATATGCTTTCTCTGTTTAGTTCTGACAGTTATAAATAGTGACAGGCTGGTGCAGAGGAATTACCACAACGGGTACATAGTGGTGTCTGATACAAATCAGTTTGAACTCCAATGGAACAAAAACAACTAAATTTTAGACAGGGTAGAATTAAGAAACCTTCTGTTTTTAAATGACAGATGTCTTTTCCTCAATGAAATCTGCCCTCAAGAATATAATTTTGATTTCAATTCATTTATTTCGGCCTTGCTATCTGCACCCACACTCCTCACAAAAATAAAAAATACAACAAAATGAGAGAAATTTGGATTTTTGTCAGAAGAGAACTGACAGCCACTACAGATCTCTGCTCTTTGCAGCAGGCAGAACTAGTTATCAAGTAGTTTAGAGCAGTGGTTCTTAACCTTTGTTACTCTGATGTTTTTGAACTACAACTCCCAGAAACCCCAGTCAGGACAGTTGGTGGTGAAGGCTTCTAGGAGTTGCAGTCCAAAACTCCCGAGTAACCCAAGGTTAAGAACCAGTGGTTTAGAGTAGCCATGGTCCCAGCTGATAGCTTCTAAGCTATCTTGAGCACTATTCTTTGTGAAGAAGTGGAACAAAAATGTGATAAACAAACAAATAAATAGACTGCCACAAGATTTGAAGATACAGAAAATCTCTGGAAAACAATAAGATGGAAAGAATTGAAATGAAGTAATACTGGATTCACACTAAAATTTCACTACTTTTACTACACCTTGAAGAGGAGATTGCAGTGTCTTAGGCAAACTGTTCAAACAATCAGGCAAAATCAAATCAAAACAAAAAATATTAAGAGAAAATTTCTGTGGCATGTTAAATACTAACTGCAATATTTCAATGTGTCTGAAGACACACTGCTCACATTAAAATATTCCAGCTGGTCTTTCAGGTGCCACATGTTTTCTTTAATTGTTTAATTTTCTTTAGTTTTAGCTGTTAGCACAGACTAAAACTATTCAAAACACTTCAAAGGAAGACATCAGGCGAGACGACACATTAAGCTCACTTGCAGTTACTGTTACTAACCTGCTTCCCTTCCCATAATGGGATTCCTCAGAGCTCCATGAGGAATCAGACTCCTAAATTAAGCCTGTGTTTACCTTCCGATGATAAATCACAAAACAAAGCACACTAAATGCAAGATACCTGGATGGGAGAAATCACATACCATAGCATATTTTGCCATTTGATGAAGCATCTATTTTAAAAACATGTTAAATATATTGTTTCTTTTTCTCCTGCATTTATTTTCATGAAAAGAAACAAGATGAAATAGCACACTCCTCAAAACATACCAACATTCTTTGTATCACCAGCATCACTGCAAAACTGCACGGGATAACAATACTGTAGCTAGTTTCTTTGCATGAAGCACCCAATACAGATATATCCAGGACTATGGGAAAGGAAGCCCAGTGGCAGGTCTCAAAGTGTTTATTTATAATAATGTTACAGCCTTATGGCTGCTTTCCCTCTTCTCTGGGGCTTCTGGACAAGACCACTCCCTAAAGACATGCTGAAACGTGCATCTCTATCTTGGTCGGGGCTTTGTCGGATGAGGGAGCAAAGCTTGAATTTCAGTATGGTTCATCTTATCTGATATAATTTTCATGTATTTTGAATCACCTGGTGATTTGTCCTGGACCTCTGGACAGAAGCAGAAATGTTCAAATGAATGGCTCTTCTTTATCATGCCACAATCTTGGAGAAAGTTGGCTGTCTAGTCCCAGAGGCTGCTGTCTGCATCCATGTGAACCTACAGCCTGCTTCCGTGGACACAGGGTCGTCGCTTAGTCATTTGGTCGTGCCCGACTCTTTGTGACCCCATGGACCAGAGCACGCCAGGCCCTCCTGTCTTCCACTGCCTCCCGGAGTTGTGTCAAATTCATGTTGGCTGCTTCGATGACACTGTCCAGCCATCTCATCTCTGTCGTCCCCTTCTCCTCTTGCTTTCACACTTTCCCAACATCAAGGTCTTTTCCAAGGAGTCTTCTCTTCTCATGAGATGGCCAAAGTACTGGAGCCTCAGCTTCAGGATCTGTCCTTCCAGTGAGCACTCAGGGTTGATTTCCTTTAGATTTGATAAGTTTGTTCTCCTTGCAGTCCAGGGGACTCTCAAGAGCCTCTTCCAGCACCACAATTCAAAGGCATCAATTCTTCGGCGGTCAGCTTTCTTTATGGTCCAGCTCTCACTTCCATACATCACTACAGGAAAAACCATAGCTTTGACTATTCGGACTTTTGTTGGCAAGGTGATGTCTCTGCTTTTTAAGATGCTGTCAAGGTTTGTCATCGCTTTCCTCCCAAGAAGCAGGAGTCTTTTAATTTCGTGGCTCCTGCCTCCATCTGCAGTCATCACGGAGCCCAAGAAAGTAAAATCTGTCACTGCCTCCATATCTTCCCCTGCTATTTCCCTGGAGGTGATGGGACCAGTGGCCATGATCTTAGCTTTTTTGATGTTGAGTTTCAGACTGTTTTTTGCACTCTCCTCTTTTACCCTCACTTTCTGCCATCAGAGTGGTATCATCTGCATATCTGAGGTTGTTGATATTTCTTCCAGCAGTCTTAATTCCAGTTTGGGATTCCTCCAGTCCAGCATTCCGCATGATGTATTTTGCATATAAGTTAAATAAGCCGGGGGACAATATACAGCCTTGTCGTACTCTTTTCCCAATTTTGAACCAATCAGTTGTTCCATATGCAGTTCTAACTGTTGCTTCCTGTCCCACATATAGGTTTCTCAGGAGACAGACAAGGTGGTCAGGCACTCCCATTTCTTTAAGGATTTGCCATAGTTTGTTGTGGTCCACACAGTCAAAGGCTTTTGCATAGTCAATGAAGCAGAAGTAGATATTTTTCTGGAACTCTCTGGCTTTCTCCATAATCCAGCGCATGTTAGCAATTTGGTCTCTAGTTCCTCTGCCCGTTTGGAATCCAGCTTGTACTTCTGGGAGTTCTCGGTCCACATACTGCTGAAGCCTACCTTGGAGGATTTTGAGCATAACCTTGCTAGCGTGTGAAATGAGTGCAATTGTACGGTAGTTGGAGCATTCTTTGGCACTGCCCTTCTTTGGGATTAGGATGTAGACTGATCTTTTCCAGTCCTCTGGCCACTGTTGAGTTTTCCAAACTTGCTGGCATATTGAATGTAGCACTTTAACAGCATCATCTTTTAAGATATTAAATAGTTCAACTGGAAAGCCATCACCTCCACTGGCCTTGTTGTTAGCCAGGCTTTCTAAGGCCCACTTGACTTCACTCTCCAGGATGTCTGGCTCAAGGTCAGCAACTACATTGTCTGGGTTGTCCGGGATATCCAAATCTTTCAGAAAGATTTGGACACAGGGTATCCTACCATTATGCAGAGTGCCACAGGCAGCAGCTTCAAGGTAACAGTAAGCTGCCAAAGGGGAGAGCTGTTGCACTACACATCCGGTGGTGCACTCCCTGAACCAGTCCTACTGACTTCAAGGTGCTGCCCAAGACAGAGCTGACAAAATATTCCATCACCAGTTCTGGCATCATTCACACATGAAAGTGGAGGAGTTGCAACATTATTGTTCACCTCGGACAGAAAACTACTTTGGGACTGTCTCTGTCCCGAAACACATATATCTGGGCAGTGCCACACATCAACTACAGGTTGCTTACCAACCTCCAGTCATCCAGTAGCACCATTATGAGTTTTAAAAGCACCACTAAATAGAGAACAATACACAATTTTAGAACATATTTTGAGATAAGTAGGTGTCTGAAAAGAAATCTACATCACACTGCTATATATTTATATATTCTTTATATATATATGAAATCAGAAGCAAGCAAAATAACATGGAGATTATGTAATCTTCTGATCAGTCAGCGAAGGGCTGACAATGCTAAATGCTCCTACATATGTACCTCCTTCAAAAGAAAACTGGACTTGAAGAAAAAGCATCTGGAGACTAGAAAAGGGAAAGTAGTTGGTGGAAGTGACTAGTGCTCTGATAGTCTTATTATGTCATTTAGGTTTTACTTGAATAAACTCAGCTCATAGTCAGATATGACAAACATACAAGTAACATAGATCCCCCTTATTTAATATCTCACAGGAATATTTTCCATGGGTTAAATCTAAATTTTTCACAGCAGGCCACAATGGATCTTATCCTTCTCTGCTGTTCGAAAATGACCTCTGGAAGATTTCCCAGCTCTCCAGACCTGGTTTTGAGAAAGCATGTGGGGCTGTAGTAGACAGTGTGATCACTTGCTCCCAATTTCACTGCATTCTACCATGGCACTGGCAGAGATCTACCAATGGATCCTGCTCCATTATGACAAAGCTCCTCCACTACTCAGCATAAAAAATACAATAAAAACAAACTTCTAAAATATTAATTTACTATTGCAGAAAGCTTGCTATTTCCTTAAGTAGTTCTACCAGTCAAATTAACTTTTTTTAAAATTACCAAAAATCTTAGGTTTTAAGTTGCTATAGGCAGGGATCTGTCCCTTTGTCTATGAAATTTTGAGGACAGTGCAAACTGCTGATTGTGTACAAATACTGATGATAAACAGATGCTCTCTCCTGCCTAAGAATGTGTACTCCTACCAAAGGAACCAAGATCACTTTTCTGAAATACCGTGTTTCCCTGAAAATAAGACAGGTTCTTATATTAATTTTTGCTCCAAAAACGCATTAGGGCTTATTTTCAGGGGATATTTTCTCTTTTTTTCATGTACAACAAGCTACATTTATTCAAATATAGTCATGTCATCTTCTTTTGGTTGTAGCACAATGGTGGAAGGCAGATTTTCACTTAACAGGCTTATTTTTGGGGTAGGGCTTATGAGCTTCCTGAAAAATCATATTAGGGGTTATTTTCAGGTTAGGTCTTATTTTTGGGGAAACGGGGTAGGTACCGTATAAGCTGCTCATTCATATCATATTGGCTGCAATTAACATTTTAGAATATAAAACTAAAACCTGGCAAATCTATGTCATTCACAAAGGAGAAGTCACCAATCGATCAATTCTATTTAAAAAAAACACTGATAAATTGTGAACTACACAACCAACAAAAATACACAATATTTTTTGGAAAATAAGCTGTCTTCTGTCACACCCACTGCATAAAACCTTGTTTTGTGAACCATCCAGGGAAACATCTGGCTGAAAGGCACTACATAAACACACAAGATAATTTATGTAACACTGGTAATCTCATATACTCTCCAAGAATGAAAAGCAGAGCCCATGGATTAATACATTTAATACTTAGGATGTACTGTTATTGAGCTGCATGGGCAAATGTTGAGAAACAGATCCTGTATTTCTACAAAGTCTAATTAATGGAAGCTAAGGAAATGGCATTTCTATTCTGGTTAGAATGACAAGGCACATTTAATAAGGACAATGGCAGGGCCCAGCACAAGATAAATACATAATTCAAATAGTTAACTGTATGGTGGGGGATGGAGGGTTAAGCTCAAAACATACACCACGGAACCTGCCGTTCTTTGTTTCTTGTCATTCTGTTCCACTAAATTCTCTCCACAAAATTGTCTCCTTTTACATAGAATGGGTTAATACACAAGCACATCAGATCTCTTCTAGATTCAAAATAGAAAATGACTGAGCTGTTTACTCCCTTTGGCATTTAATCATTCAGTACTATTAGTTCACAACAGCAGACAGAGCAGATAAGAAATTAAAATATTTCAAAGAAGGCACCAGTGAGAAGTGAGATGAACTGATGGTGCCTCCTTGTGGACCGAGTGCAAATTAACCATCCCTCCACACTATCCTTTCTACATACATAAAACGTTTTAAGGCCATGCTGTCTACCTGGTATATAGTAGGACTTTCATATATGAGTGTAATCCAGCAGTCAAACTGTTTCCCACACACTGTTTAGTCTGGCAAGTACATTCAGCTAAGGGAAATGTTCAAAATGTATTTTACCACCTTTTGAGCCTTTAGAATAAATAGAGACATAAAACATAAATGCTACTATAATTTTAAAAAAATCTTGCTGCTGTGTTAATTCAGTAACAGCTAAAATTGAAATGGAGCTTCAAAGACAAAACACCCAGGCAACAAACTTTCATGGCTATAAAAGCACATACAAATCTCACTCTCAAAACAAACAGATTCCTGTATATATGCACCGGTACATATACTCTGAAAAACGGGAAACTGCAGGGCTACTTTTCATCCTATCTTGCAAGATAAAAGAGTGCACTGGATGTTATATTTCATGTGCATTTGGCAACACACAAGACACTTTTACGAGGCATCTAAGTTTTTAATGTAAGAGATCATGAAACAGCTTTAAATGCTGTGTCCTTCAAAACTAATAGCAAACTTTAAGCCAACCTCTAGGTGGCACTATTTAATAAATTTACATATACAGTAAAGACTATAAACACAAAAGTTCTTTAATAAGAAATTATTTGAGTTATTTTTCCAGTATTTCCCACCTTTTCAAGATATACTTTCGTTTTGTATCCCAGAAACCTCTTTTCTGTCCTATTTTAACACTTCTAACCATTTTCATTGTTAACAATGAAAGATTATCCAGTTCATTTTCAATCTATTTCCTGTTTTTCTTAGTGACAATTTCATAACAACCTAAATCCTTGAATAATTAAGACTCTCTTTTGATAAATATACTGTGAATTGACTTCAAAGGCCAACATTAATCATGTTTACTAAGTTCAACATGATGTTCAACATGACTTTTGCAAACTAATACCTGTGAAGTACTGCTGTTTATTTTTAACAACATTCAGTGCTGAAAAAATGGACTCACCCTCTCCCTTCACCCATTCCCAAACACTGCAGGAAAAAGAGCCAATTTGCCCAAGCAGCATTTAACATAACAGACCTGTTGGATGAAAACTTCAGCAGTTGCACTCCAACTAGTGCAACACATGACTAATAGCACTACACTGGGATGAAACATACAAATTTCACAAAACTAGTCCTTGTCCAGGAAAGGTCAGGAGCTTTGTTGTTTTTATAATAATATCGTTCCCTTCACCTGAATAAGCAGGTCCTGAATATGCTCCAAGCCCACAGGCATTTGGTTTAATCTGTATAGACCCAGGAGGAGCTGGGATGTTAGGAAGTGAAATTCAGTTTTGGAACAAGCCACAAGCCTGCTAGAATGACTTTCACTAGAGAAACTCGCACAACTCTGCAACTAGGATCTCAAAACCATGCTAGACAGCCAAACAATTCTCTGCATTTAGCAATTAGTGGCCATTTTAATATTAGTTGGAACTCTGCATCTTACATGTGTGTCCCCTTCTGGGCCTTCCATAGATCTTTGTGAATCACATTCCTCAGCACCCACCCATGAAGTCCTAAGTTTCCACCACCAAATATCCCTTTCCCAACAACATATTTCAGTTTCTTCCCTTCTTTCAGTTGATTGGTTTATATCTAATTCTGGCCTCCAAGTCGAAAGATTGCAAGCTGTATAGAGATCATCTTCCTTTAAATTTGTACTTGAGGGCTCCAGTTCAATGCACTCGTATAAAGGACATTTTGCAATTAAATCCTGACATAACAACTTCTATCACTAGAATTAAATGGTCAGAAAAGAATGAGGATTTTTTAAGGAACTACTGAACACTACTCTATGATCTGTACTAATATTTTAACAATTGGCCCAAATAGTGGAATCACTGAGTATTATGAACAACTAATAGAGGAACTGTTGAATAATTCAAAGCAAAAGAGATAAAGAAAGAAGAGATTAGTAAATTTAGATCAAAGGGATGGTTTGATCAAGAATGGTGGGATGCTAAGAAAATGCTTATTGCCAACTTTAAGCTACATAAAAGTAATCCAGGGGGAATGGGAGTGGAGAATCTACCACGACTTAAAAAACAATATAAAAAACTAATCAAGTATTAAAAAAACAATGCTCAACACACAGCATGGGAACAACGTATTAATGCTGTTAGGAGGAAAGATATGAATACTTTCTGGAGCTTCACATCATCAGTAACAATCACTCAACACAGGCTGATTGCCATATTCCACTAAAGGGTGGGAAACCCACTTTCGTGAACTATATGTGCAAGCAGATACCTGCCTTCCAACTGGAATATATATTTTTTTAAAAAACTCACCAGAATGGCCCCCAGTAACAATAGCTGACGTTATTGACCTGACCACCCAACTTAAACCAGGTAAAGCCCCAGGATGTGACAGCATCCCATCTGAGTTAATAAAGAGAAATATAAATTGGTGGGCTCCAATTCTGGCAAATCTTTTTACATATATAGACCAAAATGCCCATATGCCATCTGACTGGAGTACAGCCATTATCATCCCAATCTAGAAGAAGGGCAAGAAGGACAACCTAGTAAACTATCACTCAGTGGGTTTACTATCCACAATCAGAAAGCTCTATGCGAGACATCTCTACTGGGAATCACAAAGCTGGATAGAATCTTAAAACATTTTGGCTGAAGAACAAGCAGGGTTCAGATCAGGAAAATCAACTCTGGTTCAAATTATAATCTTACAACACCTGGTTGGAAAATACATTAAAAAACCCATAGGAGCTCTATTCGCAGCCTTTATCAACCTTAAATCTGCCTTTGACGCCATCTCTAGAGATAAATTGTGCCGCAAATTAGGTTTCTCTACAATAGATCATCGTTTTTTACTGCTCATCTATAAACTCCATGAAAGCACAAATCTGAAAATATGCAATTGGGAGGGTCATTTATCCAGCAAAGTACCCACATATAATGGAGTCAAAACGGGGATGCATATTGGCCCCATTATTGTTTAATTTCTATATTAACTCAATGGTGTCAGTTAGATTTCCATCCCCTTAAGCTAGGGGGCAGACACCTTTCGGTGCTGCTGTATGCTGATGATGCGGTGATATTATCGCGGACACCAACTAGCCTGAAGAGGTTAGTGTGTGCCTTAGCACAATATAGCCAAGAAGAAAGCCTTCAAATAAACTATGAAAAAACTAAGATCACAGTGTTTTCTAAAAGACCAAAACTTTACAAATGGACTATAAATGGGTACAAGACTGAAAAAAACAAAGGTATTTAGATACAGTGGTGCCTCGCTTAACAATGTTAATTGGTTCCAAAAAAAACATCGCTATAGGAAAACATCATTAAGCGAAACACCATTTCCCATAGGAATGCATTGAAAACCAGTTAATCCATTCCAATGGGAACGGATTACCGTCCTTAAGCGAAAATCCCCATAGGAAACATCACTAAGCGATACAATGTTTCCCCCATTGAAAATCGTTGAAGCCAACTCAATGATTTTCAATGGCTTTCCGATGTCTGTTTTCGCTCATTTAAAAGTGTCTTAAAATGTTTGAAACCTGTTTTAAATGCTTGGAATTGTTAGTCCCCCCCCCATTGAAAAGCAGTGCACTGTCCATTCAATGCTTTTCAATGGGGGGAAAATTCACCAAAAATTAATGAAGACTCAGAACAAAGCCAAATTAAGTTTGCATAGGTTTCACAAGGTGGACTAACGATTCCAAGCATTTAAAACAGGTTTCAAACATTTTAAGACACTTTTAAATGAGCAAAAATGGACATTGTTAAGTGAAAATGCCCCATAGAGAACATCGTTAAACGATGTGGAAAATTCCTCAAAGAAACCCATCGCAAAGCGAATACATCGTTAAACGAAGCAATCGCTAAGCGAGGCACCACTGTACTTTGGAGTTGTCTCCCAAGCAAATGGCACTCACAGAGCACATGCAGAATATGTGGCCCAAGCATTCGGAAACACTTAATTTTTTTTTTATAACAAAGGGGGGGCAATACATTCCAGCAGCTTTGAAAGTGTTTGAGGCTAAATTAATTAACCAATTACTGTACTCTATGGTGCGCAATTAGGACCCTACTCTGTCTTTACACCATTGGAAAGGGTCCAGACAAGATTTCTAAGAGCGATTCTGCAGGTACCATGTGGGGTTCCTAATGCAGCTCTACGGCTGCATTAATTTTCTTCCCAAGAGATTTGACCTCTCTAATACTACAGGAGAATTATCAGTCAAATTGGAAGGAAGTGCTACTAGCTGAGCTTAGATTTTATGGATTTTCGGAGGGCAATATAATATATTTGGGATATGATGCTGCAAACCAAGTTCTTAAACAACACATCATGGAGGTGGAGAGGCAACATGATTTGGGAGCAGTATCAAATAGTATTTCTTTCTATAAAGTGCTACTGCCTTTTAAACCAGCTAACTACCTTCACTCACTGTTAATACCCAAACATCTAGGCGCCTTTACTGTTGCCTGACTAAATGCATTAACATCGGCAGTAAAAGAAGGGAAGTATAAGAAAATTCCATACTCTCAGCGTAAATGTTCTTGCAGTTTGGGTGCAATAGAAACAGTTACGCATATTCTCCTGACCTGTCCTTATTATTTTGATATTTGGAGGAATTTTATTGAACCTCATCTAAAATTATTCCCTGGGTGCTCTGAGGCTTTTTATACACTTTTATTGCTCTTTGGACGCAATATAGATATCTGGTACAATGTGGCGAAATTTCTTGCAGCTGCTGTTAAAATCCATGAAAGCAAGTTTTTAAAAATTACCATACTTAATTTTAGTTATTAGTAGGAACCTGAAAGGGGGACTAAGGTAGTATAATGCATCACTTTGTTAGAATGCTTTTAACTTAGTATATGTTTTTTCTATATGTGTTTTACTGTTTTTAGACATTTACTTGAACATTTGGATATTGGTCTATGTCCGTATTAAACTTCATCTAATCTGGCCTCCAAGTCGCAAACTCTTGTTATTCCCTCTACTCTCTGGTTATTTACCTTCCAGTCCCAACCCCTTTCCATCTGTATGCTTCACTTAGCTCTTCCATTCCTTTAAGTTCAAATATGTGACTATAATGGCAGTAGGAAACTATCAGTAGAGTGAAGTGAATTCACAGAAAGAAGTAACCATAGATTTTCAGAGATCTCACTCGTCTAGAGATCACATTATCCAAAGACAAAACCAATGTTTTAAGATGTGCCAGGATGGCTGTGGCCATACCATTCACAGATCCACTCACTGCAGCTCAGAAAGTTCAATACTGTGTTAGAAAAGGTACAGAAGAGAGGAACCAAAATGATAAAGATGATGGAGCATCTCCATTATGATTAAAAGTGACAGTGGTTGGGGCTTTCAAAGATGTGACATCATACAAGTAATATACCAAAATTATATACAGTAGTGCCTCGCTTAACGAGCGCACTGTTTAACGAAGAATCCGCATAGTGACGCGTTTTTTGCGATCACTAATGTGATTGCATAGCGACGTTCTGAATGGCAAAACATCGCATTGCAATGATCGGCGGTTCCAAAATGGCCGCCAGAAGAAAAAATGGCCGCCCGCTCCGTTTTCGCGCCCTGCGCTCGCTTACCAGGCGGCGAAAATGGCGGCCAGATGACGGAATCTTCGCATAGCAGTGAGTTTTCGCCCCATAGGAAAGCATTAAACAGTGTTTAATGCATTCCTATGGGTTCCCCCCCCCCCCGCATAGCAACGAATCCGATTAGCCACGTTAATTCTGGAATGGATTAACGCCGCTATGCGGGGCACCACTGTATATGTATGGCACAGATGAAAGAGATACTGCCCATCATAATACTGCAACCCAATGCTTCCCAATGAAGCTGAATGAGTGAGAAATGTGATACATACAAACATAATTATTTCTTTGCATGATGTGTAAACTGTGGAACTCACTGTCACAAGATGTACTGATGGCCTGAAACTCAAATGGGTTTACAAAATTGTATTATTCAACTGAGATGGATTAAACAAGTCATGGGGAGAAGCCTACAGATAGCCAATATAGTTATGCATGAGCTTCAGTATTAAAAATAAGGTACCTCTCAATACTTATTTCTGGGAGAAATGAGGAGGAAATTGCTCCTATCTTGCTTATGGACTTCCTATATACATAAGTTTCACCAGCATGGGAACAAAATACTATCCTTTGACTAGCTTTTGGTCCCATCCAACAAGGCTCTTCTTGCATTCTCATATCCTGCCAGAGGCAATCTTATCTATACACACACACATATACAGTTGTGTTCAAAATTATTCAACCCCCAATGCTGTAAAGGGGTTTAGGGACTATAGTGTACATTTGGAATTGTATTCAGAATGAAATCCTACAAGGACGTTTTAAAGAACCAAATGCAACTAAAATAACATCAATTGTTTATGTAATACAGTAGTAAATGTTTCTTTTGTGGTTTCTTCATTGCCACAATTATTCAACCCCTTAAAGACTACCACTCTGAAGAAGAGAGGTTCATTCAGGTGTTTTCGATCAGGTATTGAAAACACCTGTGGATGTCACCGAGCACCAATCAAGCATAATAAGCACCAATTAGGCAGCTTTAAAATGACTGTGATACTCAGCTCCTTCTAGACATTTACTGGTGTGGTTACAAACATGGTGAAGTCAAGAGAATGGTCCAGGAAGACAAGAGAGGAGGTGATTTGTCTTCACAGGAAGGGCAATGGCTATAAGAAGATTGCAAAGAAGTTAAACATACCAAGAGACACCATAGGAAGCATCATTCACAAATTCAAGGCAAAGGGCACTGTTGAAATGCTACCTGGTCGTGGAAGAAAGAAGATGCTGACTTCGACTGCTGTGCGCTACCTAAAGCGTAGAGTGGTGAAAAGTCCCCGTGTGACTGCTGAGGAACTGAAAAAAGATTTGTCAGATGTGGGTATAGAAGTTTCAGCTCAGACAATAAGGCGCACACTGCGTAATGAAGGTCTCCATGCCAGAACCCCCAGGCGCACCCCCTTGCTGTCTCCCAAGAATAAGAAGAGTTGACTGCAGTATGCCAAAAGTCATGTGGGCAAACCACAAAAGTTGTGGGATAGTGTTCTGTGGACTGATGAAACAAAATTAGAACTGTTTGGGCCCATGGATCAACGCTATGTTTGGAGGAGGAAGAACAAGGCATATGACGAAAAGAACACCTTGCCTACTGTGAAGCATGGCGGAGGGTCAATAATGCTTTGGGGCTGTTTTGCTTCTGCAGGTACAGGGAAGCTTCAGCGTGTACAAGGTACCATGAATTCTCTTCAGTACCAGGAGATATTGGATGAAAATGTGATGCAGTCCGTCACACACCTGAGGCTTGGGAGACGTTGGACCTTTCAACAGGACAATGATCCCAAGCATACCTCCAAGTCCACTAGAGCATGGTTGCAGAGGAAAGGCTGGAACATTTTGGAGTGGCTATCGCAGTCACCAGACTTAAATCCGATTGAGAACCTCTGGTGGGACTTAAAGAAAGCAGTTGCAGTGCGCAAGCCTAAGAATTTGACTGAACTGGAGGCTTTTGCCCATGAAGAATGGGCGAAGATACCCGTAGATCGCTGCAAGACACTTGTGTCAAGCTATGCTTCACGTTTAAAAGCTGTTATAACTGTAAAAGGATGTTGTACTAAGTACTAAGATTGAATGTCACTTGGGGGTTGAATAAAAACTAATAATGATGTGAGCACAGAAAAGACATTTGTGGTTATTTCATTATAAACTTAAGGTTATATTTCTCTGACCTACAAGTGCCTCTTTCATGTAAATGTAAGCAAGATGACTGAATGATCAAAATCAATGTCAAAATGGCCAAAACATTCAATTTCAGTGGGGGTTGAATAATTTTGAACACAACTGTACATATACATGTGTGTGTGTGTGTGTGTGTGTGTGTACATACATATATATTTGAGAGAAGAGATTGAGCTGCTTCTAGCTATCAAAAGGATCTTTGTCAGGGTTGTTTTTCAGTAAAAGTGAATGGTAGTGAACAGAAGAGGGTATCCTGCAGACCATCTTGACTCCTGCCATTGATTTGATTTATTCATTTAAAATATTTTTACTCCACCTTTGTCCGTAAAAGGAGACGAGTTGTCAACATCCAGGCTGCTTTTCGCTATGTAAAGCATTCTTTTTTCTGCTGGCAATGCAGCCACAATATTGTGCAGCAACAATGGGCCATTTCCTGGCATTTTGAATTGTGGGTACAGAAGCACAATACCTCACATTCATGAACTGGAAGTTTTTTTTTGAAGAACTGAATTTACACAAAAATTCCAGCCACAACATCCTCAATGCAGAATTACCCAGTGGTAGAGGAACCCAAAAAACAAGCACATGACCTGTACTATGGCTCCTGGGAGAGCACAGAAGCAAGAACAACTGGGATGTGGTTGTAGTCTCTCTGTGCCAAAATATTTTGAAGGCCTATTTTTGAGCTTAATGAAACAGTAAAACAAGGGTGTGAGTAAGTGCAACACATATAATGGAGAAACATACAGAGCCTTTAACTTCTCAGGAAAACTAATCTTGCATGCCTGCTGTGCAGAATGCAAACCAGAAAGCTACAGTGGTACCTCACTAAACGATGACCTCGCAAAACGACGAATCCGCACGACAATGAGGTTTTGCGATCACTATAGCGATTTGCAAAACAGTGATTCCAATGGGCATTTTTCGCTGGATGATTTTGCCACTGATTGGCGTTTTGCAAAACGAGTGTTTTCAGGACTGATGCTTCGCAGGGCAGCCATTTTCTTTTTTTTTTTTTAATTTTTAATTTTTATTTAGGAACAGGGATAGAGGGTACAAAAAGAAAGAGGGGATAGGAAAGGAAAAATGGCTTCGCAGGGCAGCCATTTTAACAGCTGATTGGTGCTTCACAAAATGGCTTCCCTATGGGCGATCTTCGCGGAACAACGTTTTTTTCCCCATTGGAACGCATTAAACGGGTTTCAATGCACTCCAATGGGGAAACAGTTTTCGCAAGACAATGTTTTCGCTAAACAGCGATTTCTATGGAACAGATTATCGTCATCATACGGGGCACCACTGTATCTTCACCTCAGCAAAAATTAGTAAACTGAGGCTATCCCACCATGTACACATAATACAAATAAAGATGTGACTAGAAAAAACCATGTTACTGAAAAAAGGTTGGAGGGGGCAGTGGAAAGAGAGGAATCATAGAAAAATAGAACAGTGAAGTTGAAAGGGGTCTACAAGGCCATCAAGTCCAACCCCATGCTCAATGAAGAAATACAAGTCAAAGGATATATGCCAGGTGGTTGCCTAAATTTATCCTGAATGCCTCGCGTTGGAGAACTCACCATCTCTCAAGGTACAGTGGTGCCTCGCACAACGAGTGCCTCACACAACGATGCCTTTTTCTGTCAAATTTGCTGCCTCACACAGCAATGTTTCCTATGGGGGATTTTCACACAACGATCTCCCTTTTCGCTCCTGTAAAAGTGTCTTACAATGTTTGGACGCTGTTTTAAATGATTGCAATGGTTAGTCCACCTCCTGAAACCTATGCAAACTGATTTTGGTGTTGTTCTGACACTTCGTTAATTTATGATGATTTTTTGAATTTTCTCCATTGGAAACCATTGGATGGTCTGCTTAATGGTTTCCAATGGAAAAAACAAAAAATCATCATAAATTAACGAAGTGTCAGAACAACACCAAAATCAGTTTGCATAGGTTTCAGGAGGTGGACTAACCATTGCAATCATTTAAAACAGCTTCCAAACATTGTAAGACACTTTTACAGGAGCGAAAAGGGAGATCGGGAAAGGGCTCTTTGATCTCCGTTTGCCTTTTAAAGTTCTTCCCGTGCATTTCTGTGCAGGAATGCGGGGTTTTTTTATATATACATACTGCAATTCCACGTTTCCTTCTATTCTCTCTGTTCTTTTCAAACAATTTATATCCTTCAATTGCTTTATTCTAGTTATGGGATTCATCCCACCAAGTTATTCCTATTAAGTCATATTTGCCATCCTGCACTAAGATTTCCAGTTGTTCTTGTTTGTTTCCCATACTCCTGGCATTCGTTTATAGACACCAGAGATTGTGTGATTTGTGGCCCATTTGTACATTTTTATGAATTGTACTATTAATGTTCATGTTTTTATTGACCCCCATTTGAACAGATTGGTCTCTTCCTCTTATTGTGAATAAGGCTTTATCTATCTTTAATTCTGGACATAAAACCACCAGGATTTCACGTCTCCCTCCCCCTTCCAATTCCGTTTAAAGCCCTCCTGGTGAAGTTTTTCATGCTGTGGCCAAGCACATTCTTCCCAGTCCATGTGAGCCATCTCTTGCTAGCAGTCCTTGTTCCAGGAAGCTTAACCTGTGGTCCCAAAAACCAAACCACCTACAAAAAACCACCACCTTCATAGCCAGTCATTCACCCAAAGTATATTCTTTTCCCTTTCTATACCTCTTCTAAATACTGGTAGGAGGGTTGAGAAAGCTATCTGGGCCCCAAAGTCCTTGAAGTTCCTTTCCAGAGCTTCAAAGTGATGTGATTTCTCCCAAGCTCCTCTTTGCTGTGTCATTTGTTCCCACATGAACAAGAAGAAAGGGATATGTATCTGTGGGTTTTACGAGTGATGGCAGTCCTTCTGTCACGTCCCTTATCTGACCTCCAGGTAGGCAGCATACCTGGCGAGTCCATGGATCTTCCCCAGCATATTTTGGTCTCAATTCCACGTAGTAGGGAGTCCTATACTACAACTACTCTTATCTTCTTCATTTTGCAAGATGCAGGCTCAATGACTGTATTTTGTTGTGCTTCAGCCCTTCTCATGTCCTCCTGTGCGGTCTTCTCTGTATACTGTCCAGCAGACTCCTCTTCAAGAATCTGAAAGCAGTTTTGCAGTTCCACTGATTAAGAGTTTCTTCTCTTTCTTTTGCTCCAAATGTGATTATCTTCCATGTGGTTCCTCCTCTATGTTTATACAGTGGTGCCTCGCTTAGCGATTGTTTCGTTTAACGATGAAATCGCTTAGCAATGACTTTTCGGAGCGATCTTGCGCTCCGTTTAACGATGGTTCCGATGGGCGATTTTCGCATAGTGATGTTTGGGACCACACTTTGCACAGCAATGACAGTTTGGGTCCCCCTGTTTTGCTTAACGATGGTTCTGACAGCCTCATGTTGGCTGTTTCTTTAATGTTTAAAAATGTTTAAAATGTTTAGAATGCTTGAAATCATAAGTGCACTTAATAAAACCTTTGTTAAACTAATTTGACTTTGTTCCGACTCTTTTTAAATTTGTTGTAATTTTCCCCCCACTGAGATGCACTGAATAGGTTTCAATGCATTTCAATTGGAGAACCGTGTTTTTGCTTAGCGATGTTTCCTATGGCGATTTTCCCATTGGAATGGATTATCCGGTTTTCAATGCATTTCTATGGGAAACCGTGTTTCGCTTAGCGATGAAATCGCTTAACAGCAATTTTTTGGGAATCAATTACCATAGTTAAGCGAGGCACCACTGTACTTGTCTCAGCACTCTCATCCACTTCTTTGCTTTGGTTTTCTTCCATCTCCAGTGCCCCCTGTGACAGCTGCTGCTCATGAGTTCTGTCAATGAATTCTTTATCTTTCTTTATAATCTTGAGTATGGCTACTCACTGCTCCAGTTTTCTTTCTTTTTCTTCTAACATTGACACTAGTTGTCACTTGTTACATGCATATGCAGTGTTATACTCAGGAACAAAGACAAACATAGCACAAACTTTGCAGGTAACTGCACCTGAATTGTCACCAACCTCCATAATCTCTGCTAGCTTTTGTTTTCAACTGATTGTTTATGAATGCCCGACCCTTTTATTTTGTTACTTCAACTGTAGCTGGGATGTATACAAATACATAACTATATCCAAAAGAACAAAAAAAATGGTTAGGGGCCTCCCCCTTGAACTCTCCCTGGAAATTCCTGTTAGCTTGTTCTGGTCACAAGCTCCCTGGATCTGCCTTAGCTTTATTCCTCAGCTGTGCACTGTTCAGATTTAGGAAGACTAAATATGAGGCAGATTGTCTCAATAAAGGAAGTTATAGCTGTTCATTTGTAAGACTTCAGCAGAACTTACTGGAAAAGACAATACTGCTAGGAAGGGAGGGCAATCTAAAATGAGATGCTGTTGCCTTGCAAGATCTGAGCAGAGCTGTTAATGATAGCCCAGGTGCCTCCACACTGGATCATACCTTTACACTCTCCTTCTTGATCAGTAAATACACTAAACACCACGGCGCTAAACTGTATTCAGCCTTTATTGATCTTAAAGGTGCATTTGATTCGGTCAATAGAGATTTACTTTGGAGGAAACTCTCCAACTGGGGGATTGACCAACGCCTCCTGTTCTTAATACAGTGCTTACATTCCTCCAACACATGCCGAATCAGGATTGATCGTGCTGGCACCCTGACAGATAATGTCCCTGTCACTAAGGGTGTACGCCAGGGATGTATCCTAGACCCCCTTTTATTTAATCTCTTTCTTGCTGACCTTCCTTCCCTCCTAACCGGTACCAATCTCTCCCCTCCTGCTCTAAACAATTCACCTACCCCCCTCCTCATGTATGCGGATGACGCCCTTCTTTTATCTATCACCAAAATGGGCCTCCGCAAGCTTCTCTTCTCCTTCCAACAATACTGCTCCAACAATGACCTGATTATAAATTCAGAGAAAACTAAAATATTAGTTTTCGGTAAATCTTGGGCCCCGTCATCCTGGAGAGTTGGTAATTTCATATATCAACAGGTTCAGACCTTCAGGTATCTGGGGATCCTTTTCCACTTCCGGCACTCATGGAGCCCACACCGCAATTCTGCAATTGCATCCTCCTCCCTTTCCCTCAATGCAATCTCCCGTTTTCATTTCCACTCTGGCAACCAGTATGTCCCTGCTGCCATTAAAATCCTATATTCTAAGACATTCTCCCAATTACTCTATGGAGTCCCTATTTGGATCGAGGCAGCAAACTCTGAAATTGACAAGGTGGCCGCCTCCTTTCTCAGGAAAATTCTTGGGATCCCCAATCTTATCAGACTCTCCACCATCATCCTAGAACTGGGTATCCACTTACTCTCTACCCTAGCCTGGACCATTACCTTCAAGTTCTGGCTCAGAATTCATCTCCTAACCCCTTCTAATTCAATCTTACAAGACCTATTAAAGGACCCTTTTATTCCCAGGTGGCTTCATTTCATTGAAGCCAAATTATCCTCACTATCTCTTTCTGTCGAAACCTTAGCCGACATGAACCTCCACTCAGCACATCAAACCATTAGGTCCAGCCTTTATGATCTTGAATATGCAACCTTATTCTCCCAAATGAACCCTACCTGTTCCCCTCTCGCTTTTGGCCTATCCCCCTCCCTCGGCTGTCCCTCTAACTACTTTAACCAACTGTCCAATCCCCAAAAGACGAGCTTTCATGCTCGCTAGGCTGAATATTTTCCCATCCGCAGCCCACTTCGGAAGATTCACAAGAACTCCTCGTTCCAATAGACTGTGCCATTTCTGTGCACTTGAACCTGACTCCCTGGACCACATTCTACTCCGGTGCCCAATTCACAATACCCCTCGCAAGCGACTGCTAGGACCACTTCTCTCTTCCCTCTCCCTCTCTTTCCCTGACCCTTCCCCCATACTACTGAGTGATTTCTCGACTTCTATTACTAATCAAGTAGCCGAATTCCTCCTTATTGTTACAAAGACCTCCCCCCTCCCCATATCCCCACAAATTTTCTTGAACCTAACCTACTATAATCCCTAGCCTGCTCCCCCCTCTATCTGGAACTGGAATGTAACTACGCTGTGCACTCACTTGTATTTTATAATGCCAATAAAGGTTTATAGAGAGAGAGAGATAGCACATGTTGGAGGTCATCAACTAATATAGTTACCACACATCAGAAATGACTTAACGGCACATAACATAATTAGAGGCCTTTGTCTTAATTGCCAGACAAGTGTATAATGACAAGATGGGTGGAAACTACAGTTGCGTGAAAAATAAAGTACACCCTCTTTGAATCCTATGGTTTTATGCATCAGAACATAATAAAAATCATCTGGTCCTTAGCAGATAAAAATCATCTCGTCCTTAGCAGGTGAAAATTGCGTAAATACAACTTCAGATGAATAACAACACATGACACCATGTCATGATTTATTTAACAAAAACAAAGCCAAAAATTAGAAGCTACATGTGAAAAACTAAGTATACCTTATAATTCAATGTCTTGTAGAACCACCTTTAGCAGCAATGTCAAGTAATTGTTTTCTGTATGATTTTATCAGTCTCTCACATTGTTGTGGAGGAATTTTGGCCCACTTTTCTTTACAATATACTGCTTTAGTTCATTGAGGTTTGCGACATTTGTTTATCCACAGCTTTCTTAAGGTCCCGCCACAGAACTGCGATCAGGTTGAGGTCTGGACCTTGACTGGGCCAGTGCAATACCGTGATTCTTTTCTTTTTCAGCCACTCTGTTGTAGAGTTTTTTTGGTGTACTTGGGATCATTGTCCTGTTGCATGACCCAATTTTGGCCAAGCTTTAGTTGTCAGACAGATGGCCTCACATTTCACTCTGGAATACTTTGGAATACAGAGGAATTCATGATCATTTCAATGACTGCAAGGTGCCCAGGTCCTGTGTCTGCAGAACAAGCCCAAATCACCAGTCCACCATCATGCTAGACAGTTGATATGTTTGTGCTCATATGCTAAGTTTGGTTTTCACCAAACATGGCGCCGTGCATGATGGCTAAACATTTCCACTTTGATCTTGTCTGTCCAAAGGACACTGTCCCAGATGTCTTGTGGTTTGTCCAGATGCAACTTTGCAAACCTAAGCCATGCCACCATTTTCTTTTTTAGAGAAAAGAGTCTTTCTCCTGGCAACCCTTCCGAACAAACCATACTTGTTCAGTCTTTTTCTAATTGTACTGTCATGAACTTTAAATTTTAACCTGTAGAGTCTGAGATGTAAGTCGTGAGGTTTTGCAGTTTCTCTGACCATTGCACGGTCTGACCTTGGGGTGAATTTGCTTGGACATCTACTCCTGGGAATGCTGGCAAGTGTCTTCAATGTTTTCCACTCGTGAATTATCTTCCTCACTGTAGAATGATGGACAATTTAGTTTGAAAATGGCCTTCTAACCCATCCCAGATTCATGGGCAGCAACAATTGCTTCTTTATGTTCACTGCTGATGTGTTTCCTCCTTGACAGTGTCTTCACACACACCTCAATGCTCCAGACCACCAAAGTGCTAAAATCTTGGTTTTTCTAGAGGTGGTCACATTTGCTGATGATCAATTACTCAAGGGCAATTGGCTAGCAGCACCTGGCTGCTACTTAGCCTCTTCATTCCTATGGAAACAGTAAGGGTGTACTTAATTTTTCACACATGGCTTCTCCATTTTGGCTTTATTTTTGTAAAATAAATCAGATGATTTTTACGTCCCGATACGTAAAACCATAGAAATCAAAGAGGGTGTACTTTCTTTTTCACATAACTATATGACAAGATATAGGCGTCAAAGCTCTGTTAAAGTCAAGTAAGATCATCCCCACTCACACAAAAACAATCATTTCACAGCTTAAATGAGCGAATCTCTGAAGATTTGTTCTCCGTTTTAAAAAAAATATTTTTACAACCAGACACAGAGGCTCTTGGCTACCAGGAATGCTGATTTGGCCAGGAAGGAGTTAAAAAGCTCTCCTCCTGATAGACTGCTAATTGTGTCCTTGCTGAGAAATCAGATTGTCCCAGACCTGAAGCTGATTTCCTGTTTGAAGATTTGTGTCAGATGCCTGGTCGCAGAAATCCTGAGAGAATGTTTACTGAAAGCATTCTGAATTGGGACAAACACACCTGCTCTGTGCCTTTGTAAGGCAGAAATACTTTGAATATACCTTACATAATTGTATGCCGATCCCCTAAATATGCATAATACAATGTCCCTTTCTGGAAGACTGTCACTACATTACTTTCTTTAAAGCAAGTGGTTTTTTTAAAGTCTTCAAGGAAACCTGCCTTTTGACTGTTTCTGTGACCTCTCATTACCCTCCAAATATCTTCCTTCCTTAGCCAAGAAGCTGCAGCAATGCACCACATTTTTCCATGTATAAAACAACACTTTTTAACGTAAATAATTAGACAAAAAATTGAATGTCATTTTATACACAGAAAACAGCTGCTTTCCCTGACCTTTGCGAAGCCGCAGGGTAAAGCAGGCATGAAAGGGCAGCACAGTTGCACCCCTTTGATCCTGAAGCAGCCATGAAAGCGCTTCAGGACCAAGTGTGATCGTGCACATTTTCAAATTTTCTAATTTGGGGGTTAGAAAAGGGGGGGTCATCTTATAAACAGAAAAATACGGTATATACTTTGAAACACTCTTGCTGGTAAGCCTGTTCCACACATGCCCAGTTTATAACAAAGTCACTGCTTTATCTTTTTGAAAGGCCTTTTTTTTCAGGATCACTATTTCAGCCCTGGCAGCCTGGAATCCTCTCAAATAAAAGTGGGTGTGGTCAACCATTGTATTTCAAGATCAGCTAGAATGGTCTTTTCTGTTTATCTGATCTATTTTAAATCTGGGGACATTTAAGGACATTTGTTTCTGCACCAGGGGAACAGTCTTACATTTAAAAGATCATAACTTGAAAATTAAATACCCAAACCTCTCTAGGTTTGGCACACAGCAAAAGAAGCCTGTCTGCTAGGTCTGTGCCAAATTTGATGCTGATCCAAAGTCCAGTTTCAAAGTTACAAGTTTTTGTTTTGTCTACCCCATTTTTTGAATTGCCCTGTAGAATATTAATTTGCTCTGCTGCACAATAACATCACTGTACTTTTGGGCAGTGATAATACTCTGGGAGAAAGTTTCAGAAATCAGGGTGCTACTCTCTAACACATTTTAGCTCATTCTGAAAATGCAACAGAACAAAAGGTAAGTTGTCAATATTCCTGGAAGGTAGTTCATCCAAGCATAAGCAGCAATTACAGTAGAGCATCTCTAAACAAAACTGGCCATAAATGTCAGAAACACACTAAAAACAGAGTGCCCTGTCATATATAATGTTACTTTTTGTATTTTGGAGAAAAACTAACAATAAATATGAGAAAGGCACAAAGATATTGTGATATACCTTTGTGTATATGTACACACACACACACACACACACACACACACACACACACACGTATGTACATACATAGGTATGCAATAACAATTATGTGCCATCAAATTGATTCCAACTTACGGTTACCCTCTCCAAGGGTTTTTGGGTACAGAATATTCAGAATCAGTTTGCCATTCCCTTTTCCTGGGACTGCTCTGGGATGATAGAAACTGCCCAGGACTACACACACACACATATATACACTCAAGGTAGACTCAGCCTTCTATCCTTCCGAGGACGGTAAAATGAGTACCCAGCTGGGGGAGGGCAATGTGTAGCCTGCATAATTAACTTGTAAACCGCCCAGAGAGTGCTTGTAGCACTATGGGGCGGTATATAAGCAGCACGCTTTGCTTTTATATACACAGAGTCACATATTTACGTAGTAACAAAAACAATGTACATATCAATATTTTTGACAGCACTCTACTTTATTCATACAACCCCTCATTGTTCAAACTGCAATTTTAAGATGCCACTAAAACAGAACTATTATTCAATGCAAGATGGTATATATTAATAAGTTTTTAATTAAAACATGTCAGTTCCTTTAAATGTCCTGAACCTGTTCTTCCCTAAGATTTCAGAAGTTGCTTTATACACCTCACTGAACATGATCTTTCTCCCTTTTCATTTTAGAGCAGTAGCCCCAGTAACTAGTTTTCCAAGACTGACTCTAATTAGCTGGAAGTCCAAATTATTTCTGTTCCAAAATCATAAGAAATGAATGCTCAGATCTGAGCTGCATAAAAGCAAGCAAATGTTTGAGTTTGCAATGAACTGCACTGAACAGGCTGAGAAGGTCTTAGCAAAAAGAAAAAGAAAAAGAAAAGTTAATTATTCCCGATACAAAGCCAGAGACCTCTGTGCATAGCTCTGCAAATATATGTGATTCCCACAAACATCAACAAGTAGGCATTATAGACAGCACTTTAGACTAACCAGTGTGTCAAACCATTTGAATGGTAGTGGTAGTTCTTTCTAGCAAGTCTTTGTAAAACAGCTTTTCACCCTTCTACTGAACAGCCTTTTAATCCTCATCTAATGTGAATTCCGTTCCTCTTCATTTGTTAGGGCTTGCAACCAACATGGCACCAAACTACCCCCTACATGCCAACAGCATCATTAATACAAAAAAAAAGTGATGCAAGCAAATTTGTGTTCCATCTGCAGAGATGGAACAAACATCTTGCTAGGTCAACCATTAATGAGGCTACACTAGGGATTCTCTCTGCTAGAATAAAATCTCACACAGCCAGCAAAGCAGAGACCATGCTCCATAAACTAATAAACAAAAACTCCCCGTAGCAGAGGACCATATTCAGATGTTTTGCACAGCTTTTGTAGGAAGTCTAGGGAAGTGACCACAACCAAAATAAACAAGATGTGGCCAACCTTTCTGTTACAGCAGAAGTCCAGTATTTTTCCCTATTTGAAAACTTAAACAGTAAAAACAGATGTCAGTAAGGACAGGAGAAAATGGAATGGAGAACCTCTAGCTATAAAATAGCTGAAGAAGAAATATTTCAATACTTCTCGTATGATATATATAGGCTATGAAATATATTGAGAAAAACTGGTTAACAAGCATCGAGAACAGAAGCCCAGGGCCACAAACTCTATGGCTAGAGTACAGTCAAAGAAATACTGTACCCTAAAGCCTTAGTGAATGCCGGATACAAGACAGCTCCCCATGAAACAGACCCTAATTATACTGACATCAGATCACATGTATACACACACAGGAAAGCAATGGTCTACAGCAACTTTCCATATTGTGATCATAACAAAAAAAATGCTTGCAGACTTACCATATGTTATAGTTTCCATCTGGCTTTCCAGCAAAACAGCAGTATTCGTTTTTTCTTTTTTTCTTTTTTAAATCTTGGATCATATGCTCAAATTAAGGCATGACCCCCCCTCCACTACCATTACTTTTGAAAAGACAGCAGAAATAAAATTTCAGTTACTCCAATGAAACATCAGAAGTCTTTGATGTACTGAGTTCCAAGTCATTCACAAATTCATCATAAATCTATGTTAAAAACATATACCAGGCAAGCTGAACTCAAATCATTGAGAGCTAATTCTGCATTTTTATTATTTCTGCTAAACACAGAAAAACAGTCATCATTTAAACCACCGGTTCTTAACCTTGGGTTACTCAGGAGTTTTGGACTGCAACTCCCAGAAGCCTTCACCACCAACTGTGCTGGCTGGGGTTTCTGGGAGTTGCAGTTCAAAAACATCCGAGTAACAAAGGTTAAGAACCACTGATTTAAACCCATCATGTTTTTTTATCCCAGTCACATGCCCGATACTGTGCTCTTTTCCCATGATAGTTTGTGCAGTATACACAGACCAATTTTATCATTAGATGTGAACTCAGTATTTCCTTGCAATCCTAGATATTCTTCTATACTCAGTTTCTCAGGTCTTTCAGCAAAGAAGTAGAGAGGGGAGTAAAGAAAATTAAAGAAAAGTCATTGTTTTTGTCTCTCCTGCTTTTCATTACTCCAGTGAGTCTGTCTCTCCATCAGAAAGAGCTCAGCCACTACAGAACATAAGCCACAGGCATTTCAAGTACCAGGGAAATATCCTTTGGAACATGTAGAGAAGAATATTAAGGCCAAATCTAAAGTCTCCAAAAGGACCTTGATTGACTGAATGGGTATGCAAAAACTTGGCCTGTGAAAGTAAAAATAATATTTTATGTAACACAATTGTGAATATCAGCAAATCACACTAGATGCCAGCCGTTACATATCCAACTTTGTTCAAAGTAACAACTGAGCTAAATACATTTACTTTTTATGGTACATTACTGTGGTTCAACACCCAGGGCTGATAAATGCTACAGATTGTGAGCACATGAGATCTATCCAATAAAATCTGTAAGACTTGTTAGCTTCCATTAAAAGTAAAGAGAACTCCCTCAACCTGTCAATTAGGGAAGAGCCAACTTGTTCTACTGATGGTCAGCTCTGCTTTCAGTTTTTCTCTATTCAGATTGCCAACTCACCCGCAACTAATTGAGGTGACCCAATCAATACGCAGAGTAGGGACTGGAGAACAAAACTGGCAGGTTTAACTGTTAAATGGGAATGCTTTTATCCTTCTGTATTTCTAACACCTCTGGGAAGAAAAGCTTACTTTGCTAGAAGCTGAAAGGCACTGATTGGGAGAATAAAGTGTCTGTTCATTTTGGCTGCTTAACATCACTGCAATATCTTTCAAATGCAATTTGGAGCAGGAGGAGGAAGAGAAGGAGGAAGAGAAGGAGAAGATGACAATGACAGCATACATGATCTTAGCCTCAGGCCCCACTTCCACTTCACAGAACAACCTTTGTAAAGAACTTCATTTGTACCAATAACAAAATACTTTGATCAGTACTTTGGATGGCCCAGTGGCAGACAAGACATATTCAGGAGACAGTGGAACAAAACCTAACATCTGAAATAGCTTTATGCTAATTTCTGTCAGTGTTTCCCTCCAGCTGCCAGGGGGCTTCCAAGATCTCATGCAGAGGCCTCCTTTCCTCTGCATCTTGCTTTCCAGGTCTTTTAAACTAGAGATTCTGAGACACGGAACTAGGGACCTTCTCCACAAACTATGTGCACTGCCGTTGAGTCGCATCTCCGCACCATGTTTACCACAGTTATACCCGTGTTACACCAACCATGACTAATAATGGAATGGTAGCAAGTTGTCAACTTGATTTTTACAGGCACAATCTACACTTTCATACATTTATTGCAGTAACATCGACAGTCACCAAGCCTGATTGCCACAGGAATTGAGAAATGGTCTCCAGTCTAGTCAAGGCCAGCAGGGGAAAAAAGGACTGATTCTGTGAGGTGGGACTTTCTGCTTTAAAAGAGCGTGTCCCAGGACCCTGGACCCTTTTCCCTAGGAAGCTGGGCTGAGGGCGAAGGCCAGGTCTGTTTGCATGGATGCCTTGCTGAGTTTTTTTCCCTGGGCTTTCTTTTTGTCTCCTGACCACATGGCCTGGGGGTGGGGCCTAGGGGTGGGACTTCCTGCTTTAAAATTCTCAAATTTTGTATCTGGCCTTAATATGGTAAATAGGAAAGCCAATTAGATTTGCATAAGCCAGGGAGTCAGGAAAGTTTTAAGGATCAGATTATACTTTTGCACTATTAAAGAGCAGGCCGGGTAGGTGGGGCTCGTCAGCCATAGAAGGCAGCCCATCTAAGAGAAGGAAAACTCTGATTTCAAACCTCCACTGCCTTGTGGCTATATCCACTCATGGAAAAGGCTTCAGGACTTAACCTCGAGGCAAAATCCGGAGCTGGAGTCCCGAAGGCAGCATGTGTCGTTCTGCCAACTCCTGCAACATTGCTGGAACCAGTTGTATTGGCTCTTGCCTTTCCATTGGACCATTTCAGCAATGTGGAGAGGGGGGATCTGCTGCTTGGGTAACAGCCTATCCTCCATATTACCTTACCCGGGCTTCATGCTCTGGAGAGGACACTCCTCGATTCAGAGCATGTTACCATAGTCTCTCGAGACTGAAGGATGCCTATGCTGTGAGGGAAGTAACACAAGGTAATGATTCATAAATTATGATATTAAGAAAGAAGTGGAGAGAACTGACAATATTTATGCTTCTAGTCATCTCTTAGAGTAGCAAGTCTACAAATACAGAAATATGGAGTGGTGAATCATGAAGTTGGAAGGGGCTTATAAGGCTGTTGAGTCCAACCCCCCTGCTCAATGCAGGAATACAAATCAAAATATATCTGCAAAGTGGTTGTCTAAGTTTCTCTTGAATGCCTCTAGCATTGCAGCACTCACCACCTCTTGAAGTAATTGGTTCCACTGTCTTACCGCTCTAACAGGAAGTGTTTTTCCCTGATATTCAGGCAAAATCTGCCTTCCTGTAACTTGTGCCCATTTACTTTTCCCACACTCTGGAGTGATTGAGAACAGATCCTGCCCCTCTTCTATAGGACAGCCTTTCAAGTGTATGAAAGGTGTTATCATATCTTGCCCTTAATCTTCTTTTCTCAAAGCTATACATGTCCAGTTCTTTCAATTTTTCCTCATAGGGCTTGGTTTCCAGTCCCCTCATCAACCTTGTTGTTCTCCTCTGAATTAGCTCTCAATTTGTCAGCAGTTGCCTCTTTTCTAGCCACATCACACTGGTGACTCATATTCAGTGTGTGGTCTACGACAATTTCAAAATCCGTCTCACTTGTAGTATTGCTGAGCCAGGTATCCCCCAACTTGTAACTGTGCATTTGGTTTCTTTTGCCTTGATCCAGTACGTTGCACTTGTCCCTGCTGAATTTCATTGTTTTTTTCAGCTTAGTGCTCCAGCCTATCAAGATCATTTTGAATGTTGTTTCTGTCTTCCAGGGTATTAGCTATTCCATTCAATGTTGTGTCATCCACAAATCTGATTAGCATTCCCTGCACCGACTGATCCAGGTAATTAATAAAAATGTTGAAGAGTACTGGGCCCAGGACAGAGCCATGGGGTACCACATTAGTTACCTCTTCCCATTTTGAGAAAGAGCCATTAATCATCACCCTCTGATTACAATTCTGTGGTCATCTGTGCATCCACCTGACAGTTGTTCTATCCAGCCCACACCTAGTTATCTTGCTAATCAAGATATCATGGGGCACTTTGTCAAAAGCTTTAGTGAAGTCAAGATATGTCTACAGCATCCCCTCTCTCTATCAGGGAGATTACCTGATGAAAAATTAGATTGGCAGGATTCTGGCAGGATTTCTTCTTGACAAATGCAGGTTGGCTTCTAGTTATTACTGCATTGTTTTGTACATGCTTGCATTGCAACTGCTTTATAATCTTTTCCAGAATTTTCTCTGGGATTGATGTCAGGCTGACCGGTCTGTAGTTCCCAGGTTACCCCTTTTGGAAGATAGGGACATTATTCCTCTTCCCATCACTGACACCTTGTCAGGATCTCCTGCCATGCATGGGATCTTACTTATTTTTGTTCTGAGTTCATTAAAATTGGGTTTTTCAAAATCCAGCATATATGTGTGGCTACACTCTGCTTTGGCGTCCTCTGAAATCAGGAATTCTAGTACAGTGGTGCCTCGCTTAACAAGCGCACCGTTTAACGAGGAATCTGCATAGCGACTCGTTTTTTGCGATCGTTTTTACGATCGCATTGCGATGTTTTCTATGGGCAAACATCGCATTGCGATGATCGGTAAGCGTTTCGCTTACCGATCTCCGCATTGCGATGTTTGGGAAACAGCTGATCAGCGGTTCCAAAATGGCCGTCAGAAGAAAATGGCCGCCCGCAGTGTTTCCGCGACCTGCCCTCGCTTACCGAGGCGGCGAAAATGGCGGCCGTATGGGGAATCTTCGCTTAACGGTGAGCTTATCCCCCATAGGAACGTGTTAAACGGAGTTTAATGCGTTCCTATGGGGTTTTCAATTCCATTTAGTGATGTTTCCGGACAGCGATGTTTTTCCTGGAACGGATTAACGTCGCTGTGCGGGGCACCACTGTAGAACATGGTCATTCTTGCCCAGAGTTCCCCTTACTGACACTTCACCAAGTTGTCTCTATTGGTTAGAATAAAGTCAAGGATAGATAGCCCTCTCTTTTCTTTCTCCAGCTTTTGTAGGAGAAAATTATCAGCCACACAAGCCAGGGGTTTCTTGGAAAGGCCTTAAGGTTTGCCTCCCAAAAGATGTCAAGATACTGTAATTGAAATCTCCCATCATTACCACATTGTGTCTCTTTGAAATCCTTGCAATTTTTCAAAAGTTTTATCCACATCCCCTCCTTGATTTGTCAGTAAGACTCCAACTACCATGTTCCTTTTGTGTTTTTTTGCCCCAGCTACATTGATCTAGATGCTCTCAATAGGACAGTCAATCTCCTACTACTCCATATTTTTGGGCAGGAACGTGTATGTTTTTAACATACAGTATACTACAACTTGACCTACCTTTCTATTATTTCTGTTCTTTTTGAACAATTTATATCCTTCAATTGCTGTACTTGTGCCATGGGAGTCCTCCCACCAAGTTTCAGTTATTCCTATTAAGTCATATTTACCCTCCTGAACTAAGATTTCTAGTTCTTCTTGTTTCTTTCCCATACTCCTGGCATTCGTATATAGGGACTGGAGATTGTGTGATTTGTGGCCTGCTTTTCTTTGTACATTTTTATATTATTATTGTTAATTTTATTATTGACCCCCGTTAGAACTGTTTTTTTTTTCTCTTATTGCGTGTAAGGCTTCATCTATCTTTACGTCTCCCTCCTCCTTCCAATTCAGTTTAAAGCCCTCCTGATGAAGTTCTTCATGCTGCAGCCAAGCACATTCTTCCCAGTCCTTGTGAGGTGCAAACCATCTCTTGCTAATAGCCCCTCTTCCAGGAAGCTTAGTTTGTGGTCCCAAAAAACAAAATCCTCATGTTGATACCACCTTTATAGCCAGTTGTTCATTCGGAGTGTTTTCCTTTGCTTTTCTATACCTCTTCTAAGTACTGGAAGGAGGGTTGAGAAAGCTATCTGGGCCCCAGAGTCCTTAAGGCTCCTTTCCAGAGCTTCAAAGTGATGTGATTTCTCCCAAGCGCCTCTTGGCTATCATTTGTTCCCACATGGACAAGAAGAAAGGGATATGTTTTACCGCCGCACCGGTTCGTCTTTCTTTTTTCTTTTTTAAATTGTTCTTTCTTTCTCTCGCCCCTCTCTTCTGTTCTCTTCTGCCCACTCTATTTGCAACATCTTACCTGAGCTGCTGCTGTTTGCTGCTTTAGATTGTGCTGGCGAAAGGGCTGTATCTGGAAGCTAGCACAGCGGAGCAAGCGGCGGGGGGTGTAGCCACGAGCAAGCGAAAGGAGACCGCGCTGAGCTTGACTTGCAGGGACTACTACCGGCCGGCCATTGGGATACCATGTAAGATCGAGGGGGCCACGGTTGGAGGCTGCTGGAGGCTGCTGGAGACTGCCGAGGAGGGAAAGGAAAACCAGGAAGATCTGGAATCCATCGGAGTTCCACTGAGTTGAGTGCAGCCACGGGGTGCCTGTGAGTCTTTGGAGACGCTGGGAGGTCTTGCGGTGTAGATGGTGGTGCCTGAGGCTTGGCCTGAGAGAGACCTGAAAATCTGCCGTGGAGGGTAAACATCTGCCCAGTTGGGAAAATTCCACCTTGGACGTGCTGGCTGTGGATCCCGGCAGGCTGTAACTGTAAGTCGCCATGTTGGGACTTGGAAAAACTGCCCTCCGAGGAGAAGGGCAACAGTAGTGTTACTGTCAGTTTTAACGCTGATCTTTCGCTATTTCCCTCTCTTCCCTGATGAAAAACTTGAGACACACACCTTTTATAAGAACTGCAATCTTGACTTCATGTCCCAAACATCAGGACGGACAAAAGCACAGGTCAAAGTGAGGCAGAACAGGACTAAATGAGAAGCAGTGAGGGGTAATTTAATTTAAATTTAATTTAATCTAATTTATTATACTTTTACTTTATGCTTTAATGTTACTATTAGATATTATACAGTGGTGCCTCGCTTAACGAGTGCACCGTATAGCGATGTTTCCGTACAGCGATCCCTTTTTCGGGATCGCTATATGGAAACATACACGATCGTCGCAATGGGGAAAACCCGCATTGCGAAGATCGGGTATTGCGGCGACCATTTTGGAGCCGCCGAACAGCTGTTCGGCGGCTCCAAAATGGCCGCTGGAAGCCCGGAAATGGCTGCCGGCAGCCGTTTTCACACCGTGCCCTCGCTTAGCGAAGGCGCGAAAATGGCTGCCGGCAATTGGAATCCTCGCTGAACGGGTAAGTAAGAAAGGTATTGGAACGCATTAAACTAAGTTTAATGCGTTTCAATACATTTTCCCCACCCGTTTAGCGACGATTTCGCATAGCGAGGGTTAATCCGGAATGGATTAACCTCGCTATGCGGGGCACCACTGTATGTTAATCTGTTATTACTGCTTTACTGGATTACTGTATTACTGTATTGTATTTTTCCCCTTTCTTGACATGGAGAGGAGGGCCTGTTTCCCCAGCGAGGGCTCCAATATCGGTGTGATAATGGGTAGAGGGAGATATGGCGCTGGCACAGTGCCTATTTGTGTTAGAAGAACAGTGAACAGATGTTTGAAGGCTGTTCACTGTTCTGGCACTGTGACAAGCTGCCAAAATCGAGGTAGACAGACCAGCTGGCCCTCCAATCTGAAGGTGGTGCTGTTGAACGCCAGGTCTGTATCCATCAAATCCCAGTTTATACAAGATCTTCTTTGCAAAACATGGAGGGGAAAGCTGCTTTTTGCAATGAAAGTGTAGGGAGAAAGCAGGAATCGCTTTCCCCCTCCATTTTCTTTGGAAAACATGGAGGGGGAAAGCACCTTTTTGCAAAGAATGTGGAGGGGAAAGCAGGTATCGCTTTCCCCCTCTACTTACTTGCAAAGAAAGAAATTTTAGGTTAGAAAAGTGGGGGGATCTTATACATGGGGTGTATTATACAGAAAAATACGGTAATTATGAAATACAATCTCTACATCCTTAACAAAAATCACCCTAATGATAAACTGGGTAATATAACTTTCTTTGCTGGTTGGGGAGGAAGTGTTGTTGATTACATAGTGATCTCCTCTGAACTGATCACTTATATAAATGATTTTGAAGTAATCTGTCAACCAGAAAGTGACCATTTTCCTATCTATCTATCTATATTGGTGGCTTATAAGGTTTGCCCACCACAGGAAGAGAACACTAAGAATATCATTAGCTTTAATCTTCTCAAAGGAATTAGATGGTCAGCTCAAATAGAACACCAATTGCTGGGAATACTTTATGATAAAAAAGGTCCTCAGCTACATTGTAAATTTACTTATAAATCAGAACATAAAGACCCTAGTTATACAGTTCCCTGAAGTGCTACAGATATTAGAGCCTCTGTTTCCCAAGAAAATAACATGCTTACAGAAATCCATTTGCTTTGAGTGGTTTGACAGGGAATGTAAACTGGTCAAATCTAAATTACAAACAGCTGCAAGAATAGCTCATAAAACACAAGTTCCCAGATTAATCTTTAATTACTGCAAATTGCAAAGTAATTATAAGAATCTTCTAAAGCAGAAAAAGTACTCACAATGGAAATAACTACTAATGGCAGCCCAAAACAAAGACTCTCAGCAATTTTGGAAACTTATTAACAAATCGAGTACCAATAGCCATTTGCTGACTGAACCCAAAATACCTGCATGTGTATGGAAGGCCCATTTTAGGAAATTAATCAACAAACCCCACACTAAAAATACTGTTGAGGTGGGAAAGGATTTGCCACTATGGGACCCAGTCACCCCCAGTGACCCTGTCACCCCCTGTGAAATAATTGCTACTCTAAAGAACAAGAAGGCACCTGGTAAGGACGGAACTGTGGGTGAAGTCTACAAAGCAGCACCAAACTGGTGAGCTTCTATCCTTTCAGCTTTATATACAGAAATTAATGAGAGTGATTGTTTTCCCCCACAATGGAACATCAGTATAGTGGCCCTTATATACAAAAAAGGTGAACCAAGCAATCCAGCCAACTTTCGCCCTATTAATTTGCTGGATATCTCATCAAAAATATATACTAAATATCTGACAAAAAAATTAAATTCTTGGCTTGAGTCTAGTGAGATGATTGCAGAAGAGCAGGCAGGCTTTCAATGTAATCACTCAACATGTCTGTTGGAAATGTGAAGCACATATGGGAAGCTATTATCATACGTGGTGGTCGTGTAGAGTAGCGAAACAGTATCGGAAAAGACTGCATGCTGTGCTGCAACAAATATTGCTTTGTAAGATTCCATTAATCCCAGAACTGTTTTTATTATGATACCTGATAACATAGATAAGGCAAAGAAGTATATAGTTATATACATAGTCACTGCAGAATTCTTTATGCTAAAAACTGGAAAAGTCCGATGGTACCAAAACAAGAAGATCTTATAGAGAAGATATGGGAAACAGCAGAAATGGATATTTTATCAGAAGTGATGAAGGAGTGTCCTCTACAAAAGGCAACTGAAAGATGGGCCTTATTCTACAAATGGTTTGAGTCATCAGACATCATTTGAAGAGCATGCATTAAAATGAGAACTTAAATCTGGAAGGCAGAAAATAGTAAAAAGAGCAATTTGGAATTCTGATATGGCAATATAGAATGGATGTTAGTACGTCATTGTTTCTCCTCTTCCCCTTAACCTCAATCCCTTTTTCTTTTCTGTTCGTTGTTTAGTCGTTTAGTCGTGTTCGACTCTTCGTGACCCTATGGACCAGAGCACGCCAGGCCCTCCTACATTCCACTGCCTCCTGGAGTTGTGTCAATTTCATGTTGGTTGCTTCGCAGACACTGTCCAGCCATCTCGTCCTCTGTTGTCCCCTTCTCCTCTTGCCTTCACACTTTCCTAACATCAGGGTCTTTTCTAGGGAGTCTTCTCTTCTCATGAGATGGCCAAAGTACTGGAGCCTCAGCTTCAGGATCTGTCCTTCCAGTGAGCACTCAGGGTTGATTTCCATTAGACTTGATAGGTTTGTTCTCCTTGCAGTCCAGGGGACTCTCAAGAGCCTCCTCCAGCACCACAATTCAAAGGTATCAATTCTTCGGCGGTCAGCTTTCTTTATGGTCCAGCTCTCACTTCCATACATCACTACAGGAAAAACCATAGCTTTGACTATTCTGACTTTTGTTGGCAAGGTGATGTCTCTGCTTTTTAAGATGATGTCAAGGTTTGTCATCGCTTTCCTCCCAAGAAGCAGGCGTCTTTTAATTTCGTGGCTGCTGCCACCATCTGCAGTGATCATGGAGCCCAAGAAAGTAAAATCTGTCACTGCCTCCATATCTTCCCCTTCTATTTCCCAGGAGGTGATGTTGAGTTTTTGATGTTGAGTTTCAGGCCATTTTTTGCACTCTCCTCTTTCACCCTCATTACAAGGTTCTTTAATTCCTCACTTTCTGCCATCAGAGTGGTATCATCGGCATATCGGAGGTTGTTGATACTGTATTTCTTCCGGCAATCTTAATCCCGGTTTGGGATTCCTCCAGTCCAGCCTTCCACATAATGTATTCTGCAAATAAGTTAAATAATCCGGGGACAATATACAGCCTTGTCGAACAACTTTCCCAATTTTGAACCAATCAGTTGTTCCATATCCAGTTCTAACTGTTGCTTCCTGTCCCACATACAGGTTTCTCAGGAGATAGTCAAGGTGGTCAGGCACTCCCATTTCTTTAAGGACCTGCTATAGTTTGCTGTGGTCCACACAGTCAAAGGCTTTTGCATAGTCAATGAAGCAGAAGTAGATATTTTTCTGGAACTCTCTGGCTTTCTCCATAATCCAGCACATGTTAGCAATTTGGTCTCTAGTTCCTCTGCCCCTTTGGAATCCAGCTTGTACTTCTGAGAGTTCTCGGTCCACATACTGCTGAAGCTTACCCTGTAGGATTTTGAGCATAACCTTGCTAACGTGTGAAATGAGTGCAATTGTACGGTAGTTGGAGCATTCTTTGGCACTGCCTTTCTTTGGGATTGGGATGTAGACTGATCTTTTCCAATCCTCTGGCCACTGTTGAGTTTTCCAAACTTGCTGGCATATTGAGTGTAGCACCTTAACAGCATCATCTTTTAAGATTTTAAATAGTTCCACTGGAATGCCATCACCTCCACTGGCCTTGTTGTTAGCCAAGCTTTCTAAGGCCCACTTGACTTCACTCTCCAGGATGCCGGGCTCAAGGTCAGCAACTACATTGTCTGGGTTGTACGGGATATCCAAATCTATCTGATATATTTCCTCTGTGTATTCTTGCCATCTCTTCTTGATGTCTTCTGCTTCTGTTAGTTCCCTCACATTTTTGTCCTTTATCATGTTCATCTTTGCACAGAATGTTCCTCTAATATCTCCAATTTTCCTGAACAGATCTCTGGTTTTTCCTTTTCTGTTATTTTCCTCTATTTCTTTGCATTGTTCATTTAAGAAGGCCCTCCTCTCTCCTTGCTATTCTTTGGAAGTCTGCATTCAGTTTTCTGTAGCTTTCCCAATCTCCCTTGCATTTTGTTTCCCTTCTCCTCTCTGTTATTTATAAGGCCTCGTTGGACAGCCACTTTGCTTTCTTGCATTTGCTTTTCTTTGGGATGGTTTTTGTTGCTGCCTCTTGTACAATGTCATGAGCCTCTATCCAAAGTTCTTCAGGCACTGTTCACCAAATCGAGTTCCTTAAATCTGTTCTTCACTTCCACTGTGTATTCATAAGGGATTTGGTTTAGATTATACCTGAGTAGCCCAGTGGTTTTTCCTACTTTTAACCTTGAATTTTGCTATGAGAAGCTGATGATGAGAGCCGCAGTCAGCTCCAGGTCTTGTTTTTGCTGACTGTATAGAGCTTCTCCATCTTTGGCTGCAAAGAATATAATCTATCTGATTTCGATATTGCCCATCTGGTGATTTCCATGTATAGAGTCGCCTCTTGTGTTGTTGGAAAAGAGTGTTTGTGATGACCAGCTTGTTCTCTTGACAAAACTCTATTAGTCTTTGCCCTGCTTCGTTCTGAACTCCAAGGCCAAACTTCCCTGTTGTTCCTTTTATCTCTTGACTCCCTACTTTAGCATTCCAGTCCCCTAGAATGGGAAGAATATCTTTCTTTGGTGTCAGTTCTAGAAGGTGTTGTAAATCTTCATAAAATTGTTCAATTTCAGTCTCCTCAGCAATGGTGGTTGGTGCATAAACTTGGATTATTGTGATGTTGAAAGGTCTGCCTTGGATTCGTTTTGACATCATTCTATCATTTTTGAGATTGTATCCCATTACCGCTTTTCCCACTCTTGTTGACTATGAAGGCTACTCCATTCCTTCTACGGGATTCTTACCCACAATAGTAGATATGATAATCATCCCTGAGCTGAATTCGCCCATTCCTGTCCATTTTAGTTCACTGACGCCCAGGATGTCGATGTTTATTCTTGCCATCTCCTGTTTGACCACCTCCAGCTTCCCAAGGTTCATAGATCTTACATTCCAGGTTCCTATGCAGTATTTTTCTTTGCAGCATTGGACTTTCCTTTCACTTCCAGGCACGTCCACAGCTGAGCGTCCTTTCGGCTTTGGCCCATCCACTTCATCAGCTCTGGAGCTACTTGTACTTGTCCTCCACTCTTCCTCAGTAGCATGTTGGACGCCTTCGACCTGAGGGGCCCATCTTCCAGCGTCATATCTTTAAGCCTTTTGTTTCTGATCATGGCGCTTTCTTGGCAAATATACTGGAGTGGAATTGCCATTTCTTACTCCAGGTGGATTGCGTTTAGTCAGAACTCTCCACTATGTCCTGTCCGTCTTGGGTGTCCCTGCACGGCATAGCCCATAGCTTCTTTGAGTTACTCAAGCCCCTTCACCACGACAAGGCAGCAATCCATGAAGGATTACCCTATGTTACCCTATGTTAAAAATAAATCATTAAAAAAATAGATCACTGTTTTGTCTCACTTAGTGTATAAGTATGTAAAACTAAAACATAAGCGTCTATATGTAGAATATATTGATTTCACAGCTACTTTTTATTCTATATACCGAGATCGTTTCTGGAGTAAATTAAGCAAAACCTCTATGGATAAAAGACTGTTGATGTTGATCCAAGAGCTCCATTCCGACACTAAGATTCAGGTCTGGATGGATCACTCAGGTTTGTTATCAGGTATAATACCAACTACACTAGGTGTCCGTCAAGGATGTTTGTTAGTTCCAGCTCTGTTTAATATTTACGTCAACTCATTAATTACTGAGTTGAGTAACAATGATAACTATTTACCTCCCAAACTGGGATCTAGAAAATTAACAGTACTTATGTATGCTGATGACACTATTTTATTATCACAAACACAACAAGGACTAAGGAGGCTGCTGAAAGCTTTTAATCAACTAGCAACACAAGAAAAACTGAAAATTAATTATGGAAAAACTAAAATACTAGTATTTGCCAACAGGTTTACAAATCACGTATGGCAGATTGATGGCCACCCTACAGAACAAGTGAAGTCCTTTAAGTATTTAGGACTAAATTTCTCCTCAACTGGCTCCTGGAAAAACCACCTAGAGAATACCAATAAAATTGCCACCATCTATTAAGGTTCTGTTGGGGCAGATGTGGCAGGCAGTTCCCACCTGCTCTTAAAATCTACGAGGCCAAAGTTATATCACAGATATGCTAGAGTGTTGAAATATGGGGGTCCACCCAGAAAATGTACCTAGAAACAACCCAGAATAAATATCTGCAAGCTATCCTAGGCCTTCCTAAAGGAACTGAGACCTGTATTCTCCAGTTGAAAGCAGCCCTTCGCACTGTGAAGGCTATAGTACACACCCATGCTATTAAATTCTGGCTGAAATTGAAAAAGGGGATTGCATCGGATCTAGTACTGGCTGCTTTTCAAGAGATGCTACATTTTAACAATACCACAATTTTATCTTGGAATCAGTAAATTTTACAAATTACCAATATGTATGGTCTTTCTCATGATCTTTTAAATGTTTTTAATTTAGAAATGGCACCATGATACTTGAAGTCCCATATTTTAAAATATGACTTTCGAGCTGACCGTATTTCTACCTGCCTGTCAAAATGTGCACCCTGATATGATAAGTTACTTATTCAAACACCTCACCCACAGTATTTAACTAATACAGTGGTGCCTCGCATAACGAGCGCACCGTTTAACGATGAATCCGCATAGCGATGCAGGTTTTTCGATCGCTAATGCGATCGCATACCAATGTTTTATCGCATTGCGATGGGGAACAGCTGTTCGGTGGTTCCAATATGGCTGCCGGAACACCCAAAATGGCCACCGAACACCCAAAATGGCCGCTGGAACACCCAAAATGACCGCCGGAACATGGGGAAATATCGCAGAATGGTGAGTTTTGGGCCCATTTGGAATGCATTAAACAAAGTTCAATGGGCTTTTCCGTTCCGTTTAAGCGATGTTTCCCCATAGCGAAGGTTAATCCGGAACGGATTAACCTCGCCATGCAGGGCACCACTGTATATCACATATTAAATGGAGAAACGCTTTTACATCATTATGTTGCCAATCTATGAGTTCTGCAGTGGTTGAAGGATATTACTAACATATTTCCTTTGGGGGAAAGTTTGCCCGTGTGGAACTAATGCAGTTGAAGATCTAACCCACATTTATTTGACTGTCCAACCTATGAAGATCAGAGAGTAGCTTTGTTCCAAGAGTTAGGTCTCACATTTGATAGATCTGGTACATATTTGATAAATTTTCTATTGGGGGATAAGGTGCCATACATTTCTGAAAAGGCAGTCGGCTTTGCTTTTAGAGCAATGGTTTTAAGAAAGAAGTTTTGTAGTTATAATGATCATGTTTTAACTAAGGATTGAACTGTTTCTCATGACAATGTTGTTTTTAGATGGTTTTATTCATATACTATATTTGATATTTTATCCTATTCAAACTTTTTTGTAATGGCTACAGCTATACAGAAATAAATTTGCTTTATTTACTTACTTAGTCCATTTTGTCACAGGATTTCCTGAGCACCACCCATTTTACTGGCTGCTTTTATTTTATTTTATTTTATTTTTGCCAGTGACCTGCTTCAATACTAAACAAAGCATCAGCTTATGGAACCTAGGTGAGTTACTCCACTGTGCTGCAAAATAACCCAGACTCATTTAGAAGCTTGGAGACAGACTAATATAAGGTACCTTTCTAAACTGGAGCTGGGAAAAGCAGTTTGGGGGTTTAAGGAAAAAGAAGAAGAAACCTGTTAAAAATAGGAAATAAGTATCTGTAAGCACATCTAATACATGTGTATGAAGCTACTTATTAGTTCCAAAAATATAATAGCCATAGAATCAATGAAACTTACACAAGTACTGACTTACCAAAGTCCCATTGGTTCAGTGGATTTATTTTTGTTAGGATTAACAAACAGATTGAGCCTGTTGGTCCCACCCCAACTTGATTCCCGTAAATTCTGGAACACCATGAATATGGTACTCAGACAAAAAGAATATATTTTTCTGTGCAATATCCTTATCTATCAAAAGAAGTATTAATACACATATTCCTTTCTAATACCCTATCGTTCCCTACCATGTCTTGCAATATGTATTTTCAGAATATACTGTTGAAATCATGCTGTCCAAAACCTACAACATCTACATAATGCTGCTTGTCTTGCCAGTTTTTTTTAAAAAAAATCCCAATTTCATCCTATCAATTTATGGATTACTTCATAAAGCTCCTGTGATCATATATTCTATTAAAACAAACTGAATGGTTCCCATAATTGCCACCTCCTTTTTTGGATGAATTTTAGATTATGTATTCCTTGGATATGTCTTCATATTTGTTACTCTGATCTGCTGTGCTTCCTGGCTAGTGCAACATAACTAACAATACCTAGACACAAAGGATGCTAGAGCTGCACGTTAATAAGAGACACATGACAGCCCATCAACTGTACGGAGATAAAATAAAGTTATTGTCACACCAGAACTTTCTATACAAATATGCCCATGGTTCCATATCCCATTGAACTGCACATACATTCTGTATTTGTTGGTATGCGAAATGCTGGCTAGTTGTAATTTCATCATCATCATTACCATCAAAGTGCTAGATTATATTAATATAGCAATTGAAACAACTGTCTATTGTTCTATTTGTGACCATTTTAAAATGCATAAACCATAAAACAGAAAGATGCTATGCTCAATATGGAACAAGTAAACACGCATTTTGCATTTTGGTATTGAAAAGGTAAAGGTAAAGGTTCCCCTTGACAATTTTTGTCCAGTCGTGTTCGACTCTAGGGGGCGGTGCTCATCCCCATTTCCAAGCCATAGAGCCAGCGTTTTGTCCGAAGATAATCTTCCGTGGTCACATGGCCAGTGCGACTTAGACACGGAACGCTGTTACCTTCCCACCGAAGTGGTCCCTATTTATCTACTTGCATTTGCATGCTTTCGAACCGCTAGGTTGGCGGGAGCTGGGACAAGCGACGGGCGCTCACTCCATTGCGTGGATTCAATCTTACGACTGCTTGGTCTTCTGACCCTGCAGCACAGGCTTCTGTGGTTTAGCCCGCAGTGCCACCACGTCCCTCTGCTGCTTATACAAACACATCTTGGCTAAAAAGGTGCAGCTACCATTCTTTGATTAGTTTAGGGATGACATTTCTTTTCATTGATTGATGTCGTCAAACATTTAATGAAGCCATGATCCTAACAAGTCTTGAAGAATTGGCTGACTGCTTAAGCACAGATGCCTTCAAAAACTGTGTTTTGTCTTATAATACCAGAATCATGGAGTTGGAAGGGGTTCTACTTTACTTGTTTTAATTTCTCTCGACAGCATCTTAAAAAGCAGGGACATCACCTTGCTGAGAAAAGTCCGCATAGTCAAAGCTATGGTTTTTCCTGTCGTGATGTATGGAAGCGAGATCTGGACCATAAAGAAAGCTCACCGCCGAAGAACTGATGCTTTTAAATTGTGGTGCTGGAGGAGACTCTTAAGGGTCCCCTGGACTGCAAGGAAAACAAACCTATCCATTCTAAAGGAAATCAAGCCTGAGTGCTCACTGGAACGACAGATCCTAAAGATGAGGCTCCAGTACTTTGGCCATCTCATGAGAAGAGAAGACTCCCTGGAAAAGACCCTGATGTTGGGAAAGTGTGAAGGCAAGAGGAGAAGGGGACAACAGAGGACGAAATGGCTGGACAGTGTCATCGAAGCTACCAGCATGAATTTGACCCAACTCCGGGAGGCAGTGGATGACAGGAGGGCCTGGTGTGCTTTGGTCCATAGGGTCACAAAGAGTCAGACACGACTAAATGACTAAACAACAACAATTTGTTTGGATAGCTGTTAGGGTCGCAACTAACCTTTACCTGACTAAGGTAAAGGCTGCATGTAGATCATTCTTTGCTAACCGGATAAGCAAAGCGTCCAACCAGCAGGCGGAGTTATTCCGTATAGCATGCGACCTATCCGGAACTGGTTCAGGTGATAGGCCTCCCCCTAGTTTTTCACCTGACCAGTTTGCAGCCTTCTTTAAATCTGAAGTGGAGGCCATCCACCGGGAGCTCTCTCCTTTTTTAAATACAGTGAGTCGAGCAGAGATGTTCAGCGCTCTGTCTTGCCCGGTGACTTTTGACTCCTTTCAGCCTGTAATGCCTGATTCTGTGGCCAGGGTCCTTGATCGCTGTCGAGCCACCGCCTCCTCTTTTGACCCTTGCCCGGCCTGGCTAATCAAAGCAGCCAGGCCGATAACAACTGAATGGGCCACTGTAATGGAGACACTCATTAGGCCCATAAGAAAGAAACCTAGTTTGGCGGCAGACGAAATTGGCAATTATAGGCCCGTCGCCAATGTTTCTTTCATGAGCAAAGTGGTCGAGAGGGTGGTGGCTGATCAGCTTCAGGCCCACTTGGATGACACAGATGCCCTGGATCCGTTTCAGTCGGGCTTCAGGCCGTGCCACGGTACAGAGATGGCATTGGTCGCCCTGTACGATAACCTGTTGAGGGAGGCCAACAGGGGCAAAATGTCTCTGCTGGTCCTCCTCGACATCTCAGCGGCCTTTGATACCGTCGACCACGGTATCCTCCTGGGAAGGCTCTCTGAATTGGGAATTGGTGGCTCGGCACTCGCCTGGCTCCGTTCCTTCTTGGGGGACCGTCCCCAGAGAGTACAGCTTGGGGAGAGTGTCTCAATTGTGGGGTTCCACAGGGGTCGATCATCTCCCCAATGCTGTTTAACATCTATATGAGGCCGCTGGGTGGGGTCATCAGGGGATGTGGGGTTTTGTGTCATCAATATGCTGATGACACCCAGCTCTACATCTCCTTTTCACCAACTGCAGGTAATGCTGTCCTGTCCCTTCAGCACTGCCTGGGGGCCGTACTGCAATGGATGCAGGAGAATGGGCTGAGGCTGAACCCGGATAAGACGGAAGTTCTGAGGGTGGGTGTCCCTGTGTTAGGTGGCTTGGGTGACTCTCTCACATTTGGGGGGGGTCACCTTGGCCGCGAAGAGTGGGGTCTGCAGCCTGGGCATACTTTTGGACCCGGCTCTCACCATGGAAACGCAGGTGGCGTCGGTAGTCCGTACCGCCTTTTTCTATCTTTGGCGGATTGCCCGGCTGCGACCCTACCTCGACACGGGGGCGCTCACTACCTTGGTGCATGTGCTCACAATCTCAAGATTAGACCACTGTAACGTGCTCTACGTGGGGTTGCCTTTGAGACTGATGCGGAAACTTCAGGTGGTGCAGAATGTGGCGGCCAGGCTCCTCACCGGAGCGAGGAAATACCAACACATTTCTCCAACGCTGGCCGCATTGCACTGGCTGCCCATCTGTTTCCACGTCAACTTCAAAGTTTTAATGCTTACTTACAAGGCCCTAAATGGTTTAGGACCTCGATATTTGGCGGAACGCCTGCTTCCACCAAGGTCTACCTGGATCACCCGCACGAGTCAGGAGGTGAGGCTGAGCAGCCTGACGCCAAGAGAGGCCCAGAAGGAGAAGACGCAAAACTGGGCCTTCTCGGCGGTGGTTCCTCGCCTCTGGAACAATCTCGCTCCGGAGATTCGCGCGGCCCCTACGCTGGGCATCTTTAAAACCCAATTAAAAACATGGTTGTTCATTCAGGCCTTCCCTCCAGACAATTCTTGATTTTTTCTCTCTTACTTTTCCTTATTCTTTATTTTGTTGTAGTTGTTGTTGCATTATTATGTATTTGTTTGTGTTTTTATTGTCTGATTTTATATTGGAAGCCGCCTAGAGTGGTCCGCTGGTCCAGATAGGCGGGGTATAAATCAAATCAAATAAATAAATAAATTTCTCTCAGTTTTGTAACTGTTCAAGACAACTGTTCAATGAACCTTTTACATTTATAGAAACCTAGCTTAACATGGTTAGATTATGCTATTTTAATTATAATGGCTGCAGAGCCAGAGGTTGGTGCTGGACTTGATGATTCAGAGTCCTTTTCACTCTGCAGTTCCAAAATCATCATCATCATCATAAAAGTACATTTATGATGTTTCATAATTGTTAATTTATTTGTTTTTCAAGTCTGCTTAAGTGCCAAATCTACCACTGATGTTTCTTACAGTAAAGTTGATGTCTTAATGAATAAGCGTCTCCCTCCCCTGTGAAGTATTCAAATGTCCAACTTTGCCAGAGCTTGGGAAGAAGTTACAACTCCCAGAATCACTCCAGCAGTCATGCCAGTCAGGCTTTCTTAATGTTGCAGTCTAAAGAAATAATTTTCAAAGTCTGGATTATTCTTAGTATGCTGCAAATTTTCATAGTGTGCTGACAATGAGTTTTGCGACAACCTCAAATATTATGAGTGCATGGAACAATGTTGCCACGTGATTGGGTTCGCTACTGTGGAGCAGTCTTAGGCTAACTTGCTTCAAAAGTCTATTACCAGAATGCACAATTATTTTTATACTTAAAAGAATTGACTTACAGACATTATTAGCAACAATGTTGCTTCAGAGATTTGAGTTCTACAACTCCAGCCTTCTGTTGCTTTATTTTTCAAGTTGGAAACTACTTATAATGACCCTAATAAGGCTTTCAAGTGAGATATTTGAGATATTTACTCTTTTTCAGAGAGTTTCCATGGCCAACTGAGGACATGAACCCTCATCTCCAGACTCCTATCCACTATACCACACTGGGTACCCAACTCTTGCTTTACTGAGGACCAAAGAAAGCAAGTTTCCTTTTATGGGGAAGTCAAACATTGCCTACACATGAGTGATTCCCATTCATCTCAACAAGGTCACTCTCAAAACAACTGTGACACAGCAATTCAAAGTATACTGTGGCAAAAACCCAAGCAAAAATTAGAAGCCAACCAATGTGTGTTGGGCAGCTATAGTTCACTTTTTTCTTTTTCTTTTTCCCTTTCTTTTTTTCCTTTTTTCTTTTTTGTATCTTGCATCAGATGTTTGGCAAAAGCAACACACTGCAGAAAAGGAACTGCTGGAAATTGCAGCAGTTGGAATATGTTTCGGTATCTTGAAATTATTTTGTGGCATTGCATGTATTTATTTTACTTAAAAACATGCACAGGGATTTCGTGCATGTGCACACGCCCTGTACTTGTTATTCAACCAGAATTCTCACTAGAAGTGTCCAAGAAATTGTTTCGTTGAATTACACTGAATCCACTATTTCATATGCTGCCTATCAACAGTCAGAAGCTCTATGCTTGAAACTAAAATGCAAGATGAGATTGTAAAAGAATGTATCATTAGGTGGGCACAATATACTGTACAGGATATTATATTGATACTGATCAATGGTTGCAAATATGGAAAAATAATATAAAGCTTGCAAAATTGGTAAATTTTAAAGAGAACATATATAAGATGTTTTATAGGTGGTATATGACTCCAAAAAAACTGTCAAAGATTTATACAGATGAGTCAAATGTGTGTTGGAAGTATAAAGCACAAGAGGGAAGCTTTTATCATATGTGGTGGACTTGCAAAGAACTGAAACACTACTGGATAGCAATACATGATTTTTTGCAAAAAATATTGCTCTGTAATGTTCCACTAAACCCAGAATTGTCTTCACTGAATATTATACCAGATAATATAGATAAAGACAAAAAGTCATCTAGTTGTACATAAAGTCACTGCAGCCAGAATTTTTTATGCTAAGAGTTGGAAGAAATCGTAGATACTGAAGCAAGAGGAGCTCCTAGAGAAGATTTGGGAAGCAGCACAAATGGATATACTATCAGAAGTGTTGAAAGACTGTCCAATACAAAAATAATTGAACAATAGGATTTATTATATAAATGGCTTAAATCAGTAGAGACAGCTTGATTAACATAGAATTAAACTAAGAAGTAACTGCAAATAGAAATCTGGAAGGGCAATCGAACTGCAGAAAGGCGAAAAGTGGGCTTGATATTGTAACGTGAACAACAGAATTTGATGACAGTATATTTTATGTTCTCCTTTCCCCCCCCTTTTTCCCCACATTCCCCTTACCTTCGGGACTCCTTACCCTATCCCTAGCTTTAAAAATAAAAATATTTTTTTAAAAAAACAGTCAGAAGCTCTAAATATAACATCATCCAGCATCTTCAGCAGTGCTGCTACAAACTTCCTAAGAAGGTAGTGAGTAGAACCAAGTGAATATGCACTCCTTTAACACTGCTGCCGTGATTGACAGTTCACTTCTGGACTAATTCAAAGGACTGGTTTTAACCTTTAAACTCTTGCACAAGTAGGGCCCTTCCTACCATTCCTCCCAAAAAATCGCATCTACCAAATAATGCCTTACCCATTGGCCATGTTCCCAATCCTTCCACAAGAACGGTTCAGAAAGCAGGAGTCAGGGATCAAACCTTTCAGCAACAGGTCTCAAACACTGAACTTCCTCCAATAAAAGTTTAGGTAGAGTCCAACATTGCTGCCTTCTTAGAACTTTTAAAACCTTACTTCATTTAGCCCTTACATCAGAATTTATGTTAGGATATGGTATTTTCATTGTAATTTACCTAATGAGACAGCAGCAAATCAAGATCATTTCCTAATAGCAAAAAAGATGGCACAAAAACCACCAAAAACCAACCAAAGCCGACCAAAAGTTCTATTGGCTGCAGCTGTCACCTATATGCAAGGCTGGTCCAGGACCTCCAGCAGTACTGCAAGCTTGTAATTTACACCGGAATGCAATCCCACCCCAAACATGCATTTGTAAGACTTCCTCCAGCAGATTCATACAAATATTAAGTAAAACAGGGATAAGAAGGAACCTTGGGGCTCCCCACAAAGCAACTGCTGGAGCAGAAAGCTCCTAGCTCCAGATCCTGGAATGTCGCTGCCATGTTGGGAGAGAGGTACCTCAGCCACTGATTCCACTGAAATCTGCACGGGTGCAATGAACTATTAGTTCACCAAATAGCTGTAAAAAGCATTCTGTTCTTAATCCGAACAACCTGAAATTCATCCACACAACTGTGAACAGAGATGACCAGGCGTGTCATACACAAGCATCATGACAGACAATTCAGAAAAGTCACCAATGATTTTTATCGGCACAGTGCATCACAAGCCACTAATACCCTATTTCCCTGAAAACAAGACCTAACCTGAAAATAAGCCCTAGTATGATTTTTCAGGATGCTCATAATATAAGCCCTACTCCAAAAACAAGCCCCAGTTAAGAGAAACCCGGCCCTCCACCATTAATATAAAATTAATATAAGACCCTGTCTTATTTTCAGGGAAACACGGTAGTAATAAAAGGTCTTGTTCAACAAAAGAAGAGACTGCTAATGATCATTTGCTTCTTGAAAAGGTTCTGATGCATGGTTCCATGTATTTGCAATGGTTGCAAAGGAAAATTCAAGTGGCATTCAACTGGCGATTCCTCACAGTTCACTTTCGTTAGGCAAGGGATGGCAAACATTGACCCTCTGAATAATGTTGGATGGACTATAAGTCCCAGCACTCCTCTCTATTGGTTATGCTGAACAGCTGGAGGAGAAGACTTTGCCCACCATATCCCAAGTTCTTCAAAGTACAAAGCAGCTGAGTAGGTGATAAAAGGCTTGGACCAGAAAGGGTCTTTAGCTCTGAGTTATCTTTCTGTAATCTTGGACTGAAGGTCATTTACCCTGGTAGCACAGTAAACTTGATTTTGTGTTTTTTAAAGTGCTCTCCCTCTCGCTCTTTCTCTCTGTTGATCTTCTAACTCTTGTAGATTACCTTACTTCTACTGAAACTGTTTTTTTAATGTATCTAAACATCTTTAATCTTGAAATCTCATTTGTGTTGGAGAATTCCTAGAGAATGGAACTTATATCTACTACTTATGGAAGGAGTGAAATAGGATCTACTTCCAATGAGTTGATTCAAGACAAGCCACAAGCATGGTTTGGAACCAGGTCCCAAAAAAGTCTCCCCATTATTTCCTACAAAAGAGTTTTGGCAGGCTCACTCACTATTTCTTCAGGTACCTCCGCAGGATTAAAACGTGGGCGGCGGCGGGGGGATTGTTTTAAAAACATAAAATTAGTGTTTTTTCATTTCTTCCAAGCTGTCCACTAGTTCCTAAACTTTGAGTGCATATTGTCATTTTATTTTCAAGCTTACCTGTAAAATGACAGTCGCCATTATTTTCAGGTGCACAGAAGGCTGCAAGCTACACGCAAGTGCAGAGAGAAGAAAATCAATACACTAGCCCAATACTCTGCATAACTGTATAAAGATGCCATGAGAAACTACACAGACACAGCTGGGTCACATATTTAGCCCCAATTTCCAAACTCAGTAAACAACATTCAACGATGAAAGTCTGCCTCAGTCTGAGTTATAGAATGGATACCCAAGATCTGTGTGAAGCAGAAGGGATGTTTAGAGGAAATTTACAGGACATTTGACATGTTCCCTTGAAAGTAGGCATTTGCATTATGTTCAATGCAACATAATGTGACTACAATTCTATGCCAACCAAATCTTTGAGCAGCACTCAAGGCCTCTGTAATGGCTGCTGCCACTTGTTATGTGACAGGCACCCCATGAAGTGAGGCAGAATAGATGTGTGGATTCGCACATTGTGGAGGAATCCTGGTATCATTTTGTTCTAGCATTTAACCATCCCTATCCAGGTGATCGGTAAGAAACCAAACACACTCTACACTGAACCCAACCCTTAGTTCATAGTTCTAGTTATACACTTTGTTCCAACAATATTAAATCATTCACAAACACAGAAATTATATACCTCCAATAGGGTAACTTGCCTTCCAAGCAGTTCTGTCAACATTACATCTGGAAAATGCCTTCTCACTAGAAATCCTGATTTAACTTTGGAAAAGCTACAGAAAGAGATGGTGGTTAAAACAGAATTCAAATTAGAATAAAACTACAAGCCAGCAAGGAAGTTAAAAACCAAATCTTTTTAAATTATGAAAGAATGTAATCCAAAGGCAAAAATGGATGTCACTTTTATTATAGTACTTTAAAAACACACACAAACATAAGAAAGCTTTCAACCTCATATTGCAAATAACTGGTAACCCTTTTAATAGTAAGACGGAGAGAGACATTCCAATCCATACCAACAGAGGTGAAATCTGAAACCTGTATCTCTGACCCGAGTCTGTAACCTTCAGTTTGGTTGAATTCTTACTGAGTTGAACTCCTACCGAGTAGTTACACTTGGGTAACTTGACATTACACAAGAGGCAACTGTAACAAAATCAAGGCAGAAACGCTGTTCATGAAGCACTTCTGGAAACACACTACACTACAGGTTGCAATGGGAACTAAGTGACCAAATCCACAATAAATGCACACAATCTTGGTTGCCTGGGATTAACACTCTCTCTCTCACACACACACACAAAAATCACTACATCATACAACACGTACAATCTTGTGGAACAAGACCACAAAGCTTGTACCAATGTGAAGAACTTGAAGTCCAAAGGTTCATGGCAAGTTCATGGCAAAATGAATTTTGACAGGAAAGTTACTCTTAGATGTAAGGTCCAAAGGTTCTTGGCAAGATAGATTTCGCCAGGCACGTCTTCCTTAGATGTAAGTCAGGAAAGATGCAGGCAACATTAGAGTAAAGAGTCTGTATAACATTATGTAACTTTGTCTGTCTGGCAGCAGCAAGATTCTGGCTAACTTGTTCTTAACAAATAAACCTGACTTGTACATACATCTGGCCATGAGTTTTGGCATTTTAATATTTCTTCTGCACCACCCATGGATCTGTGGTGCTCAGCTTGATGAAGAGGCTGAAAGCCTGCTTATGTTTGTGGTTTTTAGTGGTATAATAAAGGTATCATCCACCCTTGCTTTTGGATTGTGTACAAGAAGGATCATGGGGCTTTCTTTTTTGAATTAATTTAGTAAAGCAACAAATAAAGTAACTATGTGCTTGCAACAGAGCTTTTAGTTGCATTGTTAATCTTAGTTAATTGTCTAAAATTCTGAAATTTTTGAAAATTTCATAAAACAAAGCTATCATTTCAAGCAAGTATTTTGGATTTCCCAAGGTGCCAGTTAGCTATATTTTCTGGGGGAAGCATGAGTAGTAGGAAACTAGCATGGCAGAGGTCCACAATTTTAGCCTAAAATTTAGCCTAATTTTCAAGGTGAACAATGGCTGGTATAAACATCTTTTATTTTTCTAGCAGCTACAAATTCTGTGTGTCTTTGATAATGTCAAAATATACTACCCTCTCTCACTATACTGGTAAGTAGGAAAAGAAAGTAAAGAAGGAAGGCGGGTCACATTTGATAAGACCAACAGGCAAGGTGGCTTATTGTCTCTAGGTTCCATTTTGTACTTGCACCCTTGGATATGACCTTCAGATTCTCAGATAAAGCCTCTCAGTTCTCATGAACTAGAACATATACTTAATAAATCTGGATGAATTCCCAGAGCCATCAGGGAATTCTTGGCTCTCTCAAGTATTATTTTCTGAAATAATGAGTGAATGGGGGAGGTTGTTATGTCAATTTGCAACCAGGCCCTCCACAGCCCACTAGACAGACAGTTTAATACAGTTTAAATAGCTAACTGACTGCCCAATGATGACCTCTGAAGAATGTGCAAAGGCTTGTACGTATAAAGACTAATGCATGGAGGATTTCCCTGTCCATCTCTTCTTCAAGTATGAGCAAAACATTCCGCAAAAGCACAGTCAGAAACATTAACAGCCTACAAAGTGCTGATTTTACAGCAATGTAAACAAATCAAATTATCTTATCCTTAAAACTGAACTCCTTCAATTAACAAGATTTAAATATATAGAGACCTTCCGAAACAGACACACTAACACCATTTACATTTAAATGCATTAGCATAAATTGAGATGCATACTTTAGATGCTTCATTATGCAAATACTCTGAGAAACAAAAAATAACTAATAACAATTACTGTGAGTGCATTAAAAGCCACCTTATACCACATCATTTGACTGGTACATCCACACTGGGTATTATCTGCTCCGACCAACAGTGGTTTTCAAAGTGTCAGGAAGAGATGTCTCTTCTGAGCCTGCTGTGCAAGCATCTTTAGTTGCAGTGGATGAGGTTTAAATCTGGGTGCTATGTAAGTGACTTGCTATGTGCCTTACTGCTTTGACAGAATTACCACTTTAGAATAAGACATTTATTCTCCCATTTAAACCATCAGGAACAATTATGCTGCATGTTCCTACAGTAAGAAAGTAGTACTCGACATCTCAGTTGTTCATTCTGAAATGTTCAGACTTCTGTTTTTATTTTGGATTAAATATTCACAAAATCTTATTTTACAAATAAAGTTAGTCAAGTAAATTTTAAAGAAACCTTTATTAAATATTCTTCAAGACAGAAATTAATTGCCTCCTGTGTTAAATTTGCTAAATGTAAATTATGTTATATAGGTCTACAATCCAGTAAAAAGAACACCATTCATTGGCTTTAAACAGCTGTAAATATGTCACACCAGTAATATAATTAATTCTGCTAGCACTACTTGTAGCCACCTTCCAAGAATGAATGCTCATGAAAACATTTAAGGTCATTTGCACTTTTGTACAAAGTGAAGAAAACTCCTCCCATTTAACATCCACAAAGCATTTGTAAACGTAAAACCACCTGCTGAAAATAGTACCACGGCCTTTCAAAACATGGTGCTCTCTAGATGCGCTGGAGTACAAGTCCCATCAACCTGCACCTATATGGCAATGGTGTCTGGTGTGATGGAAGTATTGTCAAATACTTCTAGCGCACGCCAGCTTGACGAAGAATACACTAAGTAGCTTTCATCTAATAATAAAATTACTCACAATTAATAATGAAAATGACATTCATTTCAGATTTTAAAATAAACAGCTTCTAGAACAAACTGAATTCTCTGATCCTTCAGTTATGCTTGTCTTCCGTGGTGTTCTTCCATTCAATGATCCAAGACCTCCAGGACCCAGCCATTTGCCTCTCTATTTTTGGTGACGTTGTGATTCCTCACCTACCCTCAGTTCCAAGAAAACCTCAAGGAAATCCTGTCAATAGTTTGATGGTATTTTCCAGTTATTCTATTTGTATTCTTCAACCTGGAATTAGATGATTCACTACTGACTCCTTTTATCCCTTGTTCTTCATGACTTCTTCTGACGTTTATATTCTATGGAGAACTCAAGACACAGTAAGTGATGGTGAAATGTTGTCTTTCTTTATACACAAGTCAAAAGTGCATTTAAAAGTTTCACAAAGACTCCATGAATTCTAGCCAGACAATATATACCAACTGGAGAATTATGTTTTCATTAATGTCTTGGCTACTAGACGTATAAAATTCTGAAAAATGTATGCAAGTGGCATTGTAAACTACATACAATTTTTGTTTCAAACATGCCCAGCTCTCCCAAGCAACAATTTATCTATTTTTATAATAAATGTTTGACAGACTTAAATGGGGCAACTGTACCATAATATCTCTGCAGCATCCCAAACCAAGTACAGTGGTGCCTTGCTTAGCGAGCGCTCCGTTTAGCAACGAAATCGCTTTGCGATGAACTTTTTGTGATCGCAAAAGCGATCGCTTTGCGATGTTCCCTATGGGAGAATTTCGCTTTGCGATGATCGGTTTCCTGCTTCGGGAACCGATCATCGCAAAGTGACCATTTTCGCACAGCTGATCGGCGTTTTCAAAATGGCCACCGGGTAAACAAAATGGCCGCCTGCTGTTTTCTGGGACGGATTCCTTGCTTAAAAGGCACCGAAAATGGCCGCGCTATGGAGGATCTTCGCTGAACTGTGAGTTTTAAGCCCCTAGGAATGCATTAATCAGGTTTTAATGTGTTTCTATGGGCTTTTTAATATCGCATAGCGACGTTTTCATTCAACAGCAATTTTTGCGGAACGAATTAACGTCGCAATGCGAGGCACCACTGTAGTCTGAGCCACTGCTAGACATATTTGAAACAAATAACGTATGCATGCATACATTGTATTAATGAACTACAAATGTGATACATAAGAATAATATTGGGACATAAATTGTTTGTGAGAACAGCTCTCATGATCCCTTGCAAGCGAAACAATTTATCTATCATCACTGCAATTTATCTATCATCATTTTGCATTATTGAAATTTAGCTAACCTATCATACCTACATGACATTATTCATTGTCTTATATATGGAAGGCCTGATCCCTGGCCATAGTCTCAAAACGGATTAGCTGTCCAATCACATGTCATTTCTTAAATGTTTCCTGATCTTTGATGTAACGTTTACAGAAATAACAGCTGGGCTTTATTTTGTCTCTTTCTTTTAAACGTGTGTTTATACACAGGAATGCATTTTGTCACTAATTTAAATGTCTTTAAGAATATTGTTTCTTCAAGAACTGCTGCTAAATAAGGTGGAACAAATCACTTACATATTTAGGAAAAGTCGAATGGGTTTCCTTACCTCTTCTTAAAAGCCTGTTGAACCAGCAAATCCACATAAGACTTGGTAAGAACATTTAACAGGGGGAGTATCACCACAAACACAGTTACAGGATGGTGAACACTACCTGCATGCCTATTCTGTTCATAAGGAATCACCTATGATTCTTCAAAACTGCAATCTAAGTATGGGTTAACTTATATTGTTTCCCTCCCACACATGAAGCATTTTTACCTACCTGTTTGGCTCAGTCAGACCTCCCAGCTTTTGCACTAGTTATAATTAACTTTGGCAGAGCCTCTTCAGGGGCATACTATTGTGCAATGTTAGACTCAGTCATTCTGTATCTGTTGAAATATTAGCATTCATTTTAGATCACTTAAAGTTAAGAAGAGGGGAAAAAAACAAGGATGGGAAAAATTGGAGAGGCAGGGTGGATTAAATGTCTAGTCAAGATCAATAAAAAAGCAAATGTTTCCAGAAATCTGATAGCCAGTGCAATGTTGCGGGCTGGGTGATGGATGTGTTTCAGCCATGAAACTCATTGGGTGACCTTGGCAAAAGCATTTATTTCTTAGTTCAAACTAGGATTGCTGTGAGATGTGGAAAAACTCTATGTGTGTCACCTTGAGGTCTCTGCAGGAGATGCAGCTATACTGATTTACTGATCTCTCTGAAGCTGTTGTTTCAGAATGAAACATTATTCCTGGAAACACAAAAGCCAGAGTGAACATATTAAGCCTTTGCATAATACTTACTGTTCTGTCTGTAATAAATGTAAGCAAAGTGGCCCATGAGCAAAATGCAAGGGCCTGGTAGCATCTTAAATTAATTAATTTCTTTTTCTTTTCTTTTCTTTTCTTTCTTTGTTGTTTTTTGTTTTGTTTTGTTTTTGGCCAAGAGCCACTTTGTTGGATGCATTTCTGAACAACAGACAATATTGCTACAGTAATTCTCTCAAGACTATGCAGTGCTTCAAGACTGTTTTGTTTCCTCTTTGTTCACAGGGCCATGCCCACACCTGGAAATCTGACAACTGACTCCATGGCCAGATTTTTCAGAAGTGACTCTTTATCTTAGGTATGCAACTAAGATACTAGTGGTGCTAGTGTACCCATCTGCGCCACAGCGCAAATGATGTGTAGAAACTGAGGCACAAAGCAAGTCCTGAGGTCAGAGGAAAACAGACTCCAAGGCTGAAACACTTCCCTATCATTCCCACATTATACAAAGGCCATGACACAGCAGTGACTTGCGTGGTTTATTCTATCCGAGAGGGTTAAGGAGGCCAAATAAATAATGTGATGATAAAAGAAGAGACTCTTACAATCAGGGAATAAAAGCAGGGCTATTGTAAGACCATCAAACATTGCCTAACACAAAAGGGAGCTGAAAAGGTCATCTTTACTCTATGTTCCTTCAGATTTCTTTTTCTTTCAGTCAACCACTAAGAAAATCATCCATATATCCAGTATTCATTGTGAGCCCTTCAGAATAAATCTTCAAAATTAGAACAAGACACCACACATATACACACAAACACACACACACTCAATATTTCTGTTCATGCCCTTAAGAACTGACTGGAAGGCAAATCTATACAGAATTATCTGCTTTCTCATCGATCTAAATTCCATATTAGCAATCCTCACCAAATTCATTGGTCAGCTGCCACTCTATCACTCCATCCAGATTGATGCTCAAGGTCACGAAATAAAATTAGGAATGGGAAATCAAAGGATGCAATGGGGGAAGATATGTGGCATTCAACATCTGAAAGAATCAGATAAAGACGAACACCTTTGTTCTCAAATATTGCCTTTGCAATGAAGAGAAATAACTGAACAAGGACAGCTGAGAAACTCAGAACTAGTGTTTCCTTTGGAAAAAAGGAACTTCAAAAGCCAAGATGTGGAATATGCTTGGATGGAAAGCCTTTAGGAAACTCCACCAATTTACATTTTTTACAACCAGTTATTTAGATATAATAATTTTGCCTTGTGCAAGTAGAAACTTTAGTGAATGGAGGCCATATACCTTCATGCAAAGAGAAAATTGTAATCTCCCCTATCAATTACCTCCTCACCATAGGCAAATCATTTCACATATTGAGCTGGACTCCAAACCACAATTTTACTTTGTCACTAAATATACCGTCAGTATTTTATTGTAGACTCACAGAACTAAAATTCCTAGCACAGGGATTGTAACTCAGTTTCTACAACTCTTTGCAATTTTCCTTACCAGAAGAGTTTCTTGGGGTCTTTCTCAAAAGTAGTCAGAACTGTAAAGTTATGTCAGAAAGCAATTCTTCCCTTCAGAACATGTATCCAAGTGTGCTAAAACACAATATGCTCCACAAAAAAACTCTGAAAATTCTACATCAATAAAAGGCAACTTCAGATGAAAATGGTTTATTGCTAACTAGGAATTCTCCCATCCCTTCTTCCTCTATGCATTCTCATCATCTTGTTTGCCAATGGAGCTCTGAATAAGAAATTATACAGAGCTTCAGTGTATACAAATGCCTTTATTCAGTGGAGTTTACATGGGAGAAGATGGCAACCCATAAGTTTTTCCTCATTCGTTTTTGAGATTGGAAAGTCAATTCACCTACAGCCGTGCTTACACATCATGGCCACTGATGGGGCAGCCATTACCAGAAAAAACATATGTATTTTCCAATTGGGTAAATGGAAGCTGTTGTCGTCCCCCCCCCCCTTGATACAATGGCAGGGAAGGAAGGGTCAACTGAGAGCACTCCTCATGCTTCCAAAGTCAAGAGCTATCAATAGCCACTCACCGCCTGCAATGCTGTAGTTGCCCAATAACAGAGCGTCTATGTGTTGAATATTCTGATTTTTCTTGCCATTATTCTCTTTTGCCAACATTTCCATTGCTTGGTTTGATGTCATCAACAAACCATCACAACTAAGGAACAGGATATTGGTGGTTTTTGATTTATGATCTCTTAAATTACCACAGGGAAGAGCCCACAAGGATGAATAACACATGTATTTTACTTATGTCACAGAACAGCAGGATTCTTGCTCATGAAAAAACATTCTCCTTATCAGCATCAGTGGCACTAGTACAGCACATGAAGAAGACACTGTCAATACTAATTTTGCATGTCTCTGCCAAATGCCATCAAGACAACTACTGTTGCTGCAGGAGACTGTTATGTTTAACACCGGTTCTACATGCATGATTTTATGAATTCAAGTACCTTCAAATCTTTTTTACCATACTGTTGGAACAAGAGTCTCAGTATTAATGGACTCCTCCTGCTTTTTTGTTTTGTTTTGTTCTGTTTTATTTGTTTTTAGAAAGCTATCATTAAATTTCAAGTTAAAAAAATAACACTGTAAGTTTGCTTTACCAACATAAAGCCAGTGTTTGTTCTCAAACTTAAACAAAGTTTGATACACACACACACCTGTAAGGATGGAGGGTTGTGCTCCTCTTTGCATTCATGTTATGGAATGCATCCTTCATGGCAGTCTCTAAAGGCAGGGGAAAGTGTTGTCTGTTGCCTCTGAAGAAGTCATTTCGCCATTCATTCTCCAGTCAGAAGTTAAGAGAGTTTAGCAAATTAGAAGAAACAACTACAAAAGAAAAATGCAGTAGAAATATGAAGCCATTTTAAAGGGTAGGTTGCGTTCTCTGCTCTCTTAGTATCCCAGAAACAAAAGATAAATACAAGTAGCTTAAAATGCATGTGTTGCATCTACAGTATGCATTGAGACCTACATTACCTTAACAACACATTCTACAGTTGAATCCAAGATTAAAATAAAGCTGCAAGAGCTGAGGACAATGCCAGCCTCAATAAAAATGTAAGTAAAGAGAAGAAATAAAAACCTATTTTGTGTTAAGATGTTTTACCTACCCATGTTTATATTTTCAACACAGCAAATGAATCATGCTCAGTTGCACAGCCATTCATTCTTTGTTGGCTCTTTTTTGACCCACAGTACTGGTAAATATAATTGTTCATACACAAAAAACTTTCTGTATGGCCACCGCATAATGATATTTGGAGAAATACCTAAGAGTGAAACAACTGCCTCATGCAGCTTCTTTGGTAACTGAAAAAGATGCCGTATTTAGACCCCTCCTGCTTTTATAAATACTAAGAGACACTGATAGAAAATCAATGTACAAAATCAGCAAAATGAACCTTCAAGAGAACCTCAAGTCATTAATTAGAAGAGTAACTGGGCTGGGATTATGTGGTTCAAGAAAAAAACAAGATGTGGTCTAGAAGACAGTAGATCTTGCAAATTAGCTGTTTACCTTGAATAGAAGACCAATTATGTATTACAGCCAGGGTTCATAACGTAGAGGCCCCAGTACTTTTTTGGTAGCAGGGACTGTGACATCATTCACCAACCTCCTTAGCCTTGCCTGTTCTCTGAACCTAGATGTAGCTGGGGATTAATTAGACTCTTCCAGAAACAGTATGTTGTTACAAGCTGCCCCTACTGTTTTGCAAAGTATTTGAGGGTAGTCTGGTCTCAAATGGGCAATTAAGAGCCATAAACTTTACAAAATATGTACTCCTGATTTACTGATATGAACTGATCCCGCTACCCACATTTTTGATTTTTCATTATTGCAGGGTGGAAAGATCTGTCATGATGAACACCTGCACTTACAAATTTACCACCACATCACCCCAGAAGACTGAAACCTAGACAAGACACCAAAGGGAATGAAAAGAAAATCTATTTCCATCCAGTCACCAGAGATATAAGCAGAGATATAAGATATTAAATAAACTGAATATTTGTGCCTTGTTGCTTTTCAAAGTGTTTTCAGTACTCATTTAATGTTTAATATATTTGTTTAATTCTATTTAAATATTTGTATACTTACTCTTTTTAGCTTTTAAATACAGTATTGAATTTTTAATGTGCAAGCTGCCTTGGGCCCCTAGGAGAAAGGCAGGGTGAAAATATTTTAAATTAATAAATAAAATAATATTGTTCATCCCTGGCAATTGTACATTAAAAGTGATATAATCTGCCAAACATACACATATAATAGAGATATGTCAATACTTTTGAAGTCAATTCAATGGGGATAGATGATCAATGTAATCCCTATAAATCCGCTATAGTGTCTACAAAGTAATAACCATAAAGCTAGTCACTAGTACTAGGATACAGGTGATTGGTTTCACCTAAGCCTCACTTACTTTTCTGTCCCTGGAAACAAATGTTGGGAGCATTTCAGAACACGAGATGTGTAATGTATGAGCGCTTTGTATTACCTATAGTGCTCACAAGAATTCTGAGGAAAAGTTTTGAAGTAAGCAATTTTGATTTTCTCAATGAGGACAGGGTCTGAAAACCATTGGTCAAAATATTTAAGGATTGAACATAAGGTCGCACAAAGGTGGATTTTTATTCATTCTTCATTATGTAGACCAGTCAATTGACACCCAGCCCAATACTCTATGAAGGCAAGGGTGGCTTTGCAAATGGCAATATGCCTTCTTTATGTTATCATCTTGTCTTCTGTTAAAGATAGCAGGAACAACACTGATCATTTCCTACTCTTGCAACCATTGTTGGAATGAATAGCAAAGTAATTTCTGAAGGAGGATTTTCTCTTGCCTATTGTAGAAACCAGGAAATCCTAATGGGTTTTTCTTTTCATTTGGAGATTTAGATATCAACTGTCAGAATCAAGCTTTCCTATGGGATAGTTCTGTACTTCTTCCTGTCCCAAACTTTCTGATTGCTTAATTATGCTCCACAGCTCTTTGACTATTCTGTAATTGTTGAAACTGTTTATGAAGTATTGTTCTTTTGACTTTCTTCACCTCTAATAAAACATTAGTTTCACAAAAATATTTGCGTCATTTTGGAGTAAGAGAATTGGTGGTACTAAAACCAGGCCTGCCTCAACCATTTACTGGGAGCATGTGCGTTTTCTGGATATTTTGGGTATTCCTACATCACAGGGTGGATAAATGTCAAAGCCCTTAACCTTGTGGATATTGATAACTTCCTGGAATAACTGCTTAGTAAGGATGGACAAAGGTGTTGGGAGTGTACTGGTCAGGAAGATATTCACCCAGTCATCAGCACATTTGGCCATCTGGCCATTAGCCCACACCAGGGTAATCAGTATAGTGTGTTTGAGTGGTTAGTGTCGGCCTCTCTGACCCCATGGTAATCTTGAAAGATGTCAAGGGTGGTGACGATTCTGAACTAAAAGTTTCAGACTGGCACCTAATCGTTGGCTGTTGAGAATGGTATGCCTTCACATGTCTAGACAGAAACCATCTGCCTCTAGAAATTCGTGTCTTCTCTTGCTCCTAACATGGGAACTTCATCATCTGACAATTGTGTTAGATGACTCCGTATTCAAACACAACTTAGCACTGGTGACAAACTGTGGGAAAATTGTTGTTGAAACTCATCTTCCTCTGAAACCAAGCCTAGACAAACTAGGTCTTCCTGTCCTTTACTCTTAGAAACTGTGTCTTCTGGTGTTGTAGTTTTCTTTGGTTTTCTCTTTGCCTTTTGTTTTCTTCAATTGATTAATCTGTGAGAGGAGTTTTCTTTTTCTGATGACGCCATCAGTTTTGATGTTGATGATTTCTCTTTCAACCATGACTATTGAGACGGTTCTGAAGCCTATGGAACTGATTCATTCTCTGGGTTAGCTGGGGTCACTCTGGTACATAAGGCCTCCATAAAAATTCTCTTTCAGCGATCCGCAAACTTTTTGGGACTGCAGACCGGCTGAGCGGCTGAGAGTGGAGGGGCACCCCCTGTGGGTGCACACATGCTCTCAGGCGTATGCGCGAAGCAGTGGGGGAGCACGCACGCACCCACCAGTGCCGGTGTGAGTGTTTCCCCACCCCTTTGCCATGCACAAGAGCTCCTGCATGTCTACGGGTACGCCCACCCCTTTGCGTGGGCACTCAGGTGCATGCGTGAAGGGGTGGGGGAGTGCTCACGCCAGCGCTGGCACGCGTGCACATGCGCAAAACAGCTGTGGGGAGGGGAGTGTGGGGGGGAGGTCTGTCTTCGCGACCTGGTCCAGCTCAGGCCACGGACTGGCACCGGGCCGCAGACCAGGGGGTGACGACCTCTGTCTTAGATGACATTTACAGAGGGAAATGGTCAAGGTCAAAGTCTATCTCTGTTTCAAGATGGTATTGATTGCCTGTTTTTAATGGCCAATCTGGTGAATTTTTTGCAGATTTCACAATTCTGTGTCTGGTGTTCCTTTCCTAAACAACAGAGGTGCTTAGAAGGATTTTATTTTTACAAGTGACACACTTCTTAAATGGGCCTGCTGAAGTCATAAAAGGTGGGAACAGAAAGGCCAACTAAATTGTGTGTGTGTGTGTGTGTGTGTGTGTGTGTGTGTGTGTGTGTGTGGTGTGTGTGTGTGTGTGTGTGTGTGAGAGAGAGAGAGAGAGAGAGAGAGAGAGATAAACAGACAGAGAGATAGACAGATGTTCTAACTGTAGGAAGAAAACAATAAAGAATAAAGGGTAGACTCTTGAGGACAAAATGGAACTAAGGGATAGCTGTTAGATGAATGAATGTAAGCAATGTGTGAGGGTGGGCCAAATGACTTTTTAGGCTCTGGAAGACTCCAAGGATTCTGTGCAGGCACAGAAAGACCCATTAGTGTGAATTAGAGAGAGTACAAAGAAGAAGCAGGAAATTCTCCATCTATTCTGAAGCTGATGCTGCTTGAAGTTATGCCCAACTAAAACAAATCAATGTGAAAACTGACATTTGCTGTGGCTTTAATTTATTTTAATTTTAATTTCTCTCTTTTTACATTTTTTGGAATTCTAACATAAAAGCCAAAGAGAGGGGGGGAAATGTACTTTTGCTCTTGAGGCCAACATAGAAAGCAGTGACAAAAATACATTTTTCTGTATTAAAATAAAAATATGACAGAAGCAGCACCCTATATCAAAATTAAGTCTCACTCTATGAAACTAACAAAACTCCCCCTGCAAACAGGAGTGATGAATTAAGGGTGGTTTATTTATCTTCCAAATAATTGTGATTAGTTATAATTATTTTATCATAAAATTATAATTCGTTATAATTATTTTATAACTAATCTTAATATTTCATAAGTTTTTTTTTCTATCCAGCATAAGAATTAAATTTGTTGATTAAAAGACTTAAAGAATAAAAGATCCTAATAAAAGTAATGCTTATAAAAGTAATGCTTTTGATTAATAAAAAACTAACATTCTTCAAGGGAGTCTTCAATTCATATACTAGGCATCTTCAAGGTTTCACTTCTGACCAATTTTAGCTACTTATATCTTACATGAGAACTTCTAATATCTGGTCAGATGGGAAGAACATCCATCATCTTTAGTAAGCAGTCATTGAGAAGGAACAGGATTACAAGAGATATGATTCCTCACTAAGGCTAGTACGGTACTGTGAATGTTCGTAACCAAAGTCCAACACTGTTGTGGCAACATGTAAAGCACCACCAAATCACAAAAGTTATTTAATGAGCTCTCAGAAAGCACCTATGAGAGTATTCTTTTGAGGTTATGAAAGATTAAGTATAATTCTTTGAAGAGCTAGGTGCACATACAATTCATCCATAGAGTGGGGAAAAAAACAGCATGCCTTCATCCATACCTCCCCGTCCCCCATTAACTCTAGATTCTTTATCAATAACAGGATTAGCAACTGCCACTAATAAATGTAAGAGCGTTGCAAAAGCTGCCTTGTCATCTCTTCACTCATCAAAACATTTTGCACATTCCATTTGAAAGTGCATGATCAACTATACATATGCTTCCTTTGATATAGTATAGTAGAAAATTTCCTGAAAACATAACTTCTGTGTTATGGCAGTGAAAAAGGCAAATTCTATATTGGAAATCATGAAGAAAGTGAAGGGAGATGGAGGAAAAACTTGATAAGTACTACAACATTAGACAAATCTATGGCAGGGCCATGCATGAAGACACGATAGAAGTCTATGAAATCATGAACAGTCTGAGGTACATAACTGGAAAGTTGAATAAAAAGATCCATTTCATAAAATTATGAGCAGTATGGAGTCCAGTACGATCTTGTTTTATTTCCCTTCAACTAAGATCAGTATCTTTCAGTTCTGCTGACTGATAGGCAAGTTCAGGTTTCATAAAATACAAACGTTATATCATAAAATACTTGTACTACCAATAGACATGTCATCGAAACACAACTTCTATTTGCTGAAGCAATATCTGTCTTAGCAAATTCTCAAAATATCTATGCCGATGAAAAGTTAAGAGTGTGAATAAAATACCGTGCATTAACCAGATCCTAGATTACTGAGGAGTGTTATGCATGGCATAGTCGTTAAACTGCAGTACTGGCATAAAGACTCTACTAATAACCTGAGTTTGATTCCGATGGGTTCAGGTAGGTGGCTCAAGATTGACTCAAAACTATCCATCTTTCTGGGATCAATAAATTGAGTAGCCAGCTTGCTGGGGGGAGGGGAGCAATTAACAGCCTGCATAATTTAAAAAACTGCAAACTGCCCAGAAGGTGCTCTAAGAGTTATGGAGGGGTATATAAGAAGCATACTTTCCTTTGCTTTACTTATTGGATTTCAAAGGAAAACTTGATTATTCCTAACATATTACAAAAATTAAAGAACTATTACCTAACATTCCCCACTCTTACATAGTTTATAGACTTCTATTAAAAGAAATAATAGTCATAAAACCACATAAGCACAGCATGAGAGTATAACAGTACTGACAACCTCATTAACAAAGGGTTCACACTGTCCACATAAGTAGCTGCAAAATGCCAATACTGTATACAATAACTGTTCACTACTGCTGTGATTAATACAGTGGTGCCTCGCTTAACTGGCACCCCGTTTAACGACGAAATCGCATAGCGATTAACTTGCGATCGCTTTAGCGATCGCTTTGCGATGTTCCCTAAGAGGAAAAATCGCTTTGCGATGATCGGTACCATTTCGCTTACCGATCATCGCAAAGCGATGATTTTTTAACAGCTGATTAGCTGTTCCAAAATGGCCGCCGGGTAAAAAAAATGGCCACCAGCTGTTTTCTGGGATGGATTCCTCACTTACCAGGCAGAGAAAATGGCCGCCATATGAAGGATTTTCGCTTAAAGGTGAGTCTGAAGCCCATAGGAACGCATTGAAGGGGTTTCAATGCATTCCTATGGGCTTTTTAATATCTCATAGTGACAAAATCACTTTGCAGCGATTTTTGCTGCACCGATTATCGTCGCTATGCGAGGCACCACTGTACATATATTTCCACTCCTAATATTCCAAGACATAATGGGGATACAAGCAGCAACAGTATTACTAATTCTTTGCTATGAGCCCAAGAATGTTAGGAGTCGGCAGAGGCTTAGATGCCAGCCTAGAGAGGGCTTCGCAAAACTTTTAAACTCCAATACTCTATTGTCAAACCCCCCTGAATTCACACAAGCAGATTCTTCCTCCTCCTGTAATCCCACCTGACAGTCTGTCACATGCTTGGCATTCTGGCCTTCCTAGTATGCTGACAGATCATTATATTTCAATTTCCCCACAATACCACCTGACCTAATAATGAAATCCAAATGCATGCTGTCAAGCTGATTCCATCTTATGGCAACCCTTTTCAAGGTTTTCTAGCTATAGAGTACTCAGACATTAATGACCATTCCCTCCTTCTACAGGCACTCTTGGTGTTGTGTAGCTTTCCCAAGGCTATACAGGCTGGCTTTTATTCTGGGACACACAATGGGGAATCAAAATCCCAACCTGTGGATCCACAGCCAGACACCTAACTCACAGAGCTATCTACCCAACAGTTAGCTAATAAACTAGTGCACTTTACAGAAGATTAACAGATTTGTTTCAGTGGGAGCTTTCATGGATTACAATCTACTTCTTCAAACTCTGAAATAAATATATTTTTCTTAAAGGTGTTGCAATACAGTGGGATCTTGACTTGAGAACTTAATCCGTATTGGAAGGCAGTTCTCAAGTCAAAAAGTTCTCAGGTCAAATCTGCATTTCCCATAGGAATGCATTGAAAACCATTTGATCCGTATCTGCTCTTTTCCGTCCATAGAAATTAATGGGAAGCTGCTATTCTGCCTTCGACCACTAGAGGGGGATATTTTGTTTCTTTTTTTTCTTAGGTCAAGAAAGGTTCAGGGAAGGCAGGGAAAATACAGTCCAGGCAGTACAGTGGACCCTTGACTTACAGAATTAATCCGTATTGGAACGGTGGCTGCAGGTCAAAAAGTCTGTAGGTCAAGTCTCCATTGAGCTACAGTGCATTGAAAACCGATTAATCCCGTAACAGGCCGTTTTTGTTCCATTTTGGTTTTTTTCTGGTCTGTAAGTCAAATCTCAGTCTGCAAGTCAAACCTAAATTTTGCGGCCAGAGAAGTCTGTAACTCAAAAAGTCTGTAAGTCAAGCCGTCTGTAAGTCAAGGGTCCACTGTACTCTTCTTCTGCATTTTTATATATGCTAAAACAAACTAACATGGCTATCTCTTTGAAAGCTGCATTTTACAATGGGTTTGAAGTATCAGACTGATTAGTCTCACATCTGCTGCAGCCCCTCTCTCTACATAATAACTAAGCTTGAAGATGATGGGTCTCCCCATTAAGAGTTCTGCTACCATCAGATGACAAATTGCCCAAATACGAATTTACTTTCAGAAATCTCATACAAGCTTAAGATTTGCTTCTTTTTTTTTAAAGGAACATTTGCTTATACAGTGGTGCCTTGCATGACGATGTTAATTCATTTCAGCGAAATCGCTGTAGAATGAAAACATCGTAAAGCGAAATTAAAAAGCCCATAGAAACGCATTAAAACCTGTTTAATGCATTCCGATGGGCTTAAAACTCACTGTCCAGCGAAGATCCTCCATAGGGTGGCCATTTTCACTGCCTGTCTTGCGAGGAATCCGTCCCTAAACACAGCGGGGAGCAATTTTATTTACTCGGTGGCCATTTTGAAACCGCTGATCAGCTGTTGGAAAATCGTCATTTTGCGAAGAATCGGTTCCCGAAGCAGGGAACCGATCATCGCAAAGCGAAATTTCCCTATAGGAAACATTGTTTTGCGATCGCAAAAAGTTCATCGTAATGCGATTTCATCGTTAAACAAAGCAATCATAATGCAGGGCACCACTGTATTGTACAGATTCCCTTTTCACAAATAGGAACAGCAATTTGAACTGTAATTATTCAAAAGCTTCTAAGGATGAAAATACCTAGATTGTTAACATAATGCATACACTTGTAATGCATTCACCTATTAGCATGTTGCTAACATTTGTAAAATAATTGCTCTAATTTCCTAGCTGACACTGTCTCTCCTCTTGCTTTTTTCATATTGCATTCAAATGTTTAACTAAACAAAACAATATTTTCATTTGAAAATTTGCCTGTTGTAGTACAGTTTTGAAAGACAAAGGCAATCTGAAAGCTGAGTGTCTTCTGCTTGTATTTACCAAAAAGAAGTCCAGAAAAAGATGCGGCACACACAGTCTTGCTCAGGTGTTACAGAATCCAGTGCTGAGAACACAGTAAAGTTCTGTCCTCTCATCATCACTTTCTTCAGATGAGCAGTAAACCTGAACAGGGGAGGTTCTTGCATGCACATAGCCTCTCAATGTGAACAGGAACCCTACAGAATTGGGCAGGTTTTAAAAATACTAGTGCAGTTATCAGGCTACTAAGATTCTTCTGTAAGGTTCACAACACTAGCTGTAGTGGCGTTTGAACAATACAGCAAGATGACTGAAAAGCACATAATATACTGTCAGGTGCTATGACTGAGATAAAAAGTTCAAGAGAGAAGGTCAACTGACTTTTCACCTTATAATGCAAAAGATATTTTCCTTAAAAGTGGAAGTGAAGGTTTTCTCAAGCACTGTTAAGCAAAGGTTACAGCAACATAAGGGGGACGTGGTGGCGCTGCGGGTTAAACTGTAAAAGCCTCTGTGCTGCACAGTCAGAAGACCTGCAGTCATAAGATCGAATCCACGTGACCCATCACTTGTCCCAGCTCCTGCCATCCTAGCAGTTTGAAAGCATGGAAATGCGAGTAGATAAATAGGTACCACCACGGTGGGAAGGTAACGGTGTTCCGTGTCTAGTCGCACTGGCCACATGACCACGGAAACTGTCTATGGACAAACGCTGGCTCTACAGCCTGGAGACAGGGATGAGCACCGCGCCCTAGAGTCAGAACCTTTACCTTTACCTTACGTTAAAGCAACATAACAGAAAATGCGGGCAAAAAGAGAATATCTGCTAATGTTTGTACTCTAGCAAATAAATAATAATAATGTTAGAATCTTTTGGAGATGGAAAGCTGAGAGATAACAGCTTCCCTAGACTTCAGGTAAGCTCACTGGAAAATGTGAGATTTGAACCAGGACTTCCTGCTTTGTAATTCAGCCTCTTGGCCATGATATATTTGCAGTTCTTATAATTTTTTCCACCTCTTTCTCAGACACTGAAAAAAGCAGTAAACAGATCTAACAGAAGTAAAAGGAACCATCTTTAATTTTAAGCAAGTGATCAACAATCCTTTTGATCTGCAGTTAATATGAAACATTTTACATAGGACCAAAAATATTGTATGGAAAATAACTTATACAGCAGTGCCCCACTTGACGATTACCTCATTAGATGAGGAAATCGCTTAATGATGGAGTTTTTGCGATCGCTTTTGCGATCGCAAAATGATGTTTTAAATGGGAAAAATGGCTTCACGATGATCGGTTCCCTGCTTCGGGAACCGATTTTTTGCTTTACGACAATCAGAAAACAGCTGATCGTCGGGTTTCAAAATGGCCGTCCGCAGTTTAAAATGGCTGTCCGCTGTGCTTAGGATGGATACCTCGCATTACAGGCACCAGAGAATGGCCGCCCTATGGAGGATCTTTGCTGGATGCTGAGGTATTTCACCCATTGGAACTCATTGAGCGGTTTTCAATGTGTTTCAATGGGCTTTTTCATTTCGCTTGACGAGGATTTCGCTTAACAGCGATTTTGCTGGAACGGATTATCCTCGTCAAGCAAGGCACCATTGTATGTCAATTCCTTTCAAACTTTCAGCTCTATGTATATGCACTTTTCATTTTTAGCAGCATATGGAGCACTCAATAGTAAAAAATAATTGCACTGCAACAATGTTCACTTAAGTAATTACAGAGGAAAAAGTTGTTAGCACATTCTAATGTTATATTTAAAACAAGGTTTCAGCTAAGTATATATAGTCACTAGAATCCTGCTACTTATGCCCGCTGGCATGAGTCAAACAGTGTAAATCACAGCAGCAAATTTCCACTAGTTAAGAAGTTGAGATTTGGATCTCTCATTCTATAGTAATCTTGTAATTTGGCACACAAGAACACTGTATAAGGACCATCTTCTTCACTAGCGTGTTTCCCCAAAAATAAGACAGGGTCTTATAGTAATTTCTGCTCCAAAAACACATTAGGGCTTATTTTCATGGGATGTTTTATTTTGCTAACATACAATAATCCACTTTTATTCAGATACAGTCATGTCATCTTCTCCTGGTTACTGCACAATGGTGGAAGGTGGGGTTTCACTTAACTGGGGCTTATTGGGGGGGTAGGGCTTATATTACGAGAATCGTGAAAAATCATACTAAGGCTTCTTTTCAGGTTAGGTCTTATTTTCGGGAAAACAGGGTAGTAGCAATTCACTGGAGTATTAGATATCTAGATATTTTGTCAAAAAAGAGTCATGAAATTGCTGTGTGTTTAGGTGAGATTTGATTAACTAATGAAAAAAGTTTTCCTTTCCTTGGTGTCTCTTTGTGCACGGAAGTGAAGAGACTGTATAGACCTTGACTGCTGACATTGGTGTCATCAACATTCAGGTCGGCTTTTGCTGTCTAAGCTTGGCAAAAGCTGGCAACACTGACAGGATGTTACAAAGCAACTCAGGGCTATTTAATTGTGTTCTGAATTGTGGATACAAAAGCAATATCCCAAATTCATAAACTAGAGATTTTTTGATGGATTGAATGTGAGTCAACAAGAATAAACCATGTGCCATCTTGACTTAGAAATCTAAAAGCTCTGTAAGAAATACTTCATTCAACAAAAAAGTATGTTGAACAAATTTGTGGTTTAGGCCTGAATCCTAAAATTCATAAGCTCAGCACTGGTAGCAGGAACCCGCACTTCTTTATTCATTACAAGATATTTTGGCCAATGTTTCAAAAAAAAAAAAAAATAGTCAGTGTTTACAAGATTAAAAAATCTGAATTTTTGTAAATATCCTGGCATCAACCTGAAATGACTAATACTTGCAGCTGAGTTTTCTCTTTACTATCATTCTGTTTGAACTAACTTCTTTTTCATACCACTTGGAGAAGATTAAAAATAATTGAGAAGTGTATGTATATTTATAGAAGCACCAGTTGGTTTAGCATGAAGTCTGATGATCCACAGTTACATTCTCAAATAATGTCAACTATGCTAAAATCATATTTAGGAATATGTGAACAGACAAACAGCAGAATCAATAGAATAGATTTTTTTAAAAAAATCCACGAAGCAAAATGACCAACCAAAATAATTTCACTTGTCCACTTCAAAAATAGAAAGTACTGTAGTAGGTAACTTATAAGCAAACCTATTCCCAAGCAACAAAGCTGCACCACATTGCATAGCTGAGAAGGGAATACAGCTAAGATAGACTTAAAGTGTGTACAAACTTCCACCATTTTAAAAAAAAATTACCCACAGAGCAAATAGACAGGAGTGCTTGATCTTAAGCCAGTACCACTTAACACTGAACACAGTATCAAGTAACATTGGACATAGCATAGCACATACAAATTTTCAGTCCTCATCATAAACTAGAAAAAAGCAATTAGCTCCATCACAGGGTTGTTGTGAGTTAATAAGATGCTAAATTATGCTATAAATTGAGAACATCTATTTATATATTTATTTATTTAAATTAAGAGCAAAATTTTCCCATGCCCTTTGATAAACCTTTAAGTAAATCTCGATCACACCTAACATGGTTTGGAAGAAGCAAACATGTCATATTCTCACAACCCATATTGTACAACCACAGCAATGGGGGGGGGGGGGGGCTGGAAAGACACTTAGAATCCCATTAGTATTTTTAACAAAATTAAGCACCTGAAGAAACCTACAGAAAACCTGACAAAATTATTATGGCCTTACCTAGAATTCTAGAATTAGTTAAAGCAATTCCTGCTGCTCTTCCAATATTCAGTAGTTTCAAAAAGGCACTTCTGAACAAATGCTTACTTATTCACCAAGCATTCAAAACCACTAGAACCAAACTGTCCTACCAGATACAAATGAAAGGCAATGATGGAAACAGAGAAATATTCTAGAAAGCTCTCTTACCATAAAACCATTTAAGAACAAGAGGGTCAGATTCTACAATTCAGCTGTGCTTCCTTACCCCACCTCTCAAGTAGCTCATTGCAATGTCTTCACCAGGAACTGCAGCTGACACCATTGGATCTTTGGTATTCCAGCCTATTCCAACTCATTTCCACCACTAGTCATCTGAACTGAGGCCCTTTCAAGTTTTAAGTAGAATAATAAGGATCACAGCACCAGACAGCAGTGGATCTTGACTGAGGAGACCTGGTATCAGGGTCTTGGGTTAGTCACAAAGCCAAATATTGTAGGTAACTTTGGGTTAATTGCTCTCTTGCTTTTTTTGCTTTCTCCCCCTAATCCTCACCACACAACTACTGTAACAGTTTGAATCACAGCACTCCCCCGTAACTATTAAGAGAGATGGACAGAACATAAGCCATCATAATAAAATGCTATTTCTACCACCACCTGGAATTGAGAACTCCTGTAAGATCTCAACAGTTTCTGCGAGTTTTAATATTCTCACTTAATCAGCTGCTTTATTCCACCTTTCTTTTCTAGTTCTAGAAACGAGGAGATACAAGTTCATCTCCACTTGCCAACGAGGAGATACAAGTTCATCTCCACTTGCCAACGAGGAGATACAAGTTCATCTCCACTTGTAAGCAACAAAGAGGAAAGGTCAAGATAACTTCTGGACAATGACAGCTACAACAAACAATACAATGAGGCTTATGTTTCAGAAGAAATGGCAGCATAATCTTAATAGCTTCCTAGGTATATCCCAGTCAAATTTAAATCCAATTTAACAGTAACTCCAATTTTCTGTGGTGCCTTAGTGAGGGCAACCATAACCATTAGAATCAAAACTAGACGTTAATGCAATGCAAGCAGTATGTCCAACAAGAAATTAAAAGCAGCATATAATAGGGTCAAAAGGAAGTGAATTCTACCCCCCAGCTGTTTTTCTTCACTGGTTATTCTCATTTTCAGAGCACAGACAGAAATAGATCTGAGAAGAAACCATAGAAAGTCAAAGCATATAGTGTTTTAAACAGCCCCCATCCCTCTGTTTTATAATAAGCTGACCAACAATCCCATTTTCATGTACACATTTGTTTTCTGACTACATCTGGTTTTTCCATAAAAGTTTAGTGGTACATCAGCCAGGTGAAAGGCTCTTGTGTGGCTCTTAAAATGTATTAGAGCCAAAACAGAATGCTGGGGATGGAGGGCAGTTGAGTTTGGAAATTAGAAATCAATGCTCAAATACTTTCACCACAATGAAAATTACTTGCTAGTTTTGGTATTGTGACCTCACCTATTCCCAAGAGACTGCAAAAATACAATGTTATTCCAAACTCCTTCAAAAAAGGACTGGATTTGACTGTAAGAAATAAGGGCTCAGCCCAGCCATGCTGTCATACCTCAGACACAGCAGGACAGTGGGTACAAAGATCAGTTTCATCACAAAGTCTCAATATCCTTTTGGTTCTGATTCAATGAAATACTTTGAGATGACTGGTAAGGGGTGATTGGTTTATATCTGAAAGTGATACTATAATTCTTATGACTGAAAATCGTTCACAGGCATATCAGAAATCCAACTGTATTGTCTGCTTCTGATACTGGCAGTTTTTAGCCCTGTCGGAGGTGGGGTGTCACAGGAACAAGAAGCAGAAACATAGGTTTAAATAATTTCACTACATTTATAACTTTTATACATAAACCATGTACAATCCAAATGTAATCATCCTTAGAGTGAAATCACTGAAATCAAAGTGACAAGTTAGTTATGATCAAGTTATTTCAACAGATCTATTGAGGGTTTTAACTAAATCTAGTTCTGACTCATTATGCATTAAAGCAAACTGGTGACAAATACAGGGAAACTGACTCCAATACAAGAGAGAAAGAAAGATGCATAAAGTTGTGTATTTATGCCTTTTTAAAATAGATTTGAGATTTGTTCCCTCTATGCCAAGTACATCATCAGTTCAAAACTGCACACCTCCAGGACCAAGTGGCCTCTGTAAAAGATAAGGAAGGAGTAACACATTAAAAAATCCTGACACTGCAGCATAAAGAAAAAGGAGAAAGCAAAATAAAGTGACTTCATGGAAAAATAAGAGCCTGAGCAGAAAAAAGAGAAGTCAAGAAGCACTTCCCCAATTCATCCTTTTTATTTTTCCTTCTTAAAAGTAATCTGGAAATGCTTGAAATGTGCATATTTCCATAGATTCTAGGGATATAACCAAATTCATCTTTACATGTAAGGCAAGAGAGTGCAAATAGGCCTGGCCTGAACCACAAACATACATTATTATGGTACTCTGAAGCATGGACTCTTCACATCAAGAAATGGATTATGTGTACTGAAAACCTAATGCTAACTCTTTACAGAGCAACAGTAGTCATTATCTTTTGGGAGCCTCAGTTGCAGTTTGTTTACTTTCCCCATCGCACATTTTCCATGTTAGTCCTTCTGGCTAACAAGGAAGCAAGCATTATTTGCTAGCATTATGTCCACCACTAGCAAATAAGTTCTTGTTAACATCAGTTACTAAACCTATCATTTCAAAGCTTGCCTTGGGTTGGAAAAGGGCCAATAAACTAAATGTGGTTTATCACAACTGTGATCTTACCTCTCATCCTCACCATCAACGAGCTGTGAGGTCAATGGAAGTACCTTCAGAGGGAAAAGAGAAGCTGCCATGCTGCTGCCCCCATCTGAAATGGATGACGATGCTCCAACACTACCTTCACCACTGGTGGGATGGGGTAGGCCAACCAAGGTGGGTTCTGTAGAGCGCCTAGCTTCTTCCCGAGTTGCAATTGACTGAGCGAGAGACTGTGCAGAAAACTGAGCAGAGTTCAGTGGTATCTGTTGTGGCACATTTTGGGTTGCAGGCAAACTGACGCCAGTAGATATCAGTGAAGGCTGAGACACGTTTTGTACCAAGTTCCCATTCTGTACATTTGAAGACTGTGGTATGGTCTTTGAGGAAGCCAAACTCATCGGAGTAGGGGGCACATTGGCAGCAGAATGGCACGGGGCAGGGACAGCACTAACAGGAGGTACAGGACTCACAGGAGGCATCTGCTGACCAGTCATTCCTTGAACAAGAGATTCTGCTGCTTGCATGGATAGCAAAGTACTCTGCGGTGCAATAATCAGTGGCTGAGAAATGCCTGGTGTACTTCCCTGCTGCCCTGGATGAATAATCCCTGCTGGAACAGGGGGTACCACTTGTGAAGGAGGAGGAGGAGAAGGACCAGCACTTTGCGCCATCACTGAAGGAGCAATCTGGCTGGCAGCAGGCAGTGGCTGCTGAGACTGGACTGCAGGCGGTACATTTCCTTGTTGCCCAACATTCATCATTTGAGTATTTGCTCCCACTGTCGGCACTGGGGCCTGGCCATGTGCAACAGGCTGAGAGGATGCCACTGGCAGATGTGCTTGTAGAGAAGGCTGCATGCTTGCTCCCTGAGCAACTGGTAGGGATGTACCTGTTCCTACCACTGTAGGACCACTCTGCATAGATGAAACTGGAGTCTGAAGCATCTGTTGCTGCTGCTGCTGCTGCTGTTGCATGTAATCTGACACAGGGCCTGTGACAGAGTTTTGATTCACTGGTTTAACATGTCCTGGAGCCATCTGCATAGGCACTGGTTGTGGTGGTGGTGCTGGGTGCTGCGCCTGTCCCTGCCCATACGATAACTGCTGTGGCTGTGGTTGTGGCACAACTGGAACAGCCTGCACAGCTTGCATTGGTTGGGTGTAGGGCAGCTGCTGCTGAGGTGCCACAGCTGGCATGGTAGACTGTTGACCTGCTATATTCACTGGAGAAGGAACAGCTGACCCAGGAGGCTGGACTCCCTGCTTTTGTTGTGGGTAACTTGCATCCTGAGGATGAAGTTGCGCCTGTGCAAGCTGTGACTGAGAAATACTGTGGGGTACACTAGGTGCAGATACAGCTTGAGAACCAGTGCTACTAAGATCCATCAGCTGAGCCCCAGCTCCTTGAAATGCTTGCTGCTGTGCCACAGAAGATGCTCCCATCTCCCCACTTCCCACACTTTCTGTATAGTGACTCAGAGTGCTTACATTGCTGCTAACTGAACTCCCACTGGTACTCTCCCTTTCAGAAGTCACTTCAAGTGGGTTCTGCTTTAAAGTGTCTACCACTTTATTGGATGCCACCCCTTCCATAAGAGATACAGGATTTTCTTTGTCATAGAACTCTGTACATGTCCATCTGCCTTTCTTGAAAGGCTCTGAACTGGAATCCAACTTCACAACTCTAAACCTCGAGGTACTGGTTGCAGGCTGCAGATGACTAGCTGATAAGGATGCTGAATTGCCAGTGTTACTGACAGCAGTGGAAGAAGCACCCATGCCATTGCTAACTCCACTTAAGACAGTAACATTCACATTGCCACTTGCTCCTGACAAAGCAGCTGTACTACCAGTACATGGGATGTTACTCAGATTCTTATTCACATGACTGGGCACGCTGCTCACCACGCTAGGGCTTCCACTACCTACACTGCTCAAGGTGTTGGTACCAACTCCACTGGCAGAAGTAACTCCAGGCGTACCAGCAGTGCGGAAGTGAGACACAACATTGGTTGCAGGTGCACCAGAGGATGATGCAGCAGAAACCTGTAAAGCAGCCGTTACTACACCTTCAGAACTTCCAGCTGCAGACAGTTTTCTTAATGATGGACTGGATGGAGGTCCTCCAGGAGCTGCTGGGCCACCCATCCCAGAGTGGGTCCCATGGTGATGCCCATGATGGTGGTGGTGGTGATGATGGTGGTAATGGTGTCCATGGACACTCCCGTTGATCACCACACTCTGCTGCTGAGGGGGATGTGGCAAAGATGGGTGCTGCTGCTGGGGAGGGCGAGGCTGGTTGGGCGAAACAGCCCCGGGGCTTTCAGCCTCCTGGAAGTTATTCAGCGTCTCTTCTGAGGAACTCCGCTCAGGTTCTCCCAGGTCAGTCGCCCTGGACAAGGAGACATCCAAGATCTCTGAAGAGGAGAGGTCCTCCGTGTGGGACTCGTCCAGATCGTCATAACTCTCTGTGTCCTCAGCAATGCTGTTGTTGGAGCTGAGGCTAGCCGAGATCTGGGCTGGAGTCACGCTGGTGATCTGGAAGCCACTCTTCTTCTTCATCTGGGCCCCTGCCTGGCTCAGGGGCTGGGGCGGCGGGGGCGGCTGGGAGAGGAGGGTCAAGCTCTGCGGCGGCGGAGGGGCCAGCGGCGGCGGCTGCGGCCCGGGCAAAGAGGAAGAGGCTGCCGCAGGAGGAGGAGGAGGAGGCGGCTGGACGAGCAAAGGAGGCGAATAATCTTCCTGGCTGCCGCTGCTGGCGCCCACCGTGCCCAGAGCCGGCACGACGTTGTTGCTGCTGCTGCTGCTGCTGCCCCTCCGAGGAAGCATCGCCGGGTGCGCCATCTTCCCCGCACTCGTGTCTGCCGCTGAGTCAGGCTGGTGCATTGAATAGCTGGTGCTATTTTAAGGAGCGCAGTTCCCCAGAAATGAAGGGAGAGAGGAAGAGGGAGAGACCAGGCAGAGACAAGGCGCTCCTCGCAGCTGGCTGGGGCACTCGACCCAGAAGAAAGGGGGAGGGCGCCAGAAAAAGACACACACACACACACACACACTCTTTCTCTTACACGCACACGCACACACACGCTCCCAGGGCAATCCAGTCGGCGGCACCCTCCTCCTCCTCCTCTCCTCCCCTCCTGGGAATGTGACTCTCAAGCGCTGGCCATTCACTTCTCCGTTGCCCAGCCGAGCTCCCCCTCCCCGCGAATAGTGCGGAAGGAGGAGACTAATCGCCCTCACCCTCGCCGCCGCCGCCGCCCTCCTCGAAATCAGACAGCCTCCGACGGCCCCCACCTCCAAGCCCCAAGCTCTCCCCAGTTAAAAGCACCCGACTTGCCCGGAGAGGAGGAGAGGGTGGGGGGAACAGCCCGCGCCAGCTGCCCCCGAGCCGACAAGGAGACCCTCCGAGCCTAGAAGGAGCCGAGGCGGTGGCGAAGATGAGACGCAGAGTCCCGCTGGAGCCGGCGGCCGCCAGACGCGTCGCCATCAAGAGCGGCGGCGGCAGCGGCGGCGGGAGCAGGAGCAAGAGACGGGGGGCATCCTGGGGAAGGGCGGGGAGGCGCCAGGGACAAGGTTAGCGCAGCCGGGGCGTCTTCTCGTTCGGCCTCCCGCCTTCTTTCCTTCTGCCTGCGCCAGCGTTGCTGCCTCTTCCTCGTAGCAGGGCCAGCCGGCCGGCCTCGCAGCAAAGCGGCGGCGGCGACGACGTTGCGTTGCGCTCCCCTCCTCCTCGTCGTCGTCGTCGTCGTCGTCGGTTTTCGCTCGGCCGCAGCCCCTTCTCTCCCCTCCCGGTTTCCCTGTTCTAGTCAAGAAGGGGGAGGAGGAGGCGGTGGCAAAAGATGGCGCTGGCGGCGCAGGCGCAGCTGGGACGCAGACATAAAGGCCTCGTCTGGAGCGAGGCGGGCGAACGAAGAGCTTCGGCTCGGAGCTGGCGGAAGTTGCCGAGACGAGTGGCGGGGGCGGGGCGGGCGGTTGGTTGGTTGGTTTCGGTTGGGGAATCCGTCGGAGAGCGCCGTCTCCCCTCTCGGCGACGGCGGTTCCCAGACGGGCTGGGGTGGCGAGCGAGGGGCTCCGGGAGTTGCCTCAGACCCCCGCCCTCCCGCCCTCATCCGAGTATGCTGGTGTTCAGCATCTGCTCGTCTGAAGGGCGTTTGCTTCGCGTGCGGCGGGGAGGGCGGGACCGCCTTTGTGCCAAGCCGAGTTCCGAGGGCTGCGGCTTCGCAGGTGCCTCTTTTGTGTGGCGTCGGTTGCCATGTGCGCGCTCTCCTGCTGCGGCCGAGGACCCGGAGGTGATCGCAGCCCCCCCCCCCCCCGCCGGTCACAGGGCGGTGGGAAGCGGAGCGGGGGGGGAAGAGAAAGAAGAAAGAGGGATTTTCGGCTTTGTGGCGTGCTGACTCAGCGCGCCCGTTGGGTGCCTCCCTCTCCTCCCGCTCCCGCTGCCCCCGGCAGAGGCCGTGCTCCTGGAAAATCTCACGGCCCTCCGCTGGCCGACTCAGAGGAGGCCCGGGCGACGCCTGTGGTGGTTCTTCGGGGGAAAACCGGCCACGTTACCCGGAACCCCGCGCACGAAGCAATTGTTGAGAGGACGAAAGTGTCGGGAGTGATGGCATTGCCCGAGCCGCCATCGGTGCCCACGCCCGCCTCGAGACTGAACGCAGCCACACCCCGACCAGGAAGGGAGCCACAAGGATGCTAACCTGACTCCTTACCCTGGCAGGACTTCGCCAGAAATCAGCCTCCTCCTCCTAACAGAGAAGAAGGTGCAGCCGACTTGCTAAAAAGACTGCATCGTCCCGTAGCTGGGCAGTTAGGCCTTCCACAGCCACTGCATTTGCAGTTCACATCTAAGTGCAATCAGTGGAGCTTTATAGTCTGCATAATTTCAGCCACTGTATCTTTGCATGTTGTTACATGCTGTCAAGGAGGAGCGGATTCATAGCGACAGTAATGGCTCTCAAGGCCAGTGAGAGATTTAAGGAGCAGCTTTACCAGGTTCCATCCCCCCAGTCAGTTTCCATAGTTGATGGGGATTTGAACCCTGTACTCCAGAGTCCTAATCCCCCTCTCTATCCACTGCAACGCCATGCCCCAAAAAACATACCAGCACAAAACAAATACATAGCAATACTGTTTGTAGCTCTTATCCCCTAGTTATAGTTTTAGGATGGACATGCTAATTCTCACTGAGCCAGGAAACTGGCAGGGTGACATTGGGTCAGTCCTTGTTGCAGCCTATTTGAGGATGCACAAACATCCTCAAATAGTGTGGAATAAGACAATAATGCACACACTACCTTGAAGTTGTTGGAGAAAAGTAGGATATAAGTGTAACTAAGTAACAACTGGAAAAATGAGGAACGCTGTATATGTAGGAAGATACACACATTACTACTGTAGTCCTCTGGGTTGTTGCAGACCTCTCACTCTTGTGAACTGAGATGTATGGTTTCAGCTACTCTTGTTTCCTTGAAAATAAGACAACACTCCCTTTAACATGCTGGCACCAGTTGATCTCTTTATCAACCTATACTGTAATTCCTATGAAAGACCTAGGTCCATTCAGTACTGAACTTTTAAACAGAAACAGGTTTATTGATTAGAAGTTGTTTTAGAACTACTGTAGTTCTTAAGCACATTCTTAAAATTACACAAAGCTTCAGTATTTTACTTTAATTTCTTCTATCTTAATTAATACAGGTCACACTCTGACTAATCACTCCTTAATCATTCTCTCTGCCTCAAACCCCAAAGTCTTTTTTCTCTAGCTCTCTGATTGAACTCTAGACTCATTCACCTCTCCCTTCCAGTTTCTCTGGCTCTGCCTCCCAACAGCTCTCGTTGGCACATGCAAGTAATCTTCTACTTGAGCCAAAGCAGGGTGATCACTACACTAGTATAACAGCTAACCAATAAAAAAGTGATGGTGCTAAAACAATAAAGTGAAAACGTGGTGAACAACTAAGAGTCGGTGTGGAACACCTTCCTGAAAAGCCACATCTTCTATTGCCTCCTGAATGTCCACAGGGACGGAGGGCAGGCAAAGCTCCTCCTGAAGCTAGTTCCACAAAGTTGGAGCCACCGCGAAGAAGGCACTGCCTCTAGTAGATGACTTATGGGCCTCCCTCAGGGTGGCCACCTGAAGGAGCCTTGCCTGTGATGATCTAGTGAGTCAGGCAGATGACATTGGGGAAAGATGGTCTGACAAGTAGTTATGATAATTGAAAGATATTTTTAGTGACTGCAAAATTGAAGATAATAAATGTAGAACAGGCAACTGCTCTTGAGTCAGGCAGCCTAGGCTGCCTCTGTTACAATTACCAACGTCAGTTAGAAGGCACAATAAGAACAGATTGAAAAAATAGAAAAAGATACTCAAGGAAGATACTTGATAATACAAGGGAAAGTGAGAGGGGAAGAGATTACGCTTGTAAATGTGTATGCACCTAATGAGCGACAAGAAGAATTTTTAGAAAATATATTGGGAAAGTTGGACAAATTGAGAAAAGGGTCAGTAATATTAGCAGGAGATTTCAATATGGTAATGGATTTGGCGAAAGATAAATCAAAGCTGCAGACTGGGGAAAGGAAATCTAAAACTACAGGTTTTAATAGATTAATAAGTAGAACTGATTTGAAAGATGTATGGAGAGAGTTAAAAGGGGATGAAAGAAGATTTTCTTTCAGCTCACAGGTGCACAACACATATTCAAGGATAGATTATATATTTGTGTCTAATGATTTGCTTCCTAGAGTAAATGAAACAGTTATTGATGTTATACAAATTTCAGACCACGCCAGAGTGAAAATGGAGTTGATGATTAAATGTGATTATAAAGTGGCAAATAGGTGGAAAATGGATACGAGTATATTTAGAAATCCAAACCTAATTGAAAAATTTCAAAAGGATTTATATGAAACATGGGAAATAAATGAGAAAGGGGGAAGTCAAACTAAGGTAATATGGGATGCAATGAAATCTGTGGCAAGAGGGTATGCATGTAAAATGTCATACATGATAAAGAAAAAACAGGGGGAAAGAATACAGGAATTAGAAGATAATATAAAGGAATTAGAAAAGATAGTTATAAAAACTAGGGATAAAAAAGCAATAATAGAATTACAAGCAAAGAGAAAGGAACTGGAAGGAATTCATTTTAGAAAAGGTACAAAGAAATTTAATATATTTAAAAAGAAATTATTTTGAATTTAGTAATAAGAATTCTAAATTACTAGCTAATGCGTCTTCTAAAAAAAAGAATAAAAGTAATATAGGAGTAATACAAGATATGAAGGGGGAAAGATGTAATAAAACAAAGGAGAAGCTTGAAGCTTTTCAAATGTTTTATAAAACTTTATATAGCAGTAAAAATCCTTCCACTATAAAAATAGAAGAGTATATTAAAAATAATTTTAATAAAAAAATCTCAGATGATGATAAAAATGTTATGGAGCAGATGATTACGGAAAAGGAAATAGAGGAAATTATAAACAGTTTAAAAGTAGGAAAGACCCCTGGAACAGATGGACTAGGCCCAGAGTATTATAAAGTATTTAAAAAGATCCTTATACCAAAATTAAAAGAGTTATTTAATAAGATATTAAAGGGAGAAGAAATCCCACTTTCATGGAGAGAATCACTTATAGTTTTAATACTGAAACCAGATAAAAACCCTGCAAACATGGATGCATATAGGCCAATATCATTGATAAATCAGGATGCTAAGATATTTACGGCAATAATGGCAAAAAGATTGAATAGTTTTATGTGGAAATATATTGAAAAAGACCAAAATGGATTTATACTTGGTAGGCAAATGTCTGATTTAATGAGGAGGGTACTTAATGTAATGAACTTGGCGAAAGAAAGTAATTCTAAGGCGGGAGTAATATCACTAGATATATTTAAAGCTTTTGATTCAGTGGAATGGGAGTCATTGAAGACATTAATTAAGTATTTAGGGTTTGGATCTAATTTCAATCATATAATTCACCAACTTTATTCTCAGAATACAGCTAAGGTTATAGTGAACGATGGTATAACTGAAACAATATACTTAGGTCGGGGCACTAGACAAGGTTGCCCCCTATCTCCAGTACTTTTTACAATGATAATTGAAATTTTGGCACAGATAATTAGAGAAGATAAACAAATTAGAGGGGTAGATAATAAAGAGAATGGTAAGATAAATTTATTTGCCGATGATACATTATTAATAGTTAATAATCCAGTTGAAACAATTGAAAGGTTGAAAATACATTTGAAGGAATTTGAGAGTATAATGGGATTAAGGATAAACTGGGGGAAGTCCGAATGTTTATTGTTAAACCATTCAGAAGAAGAGGAAAATAAAGTGAAAACAATATTTGAAGGTAAAATAGGAAAGGTTATGAAATATTTGGGGATTAGTATAACTTGGAACCTACAAGAAATAATCAAAATAAATTTGGATAGATTAAAAACAGAGATAACTGGAAGGATAAAGGAATATCAGAAATTAAAAATTTCATGGTTAGGTAGAGTTGCATTATGTAAAATGAAAATAATCCCTAAATTAAATTTTATATTTTGGATGCTCCCTATAAAGATTACAGAAAAACAATTAAAAGAATGGCAGATAATGATAAATTGTTATTGTAATGGAAATAAACGAGGGAGGATTAATAAAAAATTATGGTATGTAGCACAAAAAAAGGGAGGTCTTGGATTACCTAATATAAAATTATATTATGTAGCGAATCAGCTTAGACATATCCCAGATATAATTAAGGATAATAAAAATTTAATTTGGATGGATATGGAGATGGAAGGAATACGAGAAACTGTGGAAAGTATCTTGTTTAAAAAGAAAATTGCAGAAGGGATAAAAAAGATTAAAAATCCGTTTTTAAGAAACATGTTGGAAAATTGGAAGGAATTTAGAGAGGTATTGAGTCCACAGATATCTCCTTTATCTCAGGTAGTTGATTTAAGGAATTTCCCAGAAAATTTAAAAAATTTAAAGAATGTATTAAAAAGCAAACAGATAAGTAGATTAAAAGACTGGACAGAGAAGATAAAAGAAAAAGGGGATATAAAAAAGATATTGGGGGAGAAGGGTATTCATGGTTAAATTTAATTCAATTAGAAAAGTGGACAAGAGAATGGTATACTAAAGAAGGGAAAGGTAGAAATATGACAAAATTTGAAGAAATTATAGAAAAAAGATTGAAATCAGAGGAAAAAACAGAAAGAAAAGGAACTGTAAGTCAAATATATAAATTATTAAATCAAGTAGAACAGGGTACTGTAGGGTTAAAAATGCAATGGCAAAATGATTTGGATGAAGAAGTAATAGGAGAAGAATGGGATAAAATATGGGATCAGAGAATTATGAAGAACATGTCAGTAAGGATAAAAGAAAACTGCTATAAAGTAATATGGAGGTGGTATTTAACGCCGGTCAAAATGAATATGATGGATAAAACTGTGTCATCATTATGTTGGAGTTGTAAAAAAGAGAAGGGGACGTATTTACATATGTGGTGGCTATGTGAAAAAAGAAAGAATGGAAAGTAATATTTAGGGAAATAACTGAAATTATGGGATTGAATATTTCAATGTCCCCAATAACAGCTTTATTGAATTTGAGTAAAGAGCAATTGGTGAATGAAAATAAGGATTTAATAATAATAATGATTACGGCTGCAAGGATAATTATGGCAAGGAATTGGAGAAATGAAAATCAATTTAACCTTGAGGAATGGTATAGAGAATTGTGGGATATGGCTATTAATGATAAACTGACATGCGATATGAAAATAAGCAGGGGCCAAATGAAAAATAATGACTTTAAAAAAATATGGAACGTATTTTTAGAACATGTATTTCGGAGAGGGAGGGGGTATACGCCGAGTGAAGAAACATTGAAATTTTGGAATGAAAATGGATGGAAAGAAGTGTAATGCTAGTCCTGAGGGTGATGGGTTCACTGTTATGTTTTGTAATTTATAGTCTCGTAACTTACAGTTTGTTTTTTTGTAGTAGTAGGTATTTTGTATTTTTTAGGTTTTTTTTTATTATTATTTTTTGTACTTTTTAATTATAAATAAAAATTAAAATTAAAAAAAAAAAAAAAAGAACATGGAAGGCACAACTTGTGGGTGAACTTTTGTCGCGCTCCCCCAGTGTTCCCTGTTTGTTTTTCCTCTCACAGGTTCACCTTTGGACACGACTTATTCTTTTCTCCTGTTTTCGCTGCCACCAGAGAGTATTACTCTCACTGTCCCAATTATGAATCTCACACTCTTGCTGCCAAATATAGCAAGGTTTATTTATGGTTTGGTTGGTTAATCACAGAAGGAAGATCATGGATGTTCTTTTATTGTTCATTCAATAAACATGGATATAATTACATGTATGCTTGTTTGAATTCATTCTCTTTAATCAAGGTCTCAATATATTCTGACTATGTATTTCTAATTCCTTTTAACTCTTTAATATTCTCTAACACACCAATTTTCCATTATCTTGTCTAAACACTTCTCAATTATCTACCTAACTCTCTTTGTCTCTCCCATTTCCATTGACTCTGCGCCTCCTGTCCTGTCATAGGCTTCTGCATTAGAGCTCTACAATGACTGACAGGAGTGACGTGCGGGCCGTCCGCCACATACCTCCCCCCTTGGAAAGTTTGTATCATGGGGTAACACGTACAGTAGGTTACCCTCATGAACATCGTATGAGATAACTTACCCATATTTAAAATTTCTTCTTTATAACATTGCTCAGTTAAACATATACCCTATATACTCACTCAATTACACAGTTTAAAGCACTTTAATATTGTTACTTTATATTTAAATTACATTTATCAACATTTTTATTATAATACAAACCTTATTTGCCATTAATTCATTTATAACTTACATTTTTAATTAATTTTTCAAATTAATACATACTTAGAAATTTTTATTAGGATAGTATTTATAACATTAAAGTTACATACAGTATTACCTTAGTCCCTTTTGTCAGTCTTCTGGTCTTCTTGACAAGGCAGTGGCCACCACATTTTTAGTCCCTTTAACACTCCAGATCTCAAAGTCACAGTCTTGTAGGAGTATGGCACACCTCATCAACTTCTTATTGTTTGCTCTGATAGTCCGCAACCACAGCCATGGGGAATGGTGTGTGCATGGAACAAAATGTCTTCCCCATATGTACAATCCAAGCTTCCGCAAAGACCATACAATCACCAGACACTCACGTTCTATGGTGGAAAGGTGTCTCTTGCCTGCCTGCAGCTTCTTGCTCAGGAACGTCACCGGATGAAGGTCCCCGTTGTCGTCCTCCTGGCTCAGTACAGCTCAATGGAAATCTGGTGCTCTCAGGACAGTTTTTAACTCCTCAAAGGCCTCCTCCCGGTCGCTCAATCACTGGATCTTCTCGGCTTTTCTTTTGTGGATTAAGTCTGATAAAGGGGCCTCTATTTCGCTGAAGTTCTAGATAGCGCGCCTGTCATAGTCACCTAACCCTAAGAAAGATCTGGTCTTCTTTGTTGCTGGTCTAAGCCAGCTACTGATTACTTCAGTCGATGTTAGGGGTTTGATTATGTCTCCCCCAACAGTATGGTCTAAGTATTTTGACTCAGAGTTACCCAGCTGGCATTTACTAGCCTTCACTGTTAGTCCGTCCTCAGTTAACCTTAGTAGCACTTTCTCAATAAGGTATAGGTGTTCTGTCCATGTCTGATTATAGATTCTTATATTTTTCATGTATGCTACAGTGAATTCTCTAAAATTTCTAAAGTTTACATGGACCAGTCTTCAACCTTCCTCTCCTTCCTCCTGAATTATGTAATTTACTTCCTTCATCTTGGCTTTTATTCTAAAAGGACCTGTCCAGTTTAATTGCATCTTATTCCCTTTTATAGACCTCAGCTTCAGGACTTTCTCTCCTAGACTGAACAATCTTTCTCTGGCCTTTTAATCGTACCATAACTTCTGATTTCCTTGCTGGCCACAGCCTTTTCATAAATCTGGAAGTGAAGGATGTTCCCAAATCATTGACAATTTCTGAAGCGAAGCCCATGCGACACATATAGTTCACCAAGGCATTTGCCACAGTTTCAGTCTCTATATTTCACAATGGAACAACTTCTGGATATCTGGTGGCATAATCTATTATTGTTAAAATGAAACAGTTTCCCCTTCTAGTTACTTTAGGTAGTAGTCCCACAATGTTCAGGCCTATGCGTTGAAATGGGGTTGATATAATTGGTAAAGGGCACAATTTAGCTTTAGTTTTGTCATCACCAGTACCCTGCCTCTGACATATGTCACAGCTTTGACAATATGATCTTATTTGCTTCCCCATCCCAGACCAGTAAAAATTTTGTGCTATCCTGTGCTTTGTGCATGTGATCCCCAAATGAGCTGCAAAGGTGTCTGTATATCCTTTTTCTATTATCTTTTCCCTGTATTAAAAAGGGGTGACCAGTTGTCTGTGGATGCTTTCCCCTCCCCTCTTTGGATTTAACAGGACCTCCCTATATAACAGGTCTCTGTCCACAAAGGATCTTTCAAGGTACTTAGGGGTTATTGGTCCTTCTCTGGCCAACTTAAAGCATTGTTGTAAAGTAGAATCCTGTTTTTGTTCTTGTCTAAAACTGTTTTCCTGAGGAGTCCTTATATTTACTACCTCAGCTAGTTCATTTGCTTCATTTTCTCCTATTTCTTCATCAGAGATCTCACACATTTCCTCAGGTGTTTTGTTTCTATCTGGGAGTGAGTAGTTATTAAAACACTTAACATGCTCAGATAGATCCAACCCAATCAAACAAGGGCAAGAATTAGATTTGTGATGGCTACCTTCCACATTCCATTCCACCCTTGATATTTCATGTGTACTTTAGCCATGGGCAGAGTAATTAATTCAGTCCCTTTCCCTTTTATTTGTTCATTTTTCATGATATCTCCCAGAGGGACAATATCAGAATGACACAAAGTTATCTGAGAGAATGAGTCTCTCAAAGCTAGGTACTTAGTATTACTTATATAAATAGTGTCTCCAGAGCAATGAAGCAGCTCCTGGTTGCTCTCAATAAAATAACATTGCACCACATTAGCTAAAGGCGGCTGTTCTTCCTGCCTCTAGCAGTCACTGCACCATTTTCAACTGTTCTCCTGCTGTTGTATACAGTACACTTTCTTGGGCAAAATTCCTCCTCCTTTCTGTAGACTAAAGTCTTTATTCTTTGACGTCTGACATTGAGAAATAAAGCGCCCTTTTTCTCCACACCCATAGTATGTTTTTGGGTCTCTTTGTTCAAAGTAAGGGGGTTTGTCTCCCTTCCCTTCACTGCTTTTATACCTCTGTTAATTTTGCTCTGAGAGTTGGTCCCTAAACTGGCTTCCAGTTGCCTGATTGTTTCTGTGGTAATCCCTGGGCTCTTTCTTTCTGTCCTCCCAGCTTCTACCACTAAATTTTACGTCAAAAAATTTCAGGTTTTTGATTTCTGATATACAGTATAATCGGCCATCTCGCTTGCTGTACTGTTTTAGGCTGTTTATCTCTGACTAAATATCTTAGTTCTCCAGGCAGAACTGAATAGAATTGTTCTAGCCCTATAATATTTTCCATATCCTCTAAAGTTTTAACATTAGCTTGTTCTAACCATTTTTCCAGGTATCTGACTAGATTGGCTCCTAATTGAGATTGATTGATTAATTGTATTTTTATCCCCCCCTTCTAGACTATGTCTACTCAGGGCGGCTCGCAATATTCATAAAACAATTAAAACCATGAATTAAATCAACACTGTTAGTATTGATCAAGATGTAAAATAGAACAAAAGACTAAGTAAAACTAAGAGTCAAGTATTGACAGGAGGGAAGGTCTGCCTAAAGAGCCAAGTCTTTAATTGGCTCTTAAAAACACCCAGCGAGGGTGCCAGGCAGATCTCTGATGGCAAGCTGTTCCAAAGCTGAGGGGCTACTGCCAAGAAGTCCTGGTTTCTTGTTCTTTCTTTCCGGGTCTCTCTCAGCGTTAGGCCCCTCAGCCGTCTTTCCTGGCTATAGCAAGTGACTCAAGTAGATCTAGGTGGGAGAAGGCATTCTGCTAGGTATCGAGGTCCTAAACCATTTACGGCTTTATATGTCATAATTAACACTTTGAAATCAGTGTGGAAACGAATGGGCAGCCAATGCAAGGCAGCCAGAGTGGGACAGATATGTTGGTGTTTTCTTGTTCCACTCAGTAATCTGGCTGCCACATTCTGCACTATTTGAAGCTTCTGCATCAATCTCAAAGGTAGCCCCACATAGAGTGCATTACAGTGGTCTAATCTCAAGATTACAAGCATGTAGAGCAGAGTGGTGAGGGTGCCGCCATCAAGATAGGGACCCAGCTGGGCAATCAGCCACAGATGGTAATAGGCGGAATGGACCACTGACGCCACCTGGGTTTCCATGGTGAGCACCAGATTCAGACGTACTCCCAACCTGTGAACCTCACTCTTTGTGGTGAGAGTCACCCCCTGAAAGAGAGGGAGTTTCCCAAGCCACCTATGGAGGGGCCACCCACCCTCAGGGCCTCCTTCTTGTCTGGGTTCAGCCTCAAACCATTCTCCTGCATCCATTGCAGTACAGCCTCCAGACAATGCTGAGACAGAATGGCATCTACTGAAGTAGCTGAAAAGGAGATGTAGAGCTGTGTGTCATCAGCATACTGATGGCACAAGGCCCACCCACCCCCTGATGACCCCACCCAGGAGCCTCATATAGATATTAAACAGTATTTGGGAGATGATCAAGCCCTACGGAACCCCACAATTGAGACTCCATGGGGCCAAGATACTCTCCCCAAGCTGTACTCTCTGGGGGTGCTCCTCCTAGAAGGATCGGAACCAGGCAAGCACCAGGCCATCAATTCCCAGCTCGGAGAACCTCCTCAGGAGGATACCGTGGTCAACGGTATCGAAGGCGGCTGAGATATCGAGGAAGACCAATGGACATTTTGCCCCTATCAGCCTCCCTCAACAGGTCATCCAACAGTGCGACCAGTGCCATTTCTGTGCCATGGCACGGCCTGAAGCCTCACTGAAACAGATCCACGGCATTGGTTTCATCCAAAAGAGCCTGAAGATGATCAGCCACCACACTCTCCACCACTTTGCTGAAGAAGGAAACATTGGCAACTAGCCTATAATTGCCAGTATCATCCACCACTAAGTTTGGTTTCTTCCTGATGGTCTAATAAGTGTCTTCTTGAGGGCAAGGGGGACCTTGCCTTCCTGGAGAGAATAAGTTTCCTCAGGTTTCTTTGTCAATGCTCTAAATTTCCTTCTGAGGTGCTGAGCATTCATCCCAAATCTTGCTAAAACCAGTTTTCTAGATGCCTCATATTCTCTGGCTTGATCTTGGGGCATTTGAGAATAAATCTCAGCCAGTTCCCCACTTATTTGCATTCTTAAAATAACCATTTTCTCTCCTTCTCTCACAGTATAATCCCAGCATGCTCTCTCAAACATGATTAAGAATGATTCAGGGCAATCACCCTTTCTAAATTGAGGGAGTTTCTTAATGTCCACTCGTGAGATCCCCTCAGCTGAATTATTACTCTTGTTACAGTTTAGAGATGCCAGTTTTTTCATTTCTAATTGGTATTGCATTTCTTTTTCTCTCATTTCCAGTTGTCTCTTTTCTGCTTCAGCTCTTTCTTTTATTTCTAATTCTTTTAATTTAAATTCCTGCTGCAACCTCCACCTTTCAAAGTCTTGGGAGGTCAATCCAGTTTCTCCCCCTGAGGCCTCCTCCTGAGCCTCCTCCTGCTCTCTCATTTCAATAGAGCTCTCCTCTTCCTGAGGTAAACTTTGCCCATCAGATATTTCCATCGCTAACTTTTTCGCTCTCTTAGAAGGCATGTTTCTATGTGTTTCTTTAGACAAGATGGTAGGTTTTTTCAGAGGCGGCCAGGCAAACCTCGGTTTAAAATACTTTTTTCCCCTCTCTCTCTCTCTCTCTCTCTCTCTCTCTGTGTGTGTGTGTGTGTTTGTGTGTGTGTTCTGTTCTGAAACCTTTAATGGCATTTACAAACTACAACAACACAAGCAAAATAGGAGAAGTAAAATTACACAAATTTTACAAATTAGGAGGGAGAAGCAGGGGACAATTTCAGAATTGCAGATAAAAAACCTGCAATGGCAGTGGTCAGGGAATTACATTCATCACTCATGAAAATAGAAAGACCGCCCTCCCTAACTTTTATCAGTATGTGGACTGTCCCACTAGAGGGGAAAATACCTTGGATCAGGTATATTGTAACATCATGCATGGATATAAGACGAAGCCATTGCCTAGCTTGGGACAGCCAGATCATATATCTCTGTTTTTGATTTCATCGTACAGACCCCTTGTTAAAAGAATCAGACCATCAATTAGAGAAATACAAGTGTGGCCAGTGGATGCAACTGAGCAACTTCAAGATTGCTTTAGGAGCACTGATTGGACACTGTTTGAGGAGGACAATGTTGATACTTATGCCTCGACAGTACTGTTTTATATCAAAAGCTGCATTGATGTTATTACTACCACAAGACAAGTACGAGTGTTTTCTAACAACAAGCCTTGGCTAAATAGAGAAGTGCGCCTTTTATTAAAAGCCAGAAATGCTGCTTTTCATTCTGGTGATGAACTACAGTATAGAGAGGCCAGAGCTAAACTGAAAAGGGGCATTAGGGATGCCAAAGCTATGTACAGCCAGAGAACTGAGCAACACCTTGAGAGTTCTGATGCTCGTCAAGTATGGCACGGCCTACGACAAATCACGGGGCAGAGTAACAAAAACAGTCTGTGTAGCAGCAGTGATTTTTTGGCTGAGCAGTTAAATCAATTTTTCAGCTGTTTTGAGGTGGAAACAGGAACAACCATTATTCCAGCACCTACTGTCCATAATACATCACTAGAATCTACCATCGACAGACAACCACTAGTACTGCAGATTTCAGATGTGAGACGTGCTTTCCAGAATATTAATATTCGAAAGGCAGCTGGACCAGATGGAATCATGGGACGAGTTGTTAGGGGCTGTGCTGCAGAATTAGCTGAAGTTTTTACGGATATTTTCAATCTATCCTTGTTGCAGTGTTCTGTCCCCACTTGCCTCAAGACATCTATTATAGTGCCAGTCCCGAAGCAGTCAGCTGTGGTATCTCCCAGTGATTATAGACCAGTAGCTTTAACATCTGTTATTATGAAATGTTTTGAGAGATTGGTGCTGGATTACATTAAGGCTAGTCTTCCACCTTCTTTGGACCCATGGCAATTTGCATACAGGAGAAATAGATCTACTGATGATGCTGTGTCCATCGTACTCCATACTGTATTGAGCCACTTAGAACAACAGGGAACTTATGCGAGGCTGTTGTTTGTGGATTATAGCTCTGCTTTTAACACCATTCTACCAAATAGGTTGTTTTTAAAAATGATCAACCTGGGATTACCTCAGGAGATCTGCATGTGGATAAAAGATTTTCTGACAGATAGGCCACAGTCAGTAAGGATGGGATCCCACCATTCTTCTACCCTGGTACTAAGTACAGGAGCTCGCCAGGGCTGTGTGCTAAGTCCCTTCCTCTATTCCCTGTACACACATGATTGCACCCCACTATATAACATCAATGCAATTATTAAATTCGCGGATGATACAACAGTGGTGGGGCTCATAAATAAGAACAATAAGTCTGCTGATAGAAAGGAAGTACAAACGTTGATACTTTGGTGTAAAGAAAATCATCTCACACTTAACATCAAAAAAACTAAAGAATTCATAATTGATTTTAGGAGGAAGAGAAATGTACATTTACCACTGTACATAAACGGTGAGGAAGTGGAGAGAGTTGGTAGTTTTAAATTTCTGGGTACTTACATCTCAGAGGACCTCTCATGGACTATAAATGCCAACATGCTAATAAAGAAGGCACAGAAGAGGTTGTATTTCCTGAGAATGCTCGGGAAGTTAAATTTATCACAGCATTTACTTCTGTCCTACTATTGTAGCACCATTGAGAGTGTCCTAACCTATGGCATTCTGGCATGGTTTGGGAGTAGCTCTGTAGTGGACAAAAAAGCTCTACAGAGAACCATTAAAATTGCCCAGAATATCATCGGGCTCCAGCTACCAACCCTGGATGACATCTTCACATCCCGCTGTCTGAGGAAGTCACACAGCATCCTGAGAGACTCTTCCCATCCTGCTTATAACTTTTTTGAACTGTTACCGTCTGGCAGAAGATATAGAACAATTAAGACTTGGACCACACGTTTTCTAAATAGTTTTTATCCTAGAGCTATAATTGCAATTAATAATGAGCTTAAAGACCACCAGTAGTGAATAATTAGTTGGACTGTGTTACTTGGCCTGAGGTGTAGATGTTTGTATTTTTAGTGGGGAATTTTTTAGTGGGTGGGGAGTGTTTGGGGAATGTTATGTGTGTGCATGTGTCTGGTCTCTGGGTGTCTGTGAGTTTCGTTGTATGGGTATACTGTGTATATACTTAAAATGACAATAAATTATATTATTATTATTATTATTATTATTATTATTATTATTATTATTATTATTATTATTATTATTATTATTATTATTATTATTATTATTATTATTATTATTAAAGAATTGACTCGGAAGAATTAGAAAAATAAGATCCAAGGTTCAAGAAAAAAATTTCATTGGTGAGAATGAGCAGGGCATTGAAACAGTATATGATCCAGTGTGTCGGGAGTCTCTAAACAAAAAAAACAAAGTCTTTTTTCACGAGGGATACAGTGGGGTCTTGACTTAAGAATGGCTTGAGTTAAGAACATTTTGACTTAAGAACCACTCTCATAGGAAAATATTGACTTGACTTACATACTTAGATTTGAGTTAAGAACTGAAAAAAACCCACGTGGGAGGCAGGGAAAGTGCAAAATATGAACTTTCAGTTAACTGTTGGCCAGTGAAAAGGGTGCCTGTCTGCTTCCTCACTCCTCCCAGCATTTAGAGAGTGGATTGGGAGACAGTCTTCAGACTGCCTGGTACTGTACTGCCTGGACTGTATTTTCCCTGCCTTCCCTGAACCTTTCTTGACCTAAGGAAAAAAAAAACAAAATATCCCCCCTCTAGTGGTCGAAGGCAGAATAGCAGCTTCCCATTAGTTTCTATGGACGGAAAAGAGCAGATACGGATCAAATGGTTTTCAATGCATTCCTATGGGAAATGCAGATTTGACTTGAGAACATTTTGACTTGAGAACCGCCTTCCAATACGGATTAAGTTCTCAAGTCAAGACCCCACTGTATTAAGAAATCGACCAGCAGGGGTGGCCGAAGGAAAAATATTAAAACAGGCTAACATAAAAGCTCTTTTTAGATGTGGGTTTACTAGGGAATGGAAATATTTGTGAGAATGATCCTGAGATGGAAAAACCAACAGAAAGAGGGGAACATACATGATTAAGGTTATTACATAGGTAGCTGAATTTGTCGTGACAGAGCTTGGCCTTGATTATGGAATAAGCCCTAGTGAGATTCATATCTACCAAACTTTCCAGGGATATGTGAAGAGAAAAGAGTTTCTTTTCAATAAGCTGGAACCAAGAAAAGGAGTAAGAATTGCATAATAAATCATATATCAGGGATCCAGAATGCAAATTTAAAAAAAGACAGAGCCAAAATTTAAATGTGAGTAACCAGGCAGTTGGGGAAGGTAGGTGAATGCCCAATTCTAAAGAAATAGTAGAAAGCCAAATTAAGTTGGGAACTCCTAATATTCTGTGAAAAAACATTGCTGTGACTTGATCAATATCCAAATTAACTGAGTGTATTCATATAGGCACACCGTACAGCAAGTGAGAAAGAATCTTAGACTGAAAAATCTGAATAGCTGCTGGAATATATTGGTTTTCGGAAGAATAATGAAACTTAGAAATAGCTTTTAATTGGGGAGAAATTGAAGAGATGGCAGCTTTTTAATGAAATGTCCAGCTGAGTTTGTGATGAATAAGAAGACCCAAATTCTTATAAGAGTGTACTTGACGGTAGGAAGAAGATCCTATTGTCCAAGGGGTAGGGGACCAAGAGCGGGGGAAAAACAAAATTTGGATTGTATTAGGGTTAATGGATAGATCATTAAGATCATAGAAATCCTGAAATTTAAGTAAAGTGCGACGTAGACCTGATCTAGTACGAGACATCAGCACTGTATCTTCGGTGTACAGGAGTATAGATAAGGGAACACTGTTAAGGACTGGAGCTGACTGACTGCAAGGGGAAAGAAGAGCAGGAAGATTGGCTAAAAATAAGTTAAATAATAGAGGGACCAAAATGCAACCTTGGCGGACACCTTTGAAAATCGGAATTTTTTCGGTAAGAGTGTTGGAATCAGGTAAATGAACCTGGCAGGAATTATGGGAATGCAATTGGCGGAGCAAGAATAGCAGGCGTGGATCAATATTCCAATTGGAAAGTTTTTTCCATAGCCGATCTCTATTTACAGAATCAAATGCCCCTCGGAGGTCCACAAAGGCAACAAAAAGTGTGGTTTTGTTGTGGATTGCATATTTTTCAGCAAAAAAGTCAGCAAAAGGATACGATCCAGAGTGGATGCTCTGGCGCGAAAGCCTATCTGTTCCTTTCCAGGAAGATCCTCATCAGCGGCCCATGTGGAGAGTTTTTTCAAGAGATATTTAGAATATAATTTTCCAATATTGGATAATAAACTTATTGGGCGATAATTTGAGGGTTAAGAGAGATCGTCTTTTTTATGAATAGGTATAAGTATGGATGATAACGAGGAGTTTGGAAAACAGCCAGAGTTATTTATCAAGGTAAAAAGAGTAGCTAAGGGCTCTGCCCACCAGTGAGGGTTTATGGTCAAAATCTCATTAAAAATGAGATCGGGTCCAGGAGCTTTACCTGGCTTAAGTGACATAATTAGTTGGAGGATCTCTTCGGGGGTGACTGGGGACCACTCAGGAATGTCTTGTGATATGTTTACTGAAGAAGAACATGAGGTTGGGATGGAGAAATTTTTAGTAAAATAATCAGCCCACGTAACAGAGGAAATAGAATTGGATGGTTTAAAAGATGGAGAATTAGCCCGAGACACCAAAGACCAAAACGACTTTTGGTCGTGTGATAAGATTGCTTGATGAAATTGGGACCATTTTTGCTGGGCAAAGCAAAGCAAAAGCGTGCTGCTTATATACCGCCCCATAGTGCTTCAAGCACTCTCTGGGCGGTTTACAAATTAATTATGCAGGCTACACATTGCCCCCCCAGCAATGTCTTTTCTCATCTAACAAGGCACAACCTACCCTACACGAATGAAAATACGATTTTAAAAGTGATGGCGTGGGTTGTTGATGAATTAGTTGGAATAGTGTCCTGATTTGTTTTTTTTTAGGCACCAACAATCTGAATCAAACCAAGAGTCACATGAACTGCAGAAAAATTGAACTAATGAGTCAATTATAGAATTATACGCAGAAATAGCTAGAAGGGGAGAAGAAGCTGAATTTAAATTATCAGTAAAAGACTTGGTTTCTGGTTGGTGAGCATTTGAAAGGGTAGAGAGATCTATGAGGGGAAGGTAAGAGATGAGCCTGTGAGAAGGGGAGGGAAAGAGATAGGAAAATAGGAAGGTGATCGCTCTCAGTGCGGGTATCTACGAAAAATTTAGTTATCTGGGGTAATAGGTCTGGAGAGGCAAGAACATAATCAATGACACTCGAACCTCTCACTGAAAAATAAGTAAATTCACCGGGGATCTCATTGCCCAAAGAACCATTGAGGATAAATACATTCAAAGTGGTACACAGATCAACATGAAATGGAGTACAGTATAGCTATTAAAGGAATGGTCCTTGGAAATCCTTGAAGTAAGAAAACAAGGAAGAGTCAGATCTTCTAAGTTCCAATTCATATGCAAGGCTAAGGCAGAATTGGATGGGCCTATTCTAGAATTTAAATCTCCTAAGATCAGTAAGGAAGACGGGGGTATAGTATTGGAATATTTCAACACCAAATCCTCAAGGTCTTCCCACAGAGCCTGGGGCGAAGGAGCTACGGGTGGAATATAAACATTGAACAGCAAAATATTGAGGTCATTAGCTTGAAGCAAAAAAGCTTGGGTATAAGGGGAATGAGAAGAAAAGAAGAAACAGAAGGGAACAGAAGCTTTAGCAAAACAGCAGTGTGTGTGTGTGTGTGTGTGTGTGTGTGTGTGTGTGTGTGTGTGTGTGTGTGTGTGTGTGTGTGTGTGTGTGTGTGTGTTTGTTTTAGAGAGATTGAGACCCTGTAGCTCTCCACTGGCAGCTCCAGAGGACTCCTTTATTTCTTTGGGCACCTAGCCTCGCTGTTCCTGTGTCCTGATACCCTGTTTCTTTTTGCCTCCAGACACTCAGCTGTTTTAGAAATATTTCTCTTCTTTAAGCCTCAGTTATTTTCAGTCACCTCAGCTATTTCTGTTGACCCTGGCTTCCACTTAGATCCCCTCAGTGGTCCCTTTTCTCAGAGCTTTGGGATCTAAAGCTAGCCCCTAGGTCCTTCCTTTCTAAGTGTGAGCTAAACTTTTAAACCCAGACTTCTCTTCAGAGTCTTTTCCCTGCCTTAGCCTTTCCTAAAGGTCTGTGAGGTGGAGTTCCTTTCCAAGCTGTTCACTAAGAGCTCTAGAGTTCCCTATACCTTCTTCCAAAGCCTTTGGCTACCATGGCCCTCAGACTCAGAAGATTTTTCTTCACTTTGGCTCACAGGAATTCATTCATTTTGAATCCCACACCGCTGCCACCACTTTTGTCGTGCAGCCCCAGTGTCCCCTGTTTGTTTTTCCTCTCACAGGTTCACCTTTGGACATAACTTGTTCTTTTCTCCCATTTTCGCTGCCACCAGAGAATATTACCCTCACTGTCCCAATTATGAATCTCACACTCTTGCTGACAAATATAACAAGGTTTATTTATGGTTTGGTTGGTTAATCACAGAAGAAAAATCATGGATGTTCTTTTATTATTAATTCAATAAACGTGGATATAATTACATGTATACTTGTTTGAATTCATTCTCTTTAATCAAGGTCTCAGTATATTCTGACTGTCTATGTATTTCTAATTCCTTTTAACTCTTTAATATTCTCTAACACACCAACTTTCTCTGTCTCTCTGTCATGTTCCCGGGGGTTTCAAGAGCAAAGTCCAATAAGCCAGTCCAATATCAGAAGTTCAGAGGATGTAGAGCCTATATCAAAATGCCAAAGCCAAATCACAAACCATAATCCAAGGTCAGGGTCCAAAGCCAAATCACGCAACGTAGTCCGGGGTCAGTCCAAAGCCAAGGGTCCAGAGAACAAGGTTCAAGGTAGTCAGGAGCATGGATGCAAGCCAGAGATTTGACTTGTTGCTTCCACAAACTTACAAGCCTCTGGGTGCAGATTTTATAGCAACAGCAGTCATCTAAACACCTCATCCTGCTAAAACTCAGGGCAGGTCGACCAGATGTTTCTATGGAAAGCATTCATGCGGGCTTTGGATCTTCGTGTCATGAGTCCTTGCCGAAGTTTCTCCCTCACTCTGGCTACTGGGGAGGAGAATGTGGTGGTGATTCAGCTGCCTGCGATTCTGATTGCCCCGCATTCTCCTCACCTGTAATTAACCCCTCAGATTCCAGATCTTCTTTGGCAGAACTCATGACACTGTTCCAGTTCTGTTGACTCTGCCCCTCCTGTCCTGTCATAGGCTCCTGCATTAGAGCTCTACAATGACTGATAGGAGTTACGTATGGGCTGTCCCCCACAGTGACATTTTCCTATCCTTGCATTATGTAAATGGACTTGCATGCTGCCCACCTATCTCCACTGTTATGATTGCAAGGATGACATAGGAAACAGCTTAGATCCTCCAGATGTTTTTGTTTTGCAACTCCAATTGAAGCCCATCTTCTCACTGTTGGTAGCATTTCAATATAGTTGTTTCAGACTTCTTTCCCACTGTCACACTCAGTCTCCCAATTTGACTACTGCCAACTGCCTTGGAACTGTTGTAGGCAGCAAACCTACACACCAGGACTGGGCAATTTGGGGCCTACAGACAATGTCAGACTGCAACTCCCATTGTCACTCATTTAGGATTACTGGGATTGTTGGGCTGGAATTTGAGAGATCCCAGATCTAGTTGCCATTGAGCCATGAAACATACAGTGTGATCTGCTCCCACCTCAGCCTTACCTCCCCTGACAGTTGTAAGGGCCGAGTGTGGAGGAAGAGAACCATCCATATGATCTTGAATTCACTGGTAGGAAACTGCAGATATTAATTCAAGTTACTTACTGGTCATACATAATCTCAGATAATCCCAACTTTCTATTCATATGAGTCAAGGTGGGATATGGGGCTATCTGTCCTAGAAGAAGGACCTTCTTTCCCACTGTTACATGGCCATGTCACTACTTGTTCAAACTTCAAACCATTTTTCCAGTGCATGTGTGGTACATAACCCACAAAGACAGTTTATGCTATTTTTCTTCCTGTGCAGTTGTTCTCATGGACATTTGGTGAGAAAATAGACAGCTGTGAAGATAGGCAAACCCCCTGATCTCCAGTTGGCTGTCCAAAGTCTTCAGTTTCTGGCTTGGGACCTTTTGCCTACTGTTGTTGCTAGGATCCTGTTCATTTTTTGCACAGTAGTGAACAATGAGGCACGGGGGACACTGATAATGTTCTAGGCATCTGTTCCAGCAAGGCTTGGATGAATAGCTGGTAACTTTTGTTTTATGTCTGAGGTTAGAGAAGTAGGATAAATTTTGAGTGACACTGAGAAAGTAGCAGCTGTCCTTAGACTACTTCTAAAATTCCGAGAAATATATTATTATTATTATTATTATTATTATTATTATTATTATTATTATTATTATTATTATTATTATTATTATTATTATTATTATTATTATTATTAATTGTATTTATACCTCACCTATCTAGTCATTTTGACCACTCTAGGCAGCTTACAACATAAAACATAACAAGTTCAAGAAAAATTTATAACAATTAATTAATTAAATGATTTTGCAATGGGAAAAATACAAAATAAATCAAATAAAGAGAAAGAAAAAAGGAAAGAGGACAGGAATTAACTGGAAGGGAAGGCTTGCCTATACATCCACGTTTTTAGTTGGTTCTTAAAAGTACCCAGCGAGGGTGCAGCGCAAATCTCCGAAGGTAGGTTATTCCAGAGGCGAGGAGCCACTGCCGAGAAGGCCCGGTTTATAAAAGAGATAGAGAAGTTGCAGGTGTTTCCATGGGGAGGGGAGGGGGGCTGTCTACAGGTTTCTGTCTTCTTGCACCTACTTTGACCTATGCTGGCCTCGCTTTACTTAGACAGTCGTAGGGTGGCTGATATGTGTCTTTTCTTCCCACATTTCCTATCTGATCCTCTCTAGGTCTCTTTGTTCTTGAGAGGTAGGGGACAGACATGGCTCCTTGCATTTCCACCTTAGCTAGAATGAGGATTCTTACTATCTTCCCTATCCCAGTGTATTTCTCTAATAAACACTGCCTTTCTTTGAATAAGAAATGTGGGTGTGACTTCCTTCCAAAGGGTTATGTGTGTCCTGTTAACCATTATGATATTCAGGGACAGGATCCACAAGTTAGCTTAGCTGCTGCTTCCTGCTGTTTCCTCTGCTAACATAGCAAATGAGCTGGTGTGGTGCAGAGAAAAAGAATCGCTGTGTGCTCAGCCATGCCAGTCTCTGAGTTAATAGGCTTTTCAACGCACAATTGCTGAGTGCAATCACTGATCCTGCCAGTTCTTCCTGCACCTCTGATGGCCTATCAGCTGGCAATGGTTTTATGCCAGGCTGCTATTAGGGTGGTCTCTTGGTCATGTTATGCTTGCTAAGCTCTTGGGTTCATGATCACTTCAAAACATATCAGGAGTAATTCTCATCAAAGCAGTCCCCATGAAAACAAAAATATGAACTGCAGCCACCCGATCTTTGATTTTTATCATGCTTGAGCTTCATAAAGCGAAGTGGTTTTAAACTATGAATAATTTTATTAGCTATGACAGGATCAGTTGTGAGACACTAGTGTTCCTATAGGAAGCTGAAGCCTGTCAGCTGGTTTAAAGGAGCGTTTTACTGTCTACTAAGCAGAACTTCCCAATTTTCGAGGGTAAAATAAGTGACCAGGTGGTTAGCTGAGAGAGAATGGCAACAGATTACATTGTTCTGTGTTGTCATTGTAAAAGTGTATCATGAGTTGGATTATCAGGCTCACATTTTTTAAAAGCTGTGATTGATTTCTCATTTTATGATGTCATCATGGTACTAAGATCCAGTGTCTGGGGACACTCTGAAATTCTCAAACACTTTGGGTTATTTTTTGTTTTAGGCAGGGTTGGCTTGCAGCGAGAAGGAATAGCCTGCTTGTGTGTATTTTCCCTGAACACCCAGGAGTAAAGGACTCAGAGGGAGGCATTTCCCAACCTTTAGTGCACTGAACTCCTGGACATGACCCATCCAAGCAGAAAAGGTGGTGCGACTGAGTAGTGAGAGGAACCGCTCTGTGTAACTCATGGATAAATAAACCCACACAGAGGCTATCCTCTAGACCAGTGGTTCTTAACCTGGGCGATAATGCCCCCCAGGGGGCGATTTCATTTTTCAGGGGGGCGGTAGAACGAAAAGGGGCGGTGAGGGGGCGCTGGAGCAGAAAGGGGGCGGTAGGGGGGCGCTGGAGCAAGGCAAACCTGTGAAGATGGCTGCAGCCTTTTTACAATGTGCATGAATATATATTTTCCTCCAATCTTAATTTAGTTTCAGAGTTTTCGTCTTGAAATTTTTAGTTCCTGCATTGCGGTTTGTTTTTATGCCCTTTTTATATTTCTTTTTGCGTCTTAAAATTCGCTTGCAACTAAATCATTAAATGTTACATTTTGGGGGCATTTCATTTTCTTGGAATTGAATTTTGTTTTCAGGGGTCATTGGATTTAAGTGTCATAAATAAATAAATAAATAAATAAATAAATAAATAAATAAATAAATAAATAAATATCATCACCGTGGGGAGGGGGGCGATGATAACTTCCTTAATGGCTCAAGGGGGCGTTTCTTTCAAAAAGGTTAAGAACCACTGCTCTAGACCAGGGGTCTCCAAACTTTTCACTGTGAGGGCCACATCATATATTTTCCACATTTTTTAGGGCCAAAGGAATGTGCACGCGCCCACCTGCCTGCCCACCTGTGCATCCTCCTGTGTGCAGGCACACACTCCCGCTCGCCTGCCTGCCAGGCCAGATGGAAAAGGCAAGGCAGGCTGGATGTGGCCAGCGGACCATAGTTTGGAGACCCCTGCTCTAGATCAGTGGTTCTTAACCTGGGCAATAGGTTTCATTTTTCAGGGGGCCGATGGAATGAAAAGGGGAAACGCCGGGGCGAAGGAACAGAAGGGGGCGATAGGGGGCGATGGAGCTGCCGCTCTTCAATTGTCATTGAGTAAGTTATCATTGCCCCCCTCCCCATACCCCAGAGCAGCTGGTGCTGGCAGCGGATGTGGTGCCACCGGCGCCAGTGCCAGTGAGGAAGTTATCATCGTCCCCTTCCTGCCACGCTGCCGCAGGGAGGGGGGCAATGATAATTTCCTTAGTGGCTCAAGGAGGCATTTCTTTCAAAAACTGTTCTAGATCACCTTAACTGCTGCTATTGGTGTTTTCAACATTCAGGCTGCCCTTTGCTATGTAAAGTTTGGCATCCTTTTTCCTGCTGGCAATATGGGCATGGTATTATGTAGCAATATTGAGCCATTTCCTGGCTTTTTGAATCGTGAGTACAGAAGCACATTGTTCCAAATTAATAAACCAGAGGTTTTATTAAATATTGTTATAAACACTAGAATGTATGTTTTAGTCATAACAATAAAATGTATTCCCAAGAATAGTATTTTGACATTTCATTTATATAATATTGCTTTTTTACAGTTACTATAATAGCAATTATGGAATTGTTAGTGTTTTAGTGTGCACTTAATCTCTATAATACAGTGGTGCCTTGACCTACGAACTTAATTGGTTCTGTAACTTTGGTCGTAACTTGAAATGGTCATAAGTCAAAGCACCATTTCCCATTGAAATGCATTAAAATGCAATTAATCCGTTCCAGCTGAAGAAAAAAATCACCCCCAAAAAATGACTGCAAGACCCATTGGAAATGTGATTAATCCATTCTGGCTGAAGGGGGGGAAGAAAAGCCAGGAAAGCATGCAGGATCCATCAGAAATGCAAAAAAAGCAAAGCAAAAAGCAAGTGAAGCTTGCAAGACTCATCGGAAATGCAAAAAAAGCAAAGCAGAAAGCAAGTGAAGCATGCAAGACCCATAGGAAAGCAAAAAGGAAGCAGACCCCCCCAAACCCATTGGAAATGGGGGGGGACCCAAAAAGCAAACAAATCCCCCAAGACCCATCAGAAATGTGGGAAAAATCCAAAAAGCAAGGAAACCCCACCAAGACCCATCAGAAATGGGGAAAAATATCAACAAACAAACAAACCCCTCAAGACCCATCACAACACAGAAAGACAACCCCCCCAGCCCAAAACCACACTGCAAAACCCACTCAGAACAGTTTTTAAAAAGCAGAAAGCAGCACCTTACCTTACCAGGCAGTCCGAAGCCTCCTCCGATCACACTCACTCTAACCATTGAGGCGAAAGAGCTACAAAGAAGCAGCCTCTTCACCTACCAACAGTTAGCAATTTGAGTTTCCCGCCTTTTTTCCTGTCTTTTTCTGTTTGTAACTCGAAGCTCCGGCCACAAGTCGAAGTAAAATTTTGCATCCGGAACTGGTCGTAACTCGAAATGGTTGTAAGTCGGGAGGTTTGTAAGTCGAGGCACCACTGTACTACTAATTTTTTTTTAACCATGAATGAAAAATGTAACAACAACATTCAAGGAGATTTACGTTTCTCAGAAAAGTTGTATTTTTATTTCTATAACAATGGGGCCTGCATTTTTTTGTAACATTACTGATGGAACATAAGCTACCAGGGGCTGAGAATCAATTCCCTTAAGATAAAGTTCCTGTTTATTATGCCAGCCGTTTATAAAAGGAAGATTACTGTTCATTATCCCAGGCAGTCAGCCGTTCTTTCCCTTCAGAATACTGCACTTTATTTATTTAAGCTCTTCAAGGACAGTTTACAAAAGGTAGCTATTACATAGAAAAAACATAAATAAATTGTTGGAGGAATTCGGAATTCGGTGATGTCCTTTTGGGTACTGCCAGGAATGTGCCTCCTTAGAGTTGTCATTCCACTAGGGGAAGGTGCCACGACCATGATTTTAGTTCCCCTCATCCACCATCCTTTATTCGCTAGGGTGGGGGAGACCTAAAAGAAGCGTGAGTGGCCCCCTCTTTGTTTCACCAAACACAGAGCTCACACAAGTATCCTAACACATCCTTTATCTCGCTGCCACCAGTTAATCTCTTTACCAACTATGTTTCATATGAAAGACTGAGGTCCATTCAGTACTTAACTTTGAAATAAAAACAGGTTTATTGGTTACAAGTTGTTTTAGGAATAGTTCTTAAGCGCATTCTTAAATTTATGAACGCAAAGCTTCAGTATTTTCCTTTAACCTCTTCTGTCTTAACTAATACCGATAACGCTCTGACTCTTCATTCCTTAAATTCTTTCTCTGCCTCAGTCCCAAACTATCTTCCTTTCTCTTCAAACCTTTCTCTCTGTCAGCTCTCCAAACTCCATCTCCATCTCCCTATCTAAACTCCTCCTCCTGAGTCTCTTATACCTCGTGACTCCGCCCCTCCAGCACTCCCATTGGTCTATGCAAATAGCATATGAATATTCATTACCTAGGTGAACGCCACTAGGGGACGGTGCCATGACCATGACTCTAGTTCCCCTCTTCCACCATCCTTTATTTGCTGGGTTGGGTGGGACCTAAAATAAGCTTGAGTGGGCAACCATGGCCAAGTTTCTAACCCTAGATTTCCAATTCCTCCCTTATTTGGGATTAAATACACTTTAGCTGTGTACTTTAAACCTTGCACACCAGCCTTACCAGGTAGGACACTCAAATAACAAAAATAGCAAACATAGCCCTCGTGGCCAAGGCACTTTCTTTAGGCATTCACACCCTAATTAACTAATGATTTTACTACTTAATTACCACACTATTCTAAGTAACCATTGCTAAGTCTCCTAATCAATCAAGGAAGGCTCTAAACCTGTCACCTCCTCCTCCAACTTACACACATACCTAACCCCCTTTCTATAACTTAAATCAAAGTTTCTGCTTTGTGATAGTATCCAATCAGCATGTAGCCCTTTGTTCACAAGTTCACGCCCTTCTTGTAACTTTCCACCATCTGGTCTCCTTTTCCCAGGCTGGCAGGCAATTAGAATGGAATTCAGTGTTTATCAGTCTTGAGAGACAGCCTTGAATCTTCTCCTCTGAAGAACACAAGAGCTGGCTCCCAGGCCAAGAATGAAACATCTGTGGAACTCTGAAAAACAAGTACTACAAAACCCACATCCTTCAGGTATAAAGAAGAACATGGAGAGATCTGCCCATTCTTTGGAAAAGGAAAAATGATCAGTTGGGATACTTGTTGGTAAAGGTCACTCACAAAAAATGTTTGCCTACCATATATGCTGAGATTATTTCCTTTTATATAGTGTGGAGCTACCTCTGCACACATCTCTCTCTGGAGAGCAGAAAATGGAGGAGGGAGGAAAGGGAGCTAACAAAGGGAGCAACAAGAAGGAAAGGGTAGTGTCAAGGATTCCAAAGTCTTGCTGTAGCAACATTTTGTTCAATTTTTCATTTCTGGTTGCAGTCTATATCGGCCTCTCTTTACTGTGCTTATTATGTCTGATTGCTTCTGGTTGATGAAACCAGGTATCTGTTCTGTGTATAGCTCCTCTGCAATATCTCCATGTAAGAATGCAGTTTTTTACATCTAGGAGCTTATTTTGTTTATCTGTCTTGGGGCAGCTACAGTCAGGAGCATTATGGTGCTGTGCTTAACTTCAGGAATGAAGTTTCATTTAAGTCTTCTGTATACTTCTGTAGTAACTGTTTGGACAATAGTTTCATCTTGTAGCATTCACTTCCCCTTCTGAGTCATAAGGAAACCCACTTTTACCTGATGTCTCTGTTACCTTCTGGAAGCTTGATCAGGGTCCATGGTTCATTCTTATGAAGGGCTTCTATCTTTTTCCCTCTTCATCCGGTAAGTTAAGTAGCTGGCCTATGTTCAGCCTTTTCCCAGGTTGCTGGCTCTGTAAGTGACTTCAAGTCTGCAAGGTAGTAGAGCCATGGAGCTGGTATACCTTTGTTGGGTCATGATGAGTGTCTGAGGGGTGGCTTGGCCTGAGAACATGGTGCAGCATCAATGCCTCTTCCAGTCCAACAACCTTCCAACATCTTCATTGCTGTCCCTTTCTTTTGCTATACTGCACCGTCCCTCTACGTATGTAATATTCTTCTTGCTCTTTGTCGGAGTCAGGGTGTGAAGGCCTTGGCACTGCTATGTCTAGGAGGGAATCAATGTACAGTAGTATGTTTTCTACGTGGAAGTATCCAACATAGCTCCTGTTTTGTCCACTTTGCTTTGTTAATCAGAGTAGTCCAGATGTCTCATATTGACTTCATATTTTCTGTAGTTCTTTATTTTATATCCCTCTTTCAGAACATAGCCAATCAAAATACAGAGCCTGTTCTGTTACAGAAGCCAATTTATCCCGTCCCTGTTTTCTTAGGTAGGCATAGACAGTGCTTCCGAAGGAATGAATATTTCAGGTGAATCAGAATTGGGGGGTAGGGGATTCTTTTAGTAGAGTCCAATAGAGAGACTTTACAACTCAATGATTTTGGCTTCCTGAAAGACAGGGTTTTGAAAATATGAGGCTTCCTCTCTTGGGTTACCCCCATTTGACTCATGTATATGTAGCCTTTCCCCTTCTTCTTTTGCCTCATTGCCATGGCCATTCTGCCAGCCCCAGTCTTATCCCCCCTGTCGTTGCTGTTGTGGCAGACCCAATATTCCCCCCCCCCATTTTTTTTACTGTGCTGCCACTGACTGCTGTTCTTCCATCCCTTTCTCCCCTCCCTGCCATTGCTCTGCTGCTGCCTCCATTCTCTGAGCCCAGATGATATACAGTAATTTTGATACTTGTACCAGGTTTCTGGTTCAATAGTTCAAAGATAATATTTGGGTCACAATGTCTCAAACATCTGTGCCTATTTTCCTCTTTCTTTTTAGTGTACTGCATTTGCTTGGTGAATTGAAAGACTCGGCTTATAAATACCATTACCTTCATTGGCCAGGATATTGATTGTCTTTGCTTATCATTCACTTTCCATTCTGAAAGTTTATTGTAAAAGATTTATTGTGTGAAGTTAACAACTTATATTGCAGTTCCAATCTTGTAGACAAAGAACATCATTTACTGTGGTAATACAAATTTCATAGGGCAGTGCTGCTTCCAGTTCCTTGTATATCCATGGAAGAACCATTAGTTATATGGATTTTTCCATCATCATTTCTGGCCATATAATAATAAAGTGTCCTGAATTATAACAGAACTGTATGCAACTCTCTAGATTGAGTAATGTCACTGGTGCACCAGTAATATCAACAATCCAGTAATATAACTTCTTATAATTGCTAGCCATGCAAACAATATGGTATGGAGTCTTCATGCTTTCTAGTACTTAAATACTGCCTGTGTTCTCTAGATTCAAAATGTTTACCTCTATTACTGGTGAAGCAGCCTCTGGGGAGTGACACACTTTGGTTAGCTGTTTCTTCCCACCACACCTGTAGCAGCATGATAGGCTTTGGGGGACGGTGTTCCTTTTGTATTCCCTTCCATTCATTAAGTCACTTGAGCCACAGGAATCTGGAGCTTTCATAGGGATACGCCTTTGTTCAACGCATTCTCCCATAAGGGCACAATGCATTGCTGAAATTTGTCCCTTCTTCCTTCTCCAAGATAGAAGGGAAAGTACCAAACCTCCTCTCCTAGGGTTTCCATAAGGAATCCCAGTTTTTTGCTGATCATTAACGTCAGGCCCAGTCAGCTTCAAATGATCAAAGCAGTCACATGTGTCTCACAGTCCTTCTTGAATCAAGCTTTACAGCTTCCCATATCCAGACTGTCTTCTGATTTTAAACTGATAAATCTTTTGCATCTGGCAATCTTTAAAATAAGCCGATTGGACTCATCAGTTGGACTCCTGAATATTACTGCCCTAGCTAGACAATCACCCTGTTTCAATTGTTTTATTTCTCTTTTTCCTTTTGGCTCTGGCTATAAAATGTGCCCCCGAGGCTTCCAAAATAACTCTCAAGCTATATTTGTTCTGGGATAAATTAACTGTATTTAACCTTAGAAGCTTTCTAGAAAGGCCTCTAGTCTGATTCGAAGACATTTTTGTTTTCTGTGTGGTTACCAATTTGGGGGGGGGGGGGAGAAAGGGAGAAAAATGGAAAAAATGCAGACTGATAGAGAAGAAAATTTGGCTGGTGGCTTTTTGTCTCCTCTCTGGCTCTAATCTGGGAGAAAAATAAGTTTGACTAAACCCATAATCCACTGGAGGAATTTGGAATTTGGTTATTCACCTCTTGGCAGAGGGCAAACCATTATGAGATTTGCACAGTCTCCCTTGGGGGAAAAATCATGGTTCTTGGTTGAAAAAAAAACCCTCACTTTTACTTACAATACATGCTTTTGCTTTTTCCCTTTATAGGGGGAAAACATGTCTATCTTCTTGGAGCTGAAAATGGAGGAAAAAGGAAAGGCAGCTAACAAAAGGAAAGAAGCCATAATCTCAAGGCCTCTGAGGGCTCTGGGAATACTCTCTATATCTAAGTTAATAGCAGGTGCAGGGCATGCCCCCCCCACTGACATCTACTGTTAAAAGAGAAGCAGGCAAAGTTGTAATTTTCCTAGCATAAACAACATGTTAGAAAGAGAGGAAAAGGAAAATATATTCAAAGCCCGGGAGATTTTCAAAAAACCCCCCACATATTTGTCAGATGCAGCTAAACAGATAACAATCTGAGAGGTCTCCAGCTCTACAAACGGACAAAATCACTGAGAAGGCTTTTCCTCTGCTGGGTGCCGCCTTACAGCAGATGCCGGAGCGTCGACAATTTTGGCTGCAGTCCAGTCAGCACTCTACCATGACTTTTAAATATCCTCCCTAAACCATTTAGAACCAAACTAGATATAACAGGGACAGCTCTGTTTATTAATGGTTCTGCTCCATATATGCATACAGATCCAGAATGAGACCTAGCTTTGGAAGAAGATTTCAGAGCATTGAACTGCTAGGTAGTGAAGAAGGAAGGCTCAGCTTCTGTCTACCACTTGCACTGTTGTTGTGTTTTAAATAAATTATCCGTTCTTGCTTTATGCACAGAGTGGCTTTATGCCTTTGCCTCTGTCTTATTCAGTTGGGTCTTAAGATTTTGCTGGCTTGTGGTGCAATGATCTATTTGGCAGATTTCACTGGGCTATCATCACCTTAGTCCATATTGACTGTGATTGATGGAAACTGGATTGCAAAACTATCTGGAAGACGCCGAGAGTAGGCTCATGCTGCTCCCCTAGTGGTTACTTGTCTCTAGGAAAAGCTCAGGGGAAACAATTTTAGTGTAAACAAAATCCTGCATAAGATACAGCCAATGAACCAGGCAGGGTGGGGTGTTGAAAGAAGAATTCTGGCCGAAAACTGTCTTTGTCCTACCTGCTCACATATTTGCTAAGTTAAGGTGTGTTCTGATTTTAATTGTTCTCTCATGTTCCGGGTTCAGCCAATGGCATCGGCAGGAAAAAAAGATCTTGGGCAGAAGAGCAAAGAAATATATCTGTCCAAGATCTTATAAACTATACGACAGCCAGAATTTCATAGAATTTTCAAATTCTGCCTTTGCTTGCAACAGTATTTGTAATAAGCTGCTGGTGTCCAGTACAACAAATGGCTATCACCATTATGCTCAAGCAATGTCTGGTAACAGCATGCTGAATGAGGTGGATCTTGGATTGATGTCATAACAACCATTTTATCTGTTTAATGTTACTAAGAAAAACTGAAGATCAAGACCTTTGCCTACAGGAAACCATTCTCTCTCTCCGTATTCTGCCCTAATAGTAACTTCTTGTCCACAGTACAGATTGCATATCAGGACAATCAAGTGCTGAGGCACACCCATTTTTTTTCAGAACCCATCGTTTCTCTTGATCCACTCAATCAAAGGCTTTGCTGCAGTCTATAATGCATAGATTACTTATCTTCTGAAATTCTTTGGTGCACTCCAGTGGCTGGCAAACATTTATTTATTTATTTTAAATATTTCTATCCTACCTTTCTCCCCCCCAAAGGACCCAAGGCAGCTCACATCATTAAACAATATTGAAAAAACAGTAAGTATATAAATATTTTTAAAATAATTAAAGAAGTATTATAGCCCTGTGGCTATATCCACTCATGGAAACGGCTTCAGGAGTTAACCTAGAGGCAAAATCCGGAGCTGGAGTCCCGAAGGCAGCTCGTGTCGTTCTGCCAACTCCTGCGACGTTGCTGGAACCAGTTGTATTGGCTCTTGCCTTTCCATTGGACTATTTCAGCAACGTGGAGAGGGGGGATCTGCTGCTTGGGTAACAGGCTATCCTCCATATTACTTTACCCAGGCTTCGTGCTCTGGAGAGGACACTCCTCGATACAGAGCACGTTACCATGGTCTCTTGAGACTGAAGGATGCCTATGCTGTGCTATGCACTAAAATCAATATTAAAACACATGTAGAACAACAGAGCACAACAGTCTATTTAAAAACCCCTCAGAACACCAGCCATTAAAGAACAGCCTGCCTGAAGAGAAAGGTCTTTGCCTGTCTGCGGAAGGTTTGCAAAGATGGGACCGGACTAGCTTCCTGTAGAAGGGAGTTCCACCATCTGGGAGCAGAGACAGAGAAGGCCCCCTCCCTTGTCCCCACCAAGCACATCTGTGAGGGTGGTGGGACTGAGAGAAATGGAAACGGATCAGCAGCCAGTGGAGCTGTTGTGATGGGAGTTATACGAGTATCTTCCCTGTAACCTGTCCCAGTTAACAATCCGGCGGTGACATTTTGGACCCTTTGGAGGTTCTGAATACTTTCCAAAGACAGCCCTACGTAGAGCATGTTACAGTAATCCCACTGAGATGTAACTGGAGTATTTGTCACCATGGCCAAATCAGACCTCTCAAGAAATGGGTGTAGCTGGGGCATTAGTATTAACTGTGGAAAGTCACTCCTGGCCACCGCTTAAACCTCGGCATCCAGGCTTAGAGATGAATCCAGGAATAACCCCAAGCTGTGCACCTGTGTTTTCAGAAGGAGTGTAACCCCATCCAGCACAGGTTGCAATTCTGTTCTTTGATCTGGTTTTTGACTGACCAGGAGCACCTCTGTTTTGTCTGGATTAAATTTCACTTTATTTGCCCTCTTCCAATCCATTACTGTCACCAGACAGTCATTTAGAACAGCTTCCTTGAATTTAGATGGAATGGAGAGGTAGAGTTTGGTGTCATCCGCATACCGGTGACACCAAACCCCAAATCTGCAGACAACCTCTCCCACTGGTTTCATGTAAATGTTAAATAGCACAGGGGACACCATAGGCCAACTCTTGTGTTGAACAAGAGTCGCCCAGCACCACTTTCTGAGTTCTTCTCTCCAGGAAGGATCGGAGCCACTGTAAACCAAAGCCTTTAAATCCCATCCTGGAGAGATGGCCCAGAAGGATATCATGGTCATTGGTATTGAAAGCTGCTTAGAAGTCCAACAGAACCAACAGAGACACACACCTCCTGTCCAATTCCTGGTATACTTTGTCCACCAAGGTGGCCAAAGCAATATCTGTTCCATAACCAGGACTCAAGCCAAATTGAAATGGGCCTAGATAATCTGTCTTGTCCAGAACCCTCTGGAGCTGAGAAACCAGAACACGCTCCAGCACCTTGCCCAAGAATGGGACAGTCGAGACTAGCTGGTAATTATCCATATTGTGGGGTCCAAGCAGGTTTTTTTTAGTAATGGTCTTAACTAGTGCCTCTTTTAAGCAAGCTGAGATTTTACCCCTGTTGCAAGGAGTCATTCACTATTTATTTTATTTTATTAGATTTATACCCCATCCATCTAGACCAAAGGTCTACTCACTACACCTTGGACCCACTTGATCAGTCCTTCTCTGGCAGCTTTTATAGGCCAGGACGGGCAAGGATCTAGCAGACAAGTGGTAGCCTTCACTCCAAGGATCCTGTACACATAATCAGGCTGCAAGAACTGAAACTTATCCATCAACACAGGACAAGCAGTAGCCATAATTACAAGATGTGTGTTAACTACAGCGTCCAGGTCAGAGTGGATTTGAACAATTTTGCCTGCAAAGTGCTGTGCACATTTTTCACAACAAGCTACTGAGCGGTCAGCACTATCTTCCTTCGAGCCATGATGTAACAGGCCCTTGACCACTAGGAAGAGCTCCATTGGGCAACTCTGTGCAGATGCAGTGGTGGTAGCAAAGAATGACTGCCACAGAATAGGCCATCCAATGGGGTCTAGTCCGTTTTGGATTCACTCCAAATTTTCTGCCATTGTCACTCTAATCTCTGTCCTATGCATTTCATCACCACCAGCTCCCCAGTAAACCAAGGGGCCAGTTTGGCTCTACTTCGTGGGAGGGGATGCTTAGGAACAATTGTGTCAACAGCCTTGGCCATTACCCCAATCTAGAGAACAACCTGGGCTTCAACAGTATCTCCTGCCAAGACAACAGGAAACTCCCAAAGAGCCATCAGGAAACCATTGGTATCCATCAGCCTCCTGGGGTGGACCATCTTAATCTGTCCCCTACTCCTGCAGAGGTTCTGAATTCCAGTGAGTCTAAACCCCACCAGATGACTCACTGTTCCTCCACACCCAGATCACCAACATCTAACCCAGTATAGAAAACCAGGTCTAAAGTGTGCTCTGCAGCATGAGTGGGGGCAGATACAATTTGGGGCAGACCCATGGTTGTCCTGGAGGACGTGTAGTCCTGAGCCACTCCTGACAAAGCTGCCTCAGCATGGATGTTGAAATCCCCCAGCACAACAAGCCAAGGAGACTCCAACACCACCTCTTGAGACCAGCTGAGCTAGCTCAGGAAGGGAGGCCGTTGAATGGTGGAGTGGGCGGTACACCAACAGAATCTCTAACCTGTCCCATGCTTCCACTTTCAAATACTGTACACACATTCAAACCTGGAAAACTGGGGGATGTGACACCTGGTGAAGGATATAGTATCACAATAGACCACTGCAACTCTGCCTCCCCACCCTCCAGGTCTCACCTGCTGCTGCACAGAGAACCCTGGTGGACAAAGCTGAGAGAGAGAGAGTGACACCTCCAGCCACTTGCTGCAAGCCAGATTGGCCTGCTCATCCAGGATAAATTCCTGGATGGCTGCTTTGTTTGTTTGTTTGTTTGTTTGTTTGTTTGTTTGTTTGTTTGTTTGTTTGTTTGTTTGTTTGTTTGTTTGTTTGTTTGTTTGTTTGTTTTGCCATTGACCGATCTGGTACTTAGCAGCAGCATTTTCAACCCAAGAAACCTGTTACAAAGGCTATTCAAGTTATTTAAGTTTGGGGACAGCTTAGAGATCATATTTGCAATATGATCTCAAGTGCCTCTCCTGTTCTGAATATCCAGCTTGAATATCAAGCAATTATCACTCCATATAAAGTAAAAGCCTTTGTTGCAACACCTTGAGCATCACTTTACTTGCATAGAAATTTTAAGCAATGGTCCTCCTTTCTTGGGGATTAGAAAATCTATTTAACGTTTTCAGACTGTGGACCGTTGTTCTATTTTCTGTATTTATTGACATGTTCTTGTTAGGATTTTGACAGATCCTGCCTCTGTGGTTTGAAATAGTTTTCTCAGAATTTATTTCTTCTATGTGCTTTCAGAGCAGTTTTCACTTCGATTTCTAGAACTGCAGGTTCTTCATTATAGGATTTCTCTTTAAATGAGTCTGGTTTTTTTATCTCTTTTGTGTAGATCTTTGGTATACTGTTTCCACTTTTTCTTTATTTTCTTCTGGTCAGGTAGTATATTTCTCTATTGATCATTCAGCATTCATAATCCAGACTTAAATTTCCCTTTGATTTATTGGCTTGTCTGGAAGAGATATCTTGTTTTTCCCTTTTGTTGATCTCCCCTACAGTGGTGCCTCAACTTACGAATGTCCCTTTTGTTGTTGTTTAGTCGTTAAGTCATGTCAGACTCTTCGTGACCCCATGGACCAGAGCACGCCAGGCCCTCCTGTCTTCCACTGCCTCCCGGAGTTGAGTCAAATTCATGTTGGTAGCTTTGGTGACACTGTCCAACCATCTCGTCCTCTTTGTCCCCTTGCCTCTTGTCCTCACACTTTCCCAACATCAGGTCTTTTCCAGGGAGTCTTCTCATCAGATGGCCAAAGTATTGGAGCCTCAGCTTCAGGATCTGTCCTTCCAATGAGCAATTGGGGTTGATTTCCTTCAAAATGGATTGGTTTGTTTTCTTTGCAGTCCAGGGGACTCTCAAGAACATCCCTACTTACAACCATTTCGAGTTACGACCAGCTCCAGCCGCAAAATATTGCTTCTACTTGCGACCAGAGCTTCCACTTATGAACAGAAAAAGGCAGGGGTAAAAGGCGGGAAATTCAGATTTCTAACTGTAGGTGGCTGCTTCTTTGAAGCTCTTTCACCCCAACAGTTAGAGGGTGTGTGTCAGAGGAGGCTTGAGACTGCCTCATTCTGCTTCTGAGTGAGTGAGTGTGTGTGTTTGCAGGGAGGCTTTGGGCTGCCTGGAAAGGTAAGGTGCCGTTTTCTGCTTTTTAAAAACTGTTCTGGGTGTTTTTGCAGTGTGGTTTTGAGCTGGGGGGGTTATGTTTCTGTGCTGTGATGTGTCCTGGGGGTTTGTTTTGTTGGTTCTCCCCCAATTTCCGATGGGTCTTGGGGGATTTTGTTGCTTTTTGGGGGGGTTCCCCCATTTCCAATGGGTCCTGGGGGTTTGTTTGTTTTTTGGTTCCCCCCAATTTCCGATGGGTCTTGGGGGATTTTGTTGCTTTTTGGGGATCCCCATTTCTGATGGGTCTTGAGGGGTTTGTTTGTTTGTTGGCTTTCCCCCCACCATTTCCAATGGGTCTTGGGGGGTTTGGTTGCCTTTTTTGGGGGGTCCCCATTTCTGATGGGTCTTGGGGGGTGGTTTGTTTTTTGGCTTCCCCCCATTTCCAATGGATCTTGGTGGGGGGTTGGTTGCTTTTGGGGGGTTCCCCCATTTCTGATGGGCCCTGCATGCTTCCCTTGCTTTTTCCTTTCTTTTCTTTGCATTTCTGACCTGCCCCCTTTGTTCTCTGTGCATTTCCGATCTGCTCTATTTGTTTTCTGTGCATTTTTAATGGGTCTTTTATGCTTGATTGCTTTTCTCCCCCTCCCCCTTTGGCTGGAAAGGATTAATCGCATTTCCAACAAGTCTTGTAGTGATTTTGTGTGTGTGTGTGAGGTTTTTTCCTTCGGCCGGAATGGATTAATTGCATTTCAATGCATTCCTTGGGAAATGGTCCTTCAACTTACGTCCATTTTGAGTTACGTCCACCTTCTGGAGCTGGTCGTAACTCGAAATGGTCGTAAGTCAAAGCACCACTGTATTTCTTTGCGTTGATTATTGTAATAGTGTCAGGATAGTGGCAAAAGAGGGGCTAATAAGTTGCCCTATAAAATTTAGGCCTGTTGACTTGTGCCAGAGAAAAATGGAAAAGGGGGAAAGACTGCCTGCTAACTGGGAAGACAATTTTCAACTAGGTATTATCTGGTGGGAAACAATATACTGTATCCATAAAATGCTTTTTCCTGGTACTTTGTTAATTAGGTAAAAAACGGTTTCAGCTGAACAAAAGGGAGGGGAGAAAGAGCAAGGTGGGCAAAGTGACACTGAGAAAAGTTATTCCCTTCTGGAAAATTTGGGGTAATTGGGAATCTGATTGGTGGAATACACTAGAAAAGTCTAGAAAAGTGGACAATGGATAAAAAAATGGCATAGGGAGTTTTGTTAGTTTGGCTTAGCTTCTCTGAGGAGACAGTTATGCCCATTTGCTGTCTTGCTACATACATTGGATTCTGCATTTACTGTTGAACTATGCTACGTTCTGATGGATTGTAAGTATTAGAATAGGATATGTAGTTTTCTTATTTTCTTTGGGAACTGTTCTAGAATTGGAATAAGTATTAGCTTCACAGTTGTGATTCCTTTTTAATTTTTTGAACTAAGTTTTGAAACTGCTTTGAACTTCTTTTTTCATTTTTTGACCTTTTGGAACATCTTCAAATAAAAAAAAACATTTTCACAACAATCTGGTCATTTTGGGAATAGAGAGTTGGTAGGTACTCACCCCATGTCTTACCACAGACATCTACTGGGTCCCTTTCTGTTTGTGGGTATTTTTGGTATTTTAGACTGGCAAGGCTGGCATGCAACTTAATGTGACCAACCTTATGGGTTTTGAAATTTCCCTGGAGCACTCAGGAATCAGTGACTCAAGAGTGTTGGGTCTGGACTGGACAGGAGGATTTTCCACAGCCATCAGCTCACTTGACTCCTGGAAATCATCCACACCAAGAAAGTCTGGGTAGTACGGCTATGTGGAACCTCATGTCACAGTTCCTAAATTGCAGTACTGCCCTCACTACCCGGGTTCAATCCCAGGTAGCCAGCTTGAGGTTCACTCAGCCTTCCATCCTTTGAGTTCAGTAAATTGAGTACCAAACATGCTGGAGGGCAGTGTTTAGCTTGCATAATTAAATTGGAAACTGCCCAGACAGTACTTTAAGTGCTATGGGGTGGTATGTAGGCAGCACACTTTAAGTGGGTTGTGTGGACTATAATCTTCATGAATATTTCTCTTTGTCTCTACATGACAGTCACTTTAAAATTGCATTTAGGGTTCTGATCCTATTTGTCACCTTTTGCTTTTGACTTTTGCCTGTTCTTTACAATTTTAAGTATTTTTCCCTTATCCCACTAAGTTTTTTATTTTCTTTTTACTACAGTAATTGTCTTTTTGCATTTCCCCCTAATAATATATCTGGATTTAATTCTCAGTCCTTCTGATTCATGGTCAACTAAGTTTAATAGTGTAAATCTGTACCTTATGTGTACTTTAAATTCACCATGAATGTTGCTTCAATTATATTTTGGCACTATGATTCTTTTAGTGTTCTTTTTCAGCTTTGTTCTAATGTTGGATATTAACAATTCACCATCAGTATAACAATCCGCTCCTGGTCTTGTTTTGACAGAGAAAATAAAACTGTCTTCTGCTTTCAATTATGTAGTCTATTTGATTTCTATATTGACCATCTAGTGATGTCAATGTGTACAACTGTTTGGTAGTTTGTTGGCTTTGCAGAACTCTTTGAGTTATTCTCCTCCTTTGTTTCTGTCCCCTAGGCCAAATTTGGTTCTGCTTTGTTCCCTACTTTGTTGTATCCTAGTCACCTATGATTTATAAGCATGTCTTGTTCTGGTGTGTGATCAGTTAAAAGCGTTCAGTTTCATTTTCTTCAGCATTGGCAGTTGGGACATAGACTTGAATGATGGTTATGTTGATAGGTTTTCCATATATTTTGATTGATGTTATTCAGAACTTTCATTATAGCTCCAATAGACTGTGCTACATCTTCCCTCAGTTTTAGAGCCACTCCATTTATTCTAGGTTTTTCATTGCCAGAATAGAACACTTTTAGTTGTCTGACTGAAAATACGCCATTCTGGACCACTTTTGTTCACTGAACTAAGCATTGCAATGCTTATACATTCTATTTTGTGCTTTACAGTTTTCAGTTAATCTTGATTCATAATTCTTACTTTCCATGTTCCAATCGTATGCATTGCGCAGAATCAGACTTTACTTTCACGTCTATGCAAGTCAGTTGCGAGATGTTCTTCTGGCTTCAGTCTAGTTGTGTCATTAGTGACAGCATTAGTGACAGAACTATTCATGTTTCTCCTCTGCTCTTCCCCAGTAGCTGATGGAGTGCTTTCTGGCCTGAGAGTCTCATCTTCCAGCACTATTTCTTGTTTCATTATAGATTGTCTTATCATAGGCTTTTCATGGTAAGGGAAGTTCAGAAGAGGTTTACCATTGCCACCTTCGGCACAGTACTAACAAAAGTTGCTTGAGTGTCACCACTGTTGCCTCCTCCACCAGCGTCACCTTCAGCTACCACTGCAGCCCAATATCTGCCTTGAAGAGGGTGGATGCATCTTAATTTGGTGTCTCACCTGTGACCATTCCGCCTTGGGGGAACCCTGCTAGAAATCCAGGTTCATAATGGAATCTGGCCTCCTGACAGCATCGCTCTCGGCTTCACGGACACACCCAAAACTTCACCACATTAAGATGTGTGTCCAAGAAGGAGATGCAATGCTTACCATGGAAGAAATTCATTGCACTTATTAGAGATGACTAATTAATCTCAGCGACGTAGAGCCAGATATTACAGAGGCAGAGGCAGTTTTTAAAAACTTAGAGAATAATTAAAACATGGATTCATGTATTTACAGAATGTCAGGTTTAGCCTCTGTAAAGTATAATAAGTGAATTGGTTTGCACAAGCACACAAATGCAAACTAATGAGTTCATAGTGCAGGCTCGCAGAACAGAGGATTTACAGCCCTGCCAATCATATGGGTTGTTTTGGAGTCAACTAGAAGCAAATGCCAGGAGCACTGTACAAGCAACTTGATCTGGGAAGACAAAATTCCACCCACATCCGAGTTATATAAATGTTTTGGATAGTGTGCTACAGGCTACTGATGGCTGGCAGTTTGAAAATGCAAAAGGAGATGATCGGAATCTTCTAATTTCTGATAGTGGCCCAGAGCATATATGCAATAGGAAATGGGAGGAAGTAAGGGAAAGATGGGATTCCCAGTGTGGTATAGCAGCTACGAGTGACAGTCTAAGACCTTGGAGAACAGGGTTCAAATCCCTGCCCAGCCATGGAAACTCACTGAGGGAGTGGAACTGGTAGAACCAATCCTTAATTATTTCACTTACCTTGATTTATATTAGATTTCCTATAAGTCGGTTCTGACTTGACGGCACAGAACACACACAAGGAAAAGATAGAGATGAATATGCACATTCCTGTTACATCTTTATTATTCATCCTCAGAGATTTATTAGTTGATCCTCAGATATATTGTTATAAGCTCCATTGATCAGTGTGGCATTTACTTCAGACAGAAGAAACATGCATAGAAGCTTACTGTAATGTGCTGTTATGCAACTGTGCACGGAATGTTCGTATGTGTATACATGTGACCCAAACATTGTATTTTGCTGAGAGAAACAAAGATAATATGCCCATTCCCAAATGTGGCTGGTTCTATGGGAAGTTAAAAGAAAAAGGCAAACTTGTTTATTCTGATTAGGAGAGTCAGGAGAACATCACAATGAAGAATAACTTTTAAGAAGAAAGGTTTGCTTCATAGTTCTACAAGGTACTGTATATGCTTAAACTCTATGAAGTAACTAGGCATGCATCAATCATATTTAGGTCAGAAAATCCAGAGAATCTGTGCAGCTTTAAGATTTATAGGTGAGTTGGGCTGGTTTAGCAGAACCAGGCAACAAGCTACAGGATCAAACATAAATGGTTTCTTCTGCATTGGAGAAAATATAATAATGCTTCTAATGTGGACGAGAGATCTGCAAGAATGGCCCCTGTGATACATGCCCTAGTTACCTCCTGGCTGGATTACTGTAACACACTATATGCAGGGCTGCCAATGGAAAGCATTCGGAAACTTCAGCAGATCCAAAATGCAGCATCCAGATTGCTATCTGGGGCTGGTTACAGGGATCACATAACACCACCACCATTACAGCAGCTCCACAGGCTGCCGATCAGTTACCAGGCACAATTTAAAGTGTGGGTTTTAACCTATAAAGCCCTAAATGGCATGGGTGCAAGCTATCTCAAAGAACATGTTTCCCATTATGAGCCAACTCGGGTCCTAAGATCATCAGGAGAGGCCTTTCTCTCCTTCCTGGCATCTTCACAGGTAGGTGATCACGGAACAGAAGGAATTGCAAAGAAGTCGACAAGCAGATGTCTGAGCCAGTGGAGCTTAAAAGCAATAGCTGGAGAACTCTCTTTATAAACTTAGCATGGGTTACATAGAATGTTGTGAGAATTCAGATAGGATACTGGTTAACTAATTGCCACTAGGATTGGCTGGAGAAAGTCTTTGAACTTATGCCCTAACTCTAAGGCCCGCTGGCAGCTGCTGCTTCTCTGCCAGGAGAGTTTGCTCTTCACTGAAACAGATATGCAGCTAATGACCTTGAGCAGGGTTTTCCCACATTCACAGATACGTCTGATAGGGTCACAGGGGAGGGCCTTCTCTGTTGCTGCTCCCAGACTTTGGAACCCCCTCCCACAGGAGGGCAGACTGGCCCCTTTGTTATCCTTCTGAAAGTAGGCAAAGACCTTTCTCTTCAGGCAAGCCTTCCCTCACTAACTAGCTACCTGTGTGTGATTTTCAAATAGATTGCTATGCTTTCCTGCTTTGATTGGATTTTTAGTACTACTTGTGTTTTGCATTTTTGTGTTTTCCATTTCTCAGAGTGGGAATTTTTTTAAAAAAAATCTGTATACTTATTGTTCTTTGCCTTAGTATTGCCTGTTGATGATGTAAGATGCATCTTCATGCATCGTTCGTAACTTTAAATATTGTCTTTTAATTATGTTAACCACCGTCGTATACTAATTCTTTTATACTTTAAATATTGTTTTTCAGTTATGTAAGTCACCTTGGCTTCTTTTAAAGGAGAAAGGCAGAGTAAATATAGTTTAAATAAATAATAGTGTATAGGATCTATGACAAACAACCAGCAGATTTACAAGATTCTTAAAAATTAGAGAATTTCAAAGGCTGAGCTGGCAGAATGATTATAAAACATGAAAGCATGTTTTGGATTTCCCCCATATTAAATGCACAAAAATTTTCAGGTCTTTTTAAGTGTGAAAAGCAACAATAAAAGCAACCTAAATCTCACTAGAGCCATCATAACAGAGTACAGTAGCAGCAGCTTGACTCATGGCTTTGTGACTCCTAGGAAACCTCTCTCACAGTTGTGAAAGGAATGTAAGAAAGGGTTTCTTGAAAGCTGGCCCTCCCCCCACTCCCTAATTATCTCTCTTCTGAAAAGGACAGAACCTGGGAAAGTTTTCTCTGGCAATCCAAGGAGATATATTTGGGCAGAGAGGCTGCCTGGCCATCTACAGTTTTTCTAGGTAATAATTAGCAGTTTGAATATACAGTGGTGCCTCGCTTTATGATTGCCCTGCATTACAACAATCTTTTTGCAATTGCAATTGTGATCGTAAAACAATGGTCTGAATGGGTTTTTTTCGCTTTGCAATGATCGGTTCCCTGCTTCGGGAACCGATTCTTCACAAAATGATGATTTTCCTCCAGCTGATCGGCAGTTTCAAAATGGCCGCCGGGTAAATAAAATGGCTCCCTGCTGTTTTCTGGGATGGATTCCTCGCTACACAGGCACCAAAAATGGCTGCCCTATGGAGGATCTTCGCTGGACGGTGAGTTTCCAGCCCATTGGAATGCATTGAAGGGGTTTCAATGCATTTCAATAGGCTTTTTATTTTCACATTATGACATTTTCGTTCTACAGCGATTTCGCTGGAACGAATTAACGTCGTAATGCGAGGCACCACTGTATATTGGAAGCCCTCTGGTAGGTAGTGCAGAAGAACTATTTAAAAGAGGTGAAATGGGCATCTTGCCTGCGGTGTTTGCTGAAAAACAGGGTGGAGAAAGTGGTATTTTCTGATGTCTTTAATAGCAGGCATATATATAGTAATGTAGTAACGCTAAATTTTGTCTTGATAAATATTTATTCATCTCCCTAACTTTCTTAGGGAGTTGTACTCCACTGGAAATCAAACTTTGCTACGAGATAATTACTATGGATGTTTTGACGCTGCATGCAGTGCCTCAGTTCACACTGCAGACCACATAGAAGGGAGTAGGCATGAATGTTGTTGAGTGTACAGTTGCTTAAAAATCCATGTTTCCAGTGACAGAAATTCTGTAAAAACTGCAGAGGTAGTTATTAGCAAACTGTAACCATAAGTTGACAGAAGCCAGCAGAGGTCTAATATCTTCCTGAGCCTACTATACCTAGAGGGGAAGAGGGAAAAAAAGACTGGGAAGTAGAAGCCAATTAGCATACATATTTTCCTAGCCAGTAGACAGGGGCGTGCAAGGACTTGGAAGGAGGAGGAGGAGGAGGAAGCACTGCCAGGTGTTGAGGCGGCTGCTGGCCGGGCTGGTGCTGGGGGTGCAGAGAGAGGAGAGAGTCAGAGAGCCGCTTCCCTGGAAGAGGCAGTGGCGGCAGCTGCTGTTGGCGGCTTTGACGTGCTCTTCAAGGATAGGCTGGGAGCGAGCTCCATTGTCAGGCATTGCTTGGTGGCAGCTTGAGCGCTCGGGGAAAAGGGCCAGGAGCGCGCCTCACTCACCGGCTCTCCCCCAAGACAGCGCCTCTTGCACCCTCCATCCAGAACTGCAGCCTGCCAGCTGGCAGACGGGCGGGCTGGCTGGCTGGCAGGCTGAAGTTCCAGATGGAGGGTGCAAGAGGCGCTGTCTCGGGGGAGAGATAGCGAGCGAGGTGAGGCTTTTTTTTTTTACTCTTGACAGCAGAGGACACGTGGGCGCTTCGGGGGGGACAGGCAAGGTGGGGGCCGCAAGCTATCATCCAGCGTGCCGCAAATGGCCCCCGGGCCACATGTTTGAGACCCCTGTCTTAACGGATATTCTTAAATTCTGTTAAACAAAATTTATCAGAATTTTGCATTAACCTATAATATTTTTACATCACTTCTGCAGCTACCAAATGCATCAGGGTCTACAACTTGCTTCCATGCTTGTTTGCTTGTACAGCCAACACACAGATTGTTGATTAAAAGAGCTGGACAAGCAAATAAGGAGTAAAGTTTGTGCAATTTCCTGTAAAGATATCTTGCATCACTTGCATTTCTACAAATTCATTGTCTGGTTACACTGAACTATAAAATATTGTGTTTATCACAACATTTATGAACTGATGGCATGTACTGAAAACAGGTTGCAAGCATCCAGCTTTATGGACTAGTCCTTCTGAAAACCTGGAGTCAGTTTATGCAAAATTATTGGAAACAATGAAGTGAGTCTGGGATGTGGCAGTACAGTAATCAACCTGGCTGTCCTTGGGTACCTCCATTTATTTATTCTCCTACCGCAGACTGCAAGTGTAGCGTTCACCCTTATTAAGTAGTCATGAATATTCGTGTTGCAGGCTAATATTGTTGAGAGGCGGAGCTGAGAGATATGTAATAAATAGGCGGAGTTAGAGAGTGAGTCAGTCAGAGTCAAGAGGGAGATGAGAGTGGATAGGGAGAGAGAGTGTGGTATTTGGGAGATCTGAGGTGTGATTAGTGAGAAGAGTGAATAAAAAACTGTTATAACAAACAGAAGGTTGAGATTGATGATAAATAAACTGGTAGAAGTTACTTATGATTAATTATCAAACATCTGTAATCAATAAACTTGTTTTATTTAAAAGACAGTGAAGATTGGACCATCATCTTCATCCTTCCATAATTAATGTTGATTTAGTGATCAACTGGTGGCAGCAGGTGAAAAGGAGTATTGGTTTGCCTTCGTGTGCTCTGTGTTTGGGGAGCCAGGCAGGGGCCATGAGGTGTGAACACCACAGCAAGATACCCTAGGTTGGCTCTCCATGAAGGAAAAGGCCTTCTCTGTGTCTTGCGCATAGACTTAGAATGTCTCACATGGTAAAGGCCACGCAGCCATCTCATGCCTGGATTCCTGCTTCAAGCAAGTTGTTTGTATTTCAGGCCAACATTGTAGCCTGCTGGGCTGCAGATCGAGTCATTCCTCTCCCTTTTTAGAAAATGTATACCTCTTTTGACCTCCCTTTTGTTTTGCCACCAACTTTTATTCTGTGTATCATGCTTGAGTCTCTGCAGCACAATTTGAAATTAAAATGAGACCTGACTGAATACATGGAAATTTTACTCCTGCTGCTTTTGGGTAAGGTTCTGCAGTGTTTGAGATTTGCTTGTACATGTTTTCTTGTCCATCCTAATTCAAGTCAGAAGCATTCACTTGATTTCATGACCAGCAGTACTAGAGCCATTTTTAAAAAAGCATTCAATGAGGCAAACCTGCTATTCATACGAACAGCTGTCCATTCCAGTCAGTTTCACTATCTATGCCTTCCCAACCCCCCTGCTTGTGCTCTGTTGTTTGCTACTGTATTTTGAAAGTTGGCAGAATGGCAGGGGGCCTGTTGGAGGGAGAAGCCTTCCTGGGGCTGCATCTTCAAGTGGCTGGCCATGTCATGAGGACTGCCTTAATTGGCATGAAAATCAGATGTCAAAGTCAAACCAGGGCAAACAATGAGTCACTGCAATCACAGGCAGCTTCAATGCATTATTTAAAATCCAATTTAAAGTTTCTGTCTTTTAAAAACTGAAGGCACAATTTATGTAGAAGGTAATTTAGGAGGTGTTGATTTATTACAATTGAAGGACATATAATCCAGACCATTAAACTACTTCATACATACAACTTCTCTCTGATGAAATTTCCTGTCTCAAATGCCATCACTTATCTGTGAATCAGATTAATTTTTAAAAAGTCAGTTTTGGCCTTGAAGCAGGGGATGAACTGTGTCATGTCATGTCGGGCACTGTGAGGGCTCAACTTTGCTGCCGTCCCCCCGCCCCCGTTTTTGACCTAACAAATACAGTAAAGTCAGTTTCTTGCTTTAAAGCACCAACATTTGCTAAAGAACCATTCAACTCAGTATTGACATCTTCAAACAACTCTGCTTTCTCTTTCCTTTCCAATGGAGAGGAAGGGGTTTAGGGATTTCAGTTTCTGAAAATTTTAACTTCTCCATTCTTTCCAGGTCCTGGGTGCTATTCCACTCTAGACTCAACTCTCCTTTTGATAACAGTACATGCAATAAGAGTAATGTGTCATCACTCCACCACTCTCCTGGGTTGATCGTTCCTGGGGTGCGATTTCTCACCTTCTCGTGGATGAGCTGTGAAACTAGGGTGAGGGGTTTCCATTCTGCTCTTTCCCTCCTGTGTGCTCGTATCTGTGATCTATCTTCTTATACAGTATTCCACTCTCTCTTTTCGTGTTCTTCTCAGTAAGGAGGTTTTCTGAGTGGGTGATACTCAAGACTAACATTTAGTTTTATACATAATTCCTTGCTGATAACTCAAAAAGTACTACTTCCAGTGGTTAAACTAGTAGACATATTGGTGGTGGCCACATTGCTTGTTCAAGAGTCACATTTACCTACAAAATGAGTAGATAGGATGGATGCTAATTTTAAAGCCACAAGGGCTACATTTGTGAGGGGAGCTAAATCTTTCCCTGCCTCACCAAACTAGGAATTCCTCTCTTCTTGCTTACCAGACAACTTGGTTGTGACAACAGGAATTGGGCTGAATTGGGCAAGATATTATGGAAGCAATGGACCCAAGGAAAGCAAGGAAGAAAAGCGTCTCCTTTCCCTTTATCTCTGTGTCCCTTCTGAGATGTGAATTCTGAATTCAAAGCTTTTTTGTTTTTCATGTAAATCTTGTGCAATGCAATTATCTAATAAAACATATCAATGTGATTTCTAATTAAATTTACAAGATGCAAAAATAAACCATCCAGAAAAATACTACAAAATCAAAATAGCAACAAGGCAAATGCAGATGCAAGTTTCTAGCAAAAGGGCAGGTTTATTTTTAGATAAATTCTGACAGAAAATTCAGGTTGGGTTCTTTAGGCAAATATCCTAAAGTGGACAATGCATCCTTTCCATTACCCATGATAATAAAAATAATAAAAAAGTCAGTTCTCTTTGATACACATTTCTGTAGTTTCCCAGATCTCCTCATCATCAGCATGCAAACTCTGTGATATCTGAGTTTCAAAAGATAACTCCTTGTTCTGACCTCCAAATAATTCATTCGGTTTTGCTAGGTCAGTGGAAGAACTATGAGAACTGTTCATTTCATTAGGCCTGTCTGCCAGTAGTTCTTCCACATGGTGAGAAGACTGTCTGGGCTCGAAGTGAGTTGTTCTATCAGTCTGTGAATGGAGTCCAAAGATACCAGTCCGGAGTATATAGCGAATGCACTGCAGAATCACATTCCTTTCATGTCGTATGTCCTTTGCCAACAGCTAGGAGAAAGGAAGAAAAAGAATGGGGAATATTGACCTTCAGACAGCTTCACCAACAGAACTGCACAGGTACTATGGCAGCGATGGCGAACCGATGGCATGTGTGCCACAGCTGGCATGCAGAGACCTTTCTGCGGGCATGCGAGCCAGAAGTCGCCGGATCACTACCCCCCGCCCGTGCAGCCAAACCTGAGAAGGTGGCTGCAGCTGCGCTGCTGGCGCTTCGTCAGGTGGATCTGGAGCAGCCGATGCTGGCAGTGGATCCGGAGTGGGATCTCAAGGCACCTCCATGCTGGGATTCCCCCTTCCGGCACCACTTCCAGCTCCGCCGTGGCAGCATACCACACACTGGGTTTTTGCTTTTTCCCCTAGTTTAGGCACGCGAGCTCAAAAAGGTTCGCTGCCACTGTACTATGGTAACAGAATTACCAGCAAGTGAGTCTTCAACACATAAGGCTTTTAAAAACAATGTATAGAAACCAAAATATGTACTACAAATGTGAAGGAAGTATATTGAAATTACAGATTACTATGATCTCACTTTAGCAAATTTACTGCAAGACTCAAGAATATATTTTGACAGAACTAGAGAAATAGAGAAACTGCATTATGAAACGATGTATGTTACCAATCATCATAATTTTCATCATCTTAGAACTGCAGAGCTGGAAGGGACACTATGGATCATCGAGCCCAGCCCCTGTCAGATAGGCATAGTAGAGAGTCAAATCTCTGGCTATGCAGCCAGATACCTAAAACACTGAGCTATGCAAAGAGAACCATGCCACGTATTTAGAGCCCAAGAACCACTGCAGTATGACAGCATTCTTCGAAGGAAGAATACTATCTATTTATGAACTTGAGGAAAGCTTTAAGTTGGCTGCTCTGCTTCTGTGCCTTTTTTTACTGCTGAAAGGAAGTTCATCAGTGTCATTCTGATAGAGTTTAAATTTCAGACACAACCATAAATATATTTTCTGTTAACAGTATTCTCTACAGAATAAAAGTTCTGACTCTGTCCTCTTGTCCTTTTGTTAGAACAACTCTGCTGAATTCTGCAGGACACAGAAGTGATAACAGAATGCAAACAAATGCTTGGAGTTCACCTTGCTCTCTCAGAACAATTGTACAACTTCATTTTTAAAGCATTTAGCCTGAGGCAAGATACATTCATGGATTGCTGCCTTGTCGTGGCAAGGGGGCTTGAGTAATTCAGAGAAGCTATGGGCTATGCTGTGCAGGGACACCCAAGACGGTCATAGTGGAGAGTTCTGACTAAACACGATCCACCTGGAGCAGGAATTGGCAAGCCACTCTGAAGATGCCGGCCACGGAGATTGGCAAAATGTTAGGAAGAACAAACTTCAGAACACAGCCAAAGAGTCCGAAAAACCCACAACAACCACTCCAGTATCTTTGCCAAGAATAACCCAGAAACAAAAGGCTAAAAGATATGACACTGAAAGATGAGCCCCTCAGGTCGGAAGGCGTCCAACATGCTACTGAGGAAAAGCAGAGGACAAGGACAAGTAGCTCCAGAGCTAATGAAGTGGTTGGGCAAAAGCTGAAAGGACGCTCAGCTGTGGACGTGCCTGGAAATGAAAGGAAAGTCAGATGCTGCAAAGAAAAATACTGCATAGGAACCTGGAATGTAAGATCTATGAACCTTGGTAAGCTGGATGTGGTCAAACAGGAGATGGCAAGAATAAACATTGACATCCTAGGCATCAGTGAACTAAAACGGACGGGAATGGGCAAATTCAATTCAGACGATTATCATGGTAAAAGCTGTAGTGGAATACAATCTAATAAATGATACAATGATTTCAATGCGAATCCAAGGCAGACCTTTGAACATCACAGTAATCCAAGTTTATGCACTAACCACTGATGCTGAAGAGGCTGAAATTGACCAATTCTATGAAGACTTACACCTTCTAGAACTGACACTAAAGAAAGATGTTCTTCTCATTATAGGGGATTGGAATGCTAAAGTAGGGAGTCAAGAGATTAAAGGAACAACAGGAAAGTTTGGCCTTGGAGTTCAAAATGAAACAGGGCAAAGGCTAATAGAGTTTTGTCAAGAGAACAAGCTGGTCATTAAAAGCACTCTTTTACAGCAACACAAGAGGCGACTCTACAAGTGGACATCACCAGATGGGCAGTACCAAAATCAGATTGCTTATATTCTCTGCAGCCAAAGATGGAGAAACTCTATACAAGTCAGCAAAAACAAGAGCTGGAGCTGATTGTGGCTCTGATCATCAGCTTCTTATAGCAAAATTCAAGCTTAAACTGAAGAAAGTAGGAAAAACCACTGGGTTAGTCAGATATAATCTAAACCAAATCCCTTATGAATACACAGTGGAAGTGAAGAACAGATTTAAGGAAGTCGATTTGGTGAACAGAGTGCTGGAAGAACTATGGATGGAGGGTCCTAACATTGTACAGGCGGCAGCAACAAAAACCATCCCAAAGAAAAGGAAATGCAAGAAAGCAAAGTGGCTGTCCAACAAGGCCTTACAAAGAGCAGAGAAGAGGAGGGAAACAAAATACATGGGAGATACGGAAAGTTACAGAAAATGGAATGCAGACTTCCAAAGAATAGCAAGGAGAGACAGGAAGGCTTTCTTAAATGAACAGTGCAAAGAAATAGAGGAGAATAATAGAAAGGGAAAAACCAGAGAACTGTTAAAAGAAATTGGAGATATTAAAGGAACGTTTTGTGCAAAGATGGCCATGATAAAGGACAAAAATGGTAGCGACCTCACAGATGCAGAAGACATCAAGTAGAGGTGGCAAGAATAGACAGAGGAATTATACCAGAAAGATCTGGATGTCCCGGACAACACAGATAGTGTGGTTGCTGACCTTGAGCCAGACATCCTGGAGAGTGAAGTCAAGTGGGCCTTAGAAAGCCTGGCTAACAACAAGGCCAGTGGAGGTGATGGCATTCCAGTTAAACTATTTAAAATCTTAAAAGGTGATGCTATTAAAGTGCTACACTCAATATGCCAGCAAGTTTGGAAAACTCAGCAGTGACCAGAGGATTAGAAAAGATCAGTCTACATTCCAATCCCAAAGAAGGACAGTGCCAAAGAATGCTCCAATTACCATAAAATTGCACCCATTTCACACACTAGCAAGGTTATGCTCAAAATCTTCCAAGGTAGGCTTCAGCAGTATGTGGACCGAAAATTCCCAGAAGTACAGGCTGGATTTCGAAGGGGCAGAGGAACTAGAGACCAAATTGCTAACATGCGCTGGATTATGGAGAAAGCCAGAGAGTTCCAGAAAAACATCTGCTTCATTGACTACGCAAAAGCCTTTGACTGTGTGGACCACAACAAACTATGGCAAGTTCTTAAACAAATGGGAGTGTGTCACATACAGCACTGATGGTACCTGTCTGTCATGGGTTTGGAGGGAAAGTTCCATCCTATGGGGAGTGGAAGGCGGGACATCAGGGGGGAGGAGCTGTACTGTATATATTTGGGGGAAGTCCTTCGTAAGAGAGCTGACGTGGAGAAGTGGAGTTGGAGTCTGTGGGTCAGACTGGGTACAACTGTTCGTCAGATAGTACATACCTGATAGGTTCAGGTTTCTATCTAGGTAGCCAGAATGGATAAGTTCAGGGTCTGTGCGTTACCTTAAAGTGTTCCGTGGGAACCAATCTGTTGTATGTGTATGATTGGGACTATCCCAAGTTCCAGTATCCTATTTACCTGATCCTTTTAATTACCCTGTTTGTTTTTTCAATAAACCTTGTTCTCTTGTTTATTAAAATCCATTCCTGGTCTGGGTGACTTGGGAGAGCGAATGGTTGGTGGCAGCATAACTACAGGGTGGGATACTCCAGTAGGTCTGGGGTTGCTACATTTATTGGTGGCAGCGGTGGGATACGACTGGTCCAGTTGCCCAGTGGTCCAGCAAAGCCTTGGCTAGTGTGCCCAGAGCAAGGGGGGTCTAGTCAGGGAAAATCTGAGGGTGCGTAGGTAATCTTCTAGGCTTACCTCACGGGGAGGTAGGCTAGTGGAAGAACGTGCAAACTCAGATTGGGGGACTAGATTAGGGAGCTCTGAGGCAACCCGTTTTGGCGGGAAAGGGTTGAGGCAAAGCTGCGTGAAGTAACAGTGATCTAGCCTGTCTGCTGAGAGGCCTAGCAGAGGGGGTGGATTCTGTCTGGCAACAGTTGCAAGTGGGTGCTGGAGGGACAGCAGCAGTCTATAGAAGGCTGTTTCTGAGGCAAAAGGAAAAAAGTCGTCGTTTTATTTTGAGGCGTGACTTTTGAAGGCAGCCTGTTCTGGGGGGGATTATGCCCTTGACTCGAAGCCAAATGGCAGAAATGGGGGAAGTGAGAGAACCACAGGGAGACCAAGGTTCTGAGGAGGAATTTGGCTCAGTGCAGGATGAGAGCACGGGAGAACTGACCTCAGAACTCAGAAAAATGCTCCTAGCCCAACAGCATGAACTGAGGGTGAGGGAAATGGAGGAAAGGGAAAGGGAGAAACAAAGACAATTTGAAATGGAAAGGGAAGAGAAACAGAGACAGTTGGAGTTAGAAAGAATGGCGTTTGAGCTGAAGAAGCTGGAAATAATGAGTAGAAATAGGAATAACAATAATAATGAGGGGAACCCAGGGAATGGGGAAGGCAGCCTGTCTAAAACTGACTTGAAGAAATTCCCTGTGTACAACAAGGGAGATTGCCCTGAGGTGTTCTTTTCCCTCGTGGAAAGAGCGTTTGTGGACTTCTCAGTAAGGGAAACTGAGAAGATGACCATTATGCGATCTTTAATCAGTGGCAGCCTGGCAGAAGTCTATGCAGAGATGCCAGTGGAACTGCTGAAAGACTTCGCTGAGTTTAAAAAACTGGTGTTTGCCCGGCATGGGATAAATGCTGAACAGCTGAGGCAAAAATTCAGGTCACTCACAAAAAAACCAGAGCAGACTTTTACCCAAGTGGGGGCCCAACTGGTGAGGTTGCTAGAGAAATGGCTGTCTCAGGAGGGGACAGAGACCTTCCAGCAGCTCAAAGACCTGATAGCGCTGGAACAATTTTATTCAGTCCTGCATGGGGAACTAAAGTTCCATGTGAGGGAGAGGAAACCGAAAACTGTGACAGAAGCGGCGGAGATCGCAGATTTTATTTCCCAAATAAGGAAGCCCTTAGGTGCTGAGGGGAAAACTGTGGGTAAGCCCAAAGAAACCTACAGCCGGTACTCTCAGGGACCAGGGAAAAACCAGCAAGGGGGAGGGGCCCATGTTGAAGGGAAGCCCTCTGACATGAAACCACCAAGACCTCAGATTTTGGAGGGAAAACCAAAAACAGAGGAGAAAGACTCCAAGTACAGCAGAAAATGTTATTTCTGTCAAGGAAAGGGCCATCTAATCTCAGAGTGTGAGAAATTAAAGCAGCTAAAGGGAAATTTGCCTCATGATTTGAGTGGAACCAAGCCAAAAGCTGTGTTCTGTGTCCAGACAGAGCACAGCTCCTTGCCACTGAGGGAGCCTGTTGCCATGGCGACTCACTCTGGACCAGTTACATCTGCTGATCAGGCTGGGGAAAATGGTCCTCTTGTGGAGGTCAAGCGCTGCTTACTAGTTAGACAGATTCGCAATTGTTTGAGGCCGCTGGGGTGGACGTAGGAATACTTGACCATCAGTATAGGGGGCTAAGGGATACTTGTTCCCAGGTGACCCTGTGCCATCCAGCCATTATTCCTAGGAAGCATATAATCCCAAATGAGAGCCTGAAGGTGGCAGGGATTGAGGGGCAGGTGATCTCACTGCCAGTAGCTGAGGTACCTGTGAGCTTTCAAGGCTGGAGGGGAGTTTGGCGTCTAGCGATTTCATCGACTCTGCCAGCAGCCGTGCTCGTGCGAAATGACCTGGCTGAACATGTGAAACGGGTGCTAGTGATTACACGCTCACAAGCTACCACGGGGACAGTTCAGGGGGGTACTGAAGAGCCCGAGGCTGAAGCAGATGAGGGTAGTCCCGAAGCTGTGGCAGAAACCTTAACCACAGACAGCAAATTTGGCCAAGAGCAAAAGGCAGATGCCACTCTCCGAAAGTGTTTTGAAAAGGTGACAGACACCCAGCTAACACCTGAAACCCCAGCGAGATTTCACGAGAAAAAGGGAATTTTATATAGAGAGACCCTGATGAATGTCTCAAAAGGGGGAGATGGGATCAGAAGTCAGCTAGTGGTACCTGAAAAGTATCACCCCATGATCTTACAAAGGGGGCACTCTGACGTGTTTGCTGCGCACTTAGGGGTGAACAAAACACAGCAGAGAATCACACAAAATTTTTACTGGCCTGAAATAGGGAAGCAGATCAAGGAGTTCTGTAAACAATGTGATGTGTGTCAGAGGCAGGGGAATAACCGTGACAGGACCAAAGCGAAGTTGTGCCCTTTGCCTGTGATTGACACCCCGTTCAAATGTATAGGAGTGGATATTGTGGGACCTTTGCCCAAGGCCACAAAGAGGGGGAACCGGTTCATTCTCACCATTGTGGACCATGCCACGAGGTACCCCGAAGCCATTCCCTTGACTAACATCGAAACTAACACAGTGGCAGATGCCTTGGTGGGGTATATGTCCAGGATGGGATTTGCCTCAGAAATAATCACAGATTTGGGCACATTGTTTACATCAAAGCTCATGAAACGGTTATGGCAAATCTGTGGAATTAAACACAAGGAAACCACTGCCTATCACCCCGAAAGTAATGGGTTAACGGAGAAGTTCAATGGGACTCTGATGCGCATGATTAGGGCTTACTTGGCAGAGAATCCAAACAATTGGGACCAGAAGCTGCAATCCCTTTTGTTTGCTTACCGATCAGTGCCCCAAGCCAGTACCGGGTTCAGTCCGTTTGAACTTTTGTTTGGGAGAAAAGTAAAAGGTCCACTTGATTTAATCAAACAGAATTGGGAGCAGATCACCCAGGGTGATCCACAAGATGTTGTGACGTATATAGACACTTTAATGAATGACCTGAAGAGAAACCTAGAGCTAGCAGCAGAAAACCTGCAAGCTCAGAAGGTCAGACAGAAAACCTGGTATGACCAGAAAGCCAGGGAGAGGCACTTTAACCCAGGGGAGGAAGTGCTTTGGCTTAGGCCCTGCAAAGAGAACAAACTGCAGCTCAAATGGGCAGGACCATACAGGGTCATTTCCAAGATGTCGGACCTGAACTACCTTATAGAACAGGAGGAACACCAAGCACGGAGGGTGGTACATGTGAATGCCCTGAAACCCTACTACAGAGGGGAACAGAGGGTTTTATTTGCCATAAAAGCAGCTGAGAGTGAGGAAGCTGAATTGCCCTTCTGGGAGGGTAGAGGGGAAGTGAAATACAACCCAGATGAGGTGAAGATCAGTCCTGCACTCACCCAAGACCAGCAGCAAGAACTAAAAGTGCTGCTCACTAAATATCATAAGGTTTTTTCAAATAAGCCGGGGATAGTGAAGGGAGTGATGCATCGGATCCACACAGGGGATGCACCCCCGCAAGCAGTATCCCCGTACCGAGTGACGGGACCCTATAGGGACAAGGTGCGGAAGGAGCTGGACGAGATGCTTAGGGAGAACATAATCGTCCCCTCTTCTAGTCCTTGGTCCTCTCCGATAGTCCTGGTGGACAAGCCTGATGGGAGCATTAGATTTTGTGTAGATTACCGGAAATTAAACCGCGTAACCACTCCTGATGCCTACCCAATGCCCAGGCTAGACAACCTGATTGAAACCATAGGGGGTTGTCGGTTCATTTCATCGTTGGACCTAGTAAAGGGTTGCTGGCAATTAAGGATTGATCCCAGGGATCAGGAAAAGACCGCATTTTGCAGCCCTTTCGGTCTATATGAGTTTAGAGTCCTTAGTTTTGGTCTCAGAAATGCACCAGCCACATTCCAAAGGCTGATGGACCAGACCTTAGCAGGGCTCAGTGACTTTACTGTGGCCTACATTGACGATATAGGGATCTTCAGCAATACCTGGGAAGATCACCTGAAACACCTGGAGATAGTGCTGCAGAGGTTAAGTGCAGCAGGGCTAACAGTAAAGGCAAGCAAGTGCCAGCTGGGTAGCCCAGAAATAAAATACTTGGGTCACATAGTAGGGGGAGGAGTGATCAAACCCCTAGAGGCCAAGATAGAAGCCGTTCGTGATTGGCCCAGACCCAACACCAAGAAAAAAGTCAAATCATTTCTTGGGTTGGTGGGCTACTACAGAAAGTTCATCCCGAGGTTTAGCGAGATGGCGACTCCGCTGACCGATCTGACGCGGAAGAAGACTGATGACCGCATCCCGTGGACCAGCGACTGTGAGGAGGCGTTCCAGAGGTTGAAGGAGGCGCTCATCCATTATCCAGTGCTGCGTGCTCCCGACTTCGACCGGGAGTTCATCATCTACATCGATGCGTCTAACAGCGGGGTAGGAGCAGTTCTTTGCCAGGAGGATGAAAATGGTGACCAGCATCCAGTGTCCTACCTGAGTAGGAAACTCCAGAAAGGTGAGAGACATTTGGCAACATTGGAAAAGGAGTGCCTGGCCATAGTATACGCGATTCAGAAGGCCAAACCTTACATCTGGGGAAGACATTTTGTTCTGTGCACTGACCACTCACCACTGCAGTGGTTAAAGACAATGAAAACCCATAATAGTAAACTTATGAGGTGGGCTTTAAACCTGCAAGACTTTGACTTTGAAGTGAAGGTGGTCAGAGGGACAATGAACTGTGTTGCTGACGCCTTGTCAAGAAGACCCGACGAGTGAAGACGGCGAAGAAACCATGGACTGTGTATATTGGTGACCAAAAGTTAAATGTACCTGTTTATTGAACAGGCTTGGTTTGTATTAATAAAGGTAACTTAATGTATTGCAAATATTAATGTATAAATGCATAAGTGATATGTTTGACCTAGAGTGAGTAAGTATGGGTTATGGGATTGTATTATAATGTATAACTGTTTATGTGTTTTGAGCCTGGTTGTTTTTTGGAGAAAAGCACTTTAGCTTTTCCCCCGCAAAACAACTTATAAAGGGGGGAGGTGTCACATACAGCACTGATGGTACCTGTCTGTCATGGGTTTGGAGGGAAAGTTCCATCCTATGGGGAGTGGAAGGCGGGAGATCAGGGGGGAGGAGCTGTACTGTATATATTTGGGGGAAGTCCTTCGTAAGAGAGCTGACGTGGAGAAGTGGAGTTGGAGTCTGTGGGTCAGACTGGGTACAACTGTTCGTCAGATAGTACATACCTGATAGGTTCAGGTTTCTATCTAGGTAGCCAGAACGGATAAGTTCAGGGTCTGTGCGTTACCTTAAAGTGTTCCGTGGGAACCAATCTGTTGTATGTGTATGATTGGGACTATCCCAAGTTCCAGTATCCTATTTACCTGATCCTTTTAATTACCCTGTTTGTTTTTTCAATAAACCTTGTTCTCTTGTTTATTAAAATCCATTCCTGGTCTGGGTGACTTGGGAGAGCGAATGGTTGGTGGCAGCATAACTACAGGGTGGGATACTCCAGTAGGTCTGGGGTTGCTACAGAGTGCCTGACCACCTTTTCTATCTCCTGAGAGTTCCATATATGGGACACGAAGCAACAGTTAGAATTGGATATGGAACAACTAATTGGTTCAAAATTGGGAAAAGAGTACGACAAGGCTGTATGCTGTCCCCCGGCTTATTTAACTTATATACAGAATACATCATGTGAAAGGCAAGACTGGATGAATCCCAAGCCGGAATTAATATTGCCAGAAGAAACATCAACAACCCTGGACTGCAAAGAGAACAAGCCTATCCATTTTGAAAGAAATCAACCCTGAGTGCTCACTGGAAGGACAGATCCTGAAGCTGAGGCTTCAATACTTTGGCCATCTCATGAGAAGAGAAGACTCCCTGGAAAAGACCCTGATGTTGGGAAAATGTGAAGGCAAGAGGAAAAGGGGACAGCAGAGGACGAGATGGTTGGACAGTGTCATCGAAGTGACCAACATGAATTTGACCCAACTCCGGGAGGCAGGGGAAGACAGGAGGATCTGGGATGCTCTGGTCCATGAAGTCACGAAGAGTTGGACACAACTTAATGACTAAACAACAAGATACATTTAATTTCTAAATGGCAGCACCTACTTTAATGCTACCCTAAAGCAGAGATGGCAGTGGCTCTTACTCTCATTGTGGAATTCTTTTGTTAATTTACGAAAGAAAGCTTCTGAAAACTAAATGCTTAATTTAATGAAAAAGAGGCTCACAAAAAACTTTGGATTCTTTCATTTCCTCCTTCTTTTGCCCTTGCTTTTACATTATCTGTCAAACTGCCCAAGAAAGGTTTTTGCCAATCTCAAGGCCACCTCAAACTGTAAAAAGATATGAATCACCATAAAAAACCTCTCCCCACCCGTTCTTTCTTTAGTGAAGTAAGTGTTCTGGAAAGGCAATTTTGGCATTAGGAGCTCTCCAACTCCTCCCCTCAAAACCGCCTGGTTGCCACAGCTAATGTCACGCTGGCTGGTATCACCATAGCTATCTACCAATGCATATGGAGAGGCAAGATTAGGAAAGACTGGTCCTAAAGCAGCAGTGGAAAACTGTGGCCCTCTAGATGTTTTTTTTTTAAATCAAGAAATCCATAGTGAAGATTTTAAAAAAATCTGTTTTTCAGAAATGAAGCAGCAAAATCCTCTGTCAGAGACTTCTTGGGACATTAACCCACACCATGAGCCTAATGTACAGAAAACTATAATTACAATGGCAATACTATTGTTAAGTAAGCAAAATGCTACAAGTAAAGGAAGTTTACCATTTCCAATAGAGTTGGACGGCGTCGGCGGTTTGGTACTACAGAAAGAGCTTTTCTCTGCCGGTTTGGACCACTGGCGTGGACTCTGTTTGGATCTGGCCTCCACAGTAGTGCATCTGTAGAATTAGCAGCTGTTTTCTTGCCTGTGTCTTTAAAGCTTTGAGGGACATTTGAAGACTGAGAGATACTTCTGCGAATCACTTGGTTTTCTTTAAGTGTTTTTGTTGCACTCTTGCTTGGCTCTGTATTTTTTTGAAAAAAGCAAGTGGTAAAATAATGAGGCACTGATCAGATTAGGCAAGATTAATGTGCAATAGAGAGTCAAAGTGAAATCTTCACAGCTATGAAAGAATATTCTGTATTAAGAGCATTACTGCAAATAATGTATTTGTGTTGCTTGTACCAAGATATAATTACGATTTTGTGCAGTAATAATGCAAGAGCTTAAAAGTTAATTTTTATTAGTTATTCAACTGTTTGATAAAGAGAAGCCAGGAACATCATCCATGCATCCTCTTACCCCTGCTTTATCAATTTTAGTCTTAACCAATTCTCCGCAGTTCGGTTCAAATCACATAAACGTTTATAAGAATATGTATTTAGTACTCTGTTGTGCAGCAGTTCAGATACATTATAAATGAATAACCCTTCATTTTATATGGAATCAAACCCAAATTTCTGACTTGTTTCATTAAAAAAAATGAGTGTTTAGTTTTTTAAAAAAGCTGCGTATTTCACACACATATTCCCAGACTTGCAAGGCATTCAGACAATTTTCCTTTAGATTGCTGAACAAGTAAAAAATGAGGTTTTACCATCTAAAATGAATTAGTCCCAATTTAAGGCATTAAGCATGTTTACACAAAATCCAAATTCTTTAGACCAGAATTTAGTATGTATTAATCACACTGGTTCAGTCTACCAACAATGTCAACTTGGAATTAAGGAATCTTAATTATACTTTGACATGGCATCCAAACTAAGGCAATGCAAAAACTACACATGACTTTTGCATTTATTGAGACACAAGAACACCACTTGTGAAGCAGATTCTATCACCTAAAACAGGTGTGTGAAACCATAACTGGCATGTGGTGATTCTCCCCCATGCCCACCCCAAACAGTCTTACTGGCCCATTTATCTGGGGCCAATGATATCCACTATGTCATGTCCTCAAAGTCTCCTCACCATCCAGAGAAGAGGAAGAAAGAAAATGTTAGGAATCCATTTTACCTTCTTGTTCGCTTTCACTCTCTGACATGCTTCCATAGCTGGACACCAGCGAGCTCAGAGCTGAAGTCACTTGCTTTGGAACTACACTAATTCCCAGAGATTTATCATTTGCAGATCCTACTTCTTTGTCTGAATCTGGGGAGATAAAAGAATCACAATTTCTCTGCAAACGGTTTTACCTTTCACGAGCAGAACCTCTGTGCCCTAAGTAGCTACCAGCCTCATTCAGGAACTTGAAGCCACAGTCAACAGTCAAAAATAGAAGGTTCTAAAAGACTTATCTGCCTAGCTTTGAGGACAAAGGTTGCATTTGCTGCAGACAAGCATGCAGGCCCATTTATTTTTTTAATATAAAACTTCAGACTGATGGAATGACAAAGAAAATTCCCTTTTCTACAGAGTAGTTCCCTATTTGAACTACTCTGTAGGAGAAAAATTCCTTCTTTGCCCACAGGTGATACTTATGCCGCAGAAAAAGTGCCCCCTCAGGATCTCTCTCCAGGCAACATCCCCCAGAGAACTGTTAAGTGAAGTCCATCACTATGGCTTTTTTACTTTATATATATATATATATATATATATATATATATATATATATATATATATATATATATATATATATATATATATATATATATATATATACACACACACACACACACACACACACACACACACACACATACATACACACACCCACGCACGCACGCACGCATTGCAGGAGAACTGTGGAAGAGTAGCAACAGATGTTATATCTGTAATAGCCAGTGTGGTATAGTAGAAAAATGAGGAACTAGGATTCATTCAGGAGACCTTGGTTCAAATTCCTGTTCAGCCATGGAAACACCCATGTCCATGTGCGTGTACAGCTTTAAAAGGGTAAACCACTACCTGAACAATTCACGTATCTCAAAAACCCTATCAGGTTTTGATGGCAGATAACAACAAACCTAAGTTCATAAAAAGGGCACAGTAACCTGCAGTATCATACAATATGAATCCAACCGTGCTGTTTACATAAAATGTTTAACCAACTGCGAAGTCTACTATAGGGACTATAGGATGCATGTAATGCTCCAAAATATGCACCCGATACAGGCACATGCTATAGGGAACTCTCACTTAGCTTTAGCCAGTGTCATCTTGCACTGGAAGAATTGGTTTCCATGTACCTCACATGCAGGTCAGATCATTCTCTCTCACAAGAGACTAACAGCCCCTGAGACAAAAGAATTCCTTCCTATGGCAGGGCAAGGGGCTCACTTCTGCCAGCACAGCCCCTCCTCCAATTTTTGTCTACAGCCCATTTGCCTTACCAGGATCATTCATGGCCAGAATGCTAAGGGGATCTATATCTCTCGCAGAAATGTGTGCTTCTCCAGAATGCTCTTTTCGAACCTCCTCCTCAGTTGTGTCTGGATCAGTTGTTGATGAAGTTGGAGCATTTGGTGTGAGAACTTTATCTTTAGGCACATTCCTAGATTTTTTCCAGAAGCGATTTCTGTGCTTTCTTCCTCTGCTTTGTTGCTTAGAATGCTCAGATGGAGGTGGCTTCCACATTCCCTTCATTTTTCTGAAAGAGAAAAAAAAACTAAGCATTTTTTCTGGGCAATTTCCTATCATAACTATTATTACACTGATTTATATCTTCTTACTCCCCCTGCATCTGCCCACTCCCACATTACCTAGCCTTCTTGTAGAGGCTGTTTATAAACCATCCATGATCTTATATACTTTGATGCCCTAAATACTCAGGTAACAAGAGCCAGAGTAACACTGCTATTGAGCATCAAGAAGACGATGAATTTTTCTGAGGATGAGATACAAGCTACCCTAAGCCATTTGCTGTACTTTTCAGCAGAAAAACTGAAGAACGTGACAGACTGAAATTAAGCAGTTTAAGACATCAACCGTGTTTTGGTATAGTTAGATAAAATTCTATGCACACGTACTTGCACACATTCCGCTGAATGTCTCAAAAACTTAATATTTAATATTCTATGCTTTTAACTGTAATTTATTGCATTGTACTTGTTTTACTGCATTTTATGATATTTGATTTATGCCCAATTGTACTGTACTATTATTATTTTGTATATGTATTACTTTGTTACACTGTTGTTTTATTTGCTGTAAACTGCCCAGAGTGGCCCTGGCTGCCAGATGGGCAGTATCTAAATCAAATAAATAAAAATAAAAAAAAATAAATAAATGACTACATCTACTTGTTCTATAGTATTACGAAGCCAGAAATCTGCACTAATGCCGATGGCAAAGGCTAACCTCTTCTGCACAAACAGACCAGTTTGCATCAGTTCAGCCACTGTCAACATTTCTTTAGATTAGGCATCCTTCAGTCTCAAGAGACTATGGTAACGTGTTCTGAATAGAGGACTTGGAACAGCGTCTGGTGTCAAGAAGGCCAATTTGAGAGTGACAATTCCAAATTGTCAACATTATCACAGAGAAAATAGATGGAAGGTGCTCATAATAATTAGTTATTGAACAGGCTGAGGGAAACCACAAGGATCAAGCGGAAACCATTTCAAAATTGCCCTGAACAACTTGGAGGAAGAATGGGAGTTAAGTGCAACATACTCAGGGTTTTCTATGGGATAAAAGACACACAGTCAGTACTTTAAGAACAGAATAATAACACTCTAAAATGAACAGGTAAATTTACATTAATACTTACCCAAACTGCTGTGTTTTAAGTACCTCTCCCCGCTGTTCCTTTTCCATCTCTTGTAGTTTCTTCTTTTCAATATTTGCCAAAGTAGGATAATTTCTAGTGCAACAAACATATGAAACCTTATTAACAATGTGTCTGTAGCACTGTTCTGCCCTTTACTCTGTCCCTTATTTTCCCTCATAATTGATCACATTACTATGAAGCAGATCAGGTGATAAATTGAAGCGTGACATGGATGGTCAGGGGGCTGGAAACCAAGCCTTATGAGGAAAAGCTGAAAGAATTGGGCACGTTTAGCCTTGAGAAAAGAAGACCAAGGGGGTCATATGATAGCACTTTTCAAATATTTGAAAGGCTGTCATACAAAGGAGGGGCAGGATCTGTTCTTGATCATCCCAGAGTGCAGGACACGCAACAATGGGCTCAAGTTAAAGGAAGTCAGATTTCGGATGACTATCAGGAAAACTTTCCTATTAGAGCAGTATAACAGGCATTCAAGCAAAACTTGGATAATCACCTGGCAGATATGCTTTGACTGAATTCCTGCACCGAGCCCCTGCTTGGACTTTATGGGCTTGTAGGCCCCTTCCATTTCTATGATTCTATGAAGAGCAAGAGGCCTTTGGTATTGGGGGCTGCTGAAATTCCTGCCCCAGTCACTAGCCTGTCTCTACTGAGAACTGGGACATGTTAACTCATATTATAGTTAAAAGTCTGGGAGTAAACCACAGGATCATATGGTCCTTCTCTGCAACCACTCCAGATATAAGCTTTATTATTGAACTTTTAATTGTGAGACTAACACAACAAGGGCAGGGAAGGTCTGCGGATATAGGATTTGATTATATGGTGGTGCATTTCACTATGCTAGCCCCCCCCCCCCCCACTACAGTGTGTGAAGTGCTAAAACCCTGCTGGTGGTTTACCATTTCGTGATCACTCAGTGGTTTAGGTATTTGGCTGTACAGCTAGAGGTTAAGGAATCTGATTCCCGACTGTGCCTCCTCGGTGAAGAGCCAGCTTGCACTCATGGGCAAGCTGCACAGTCTCAGGGCGCTCCCAGAAGAAGGGGATGGTAAACCACTTCTGAGTATTCTCTACCTGGAAAATCTTGAACAGGGTCGTCATAAGTCAGAATTGACTTGACGCACATAACTTGCTTTCAAAACCAAACCAAATGCTATTTCCAAATGAAGATGCAGAATTCCAAACTGAACAAACACTCATGCCAACACACATTGTCCTGGTCCTGTAACAATGTCCACTGAAAGACTAGTCGACAATAAAGACTCATTTATTGCATGACTCTTGGAAAGAGAGAAAGCAACAAGAAATATGACATGCAAAATTTCAGCTCAAGTATAAATCTTTGAACTGTTTCTTCAAAATCTAAATAGGTGAAAAATATAGAGCTTGATCTAGTGCAGCAATAATCTCTGGAGGCATCTCATCTACCCGTCTATTGCCAGACATACATATGACAAGTACTTACAGCACAAACAGTAGGAAGGCCTGTTTGCAGCCCCTATATTCCCAATGATCCCTCCACTCAATCAAGCATGGCAGAGATAAGAGAAAGACACAGGAATAAGGGAGCATGGGTATCTTATTTTTCTAAAGGCTTACAAGCCTGCCATAGCCGCCAAGAGAAGTGGGGAAATTGGCTCCGTTAAGCCTTATGAAGATCCCACATGTGCCCTCAATTCAACTGAATGGAACCTATCAGGTATCCTGAAGTAAGATGGAAGCAAACAGCAGTGTTAAACATCAGAAAGCTTTGTGGGGTATGAAAATGTATTTTTTTTATTTTAAAAAACCCTCCTCCCTCATGATCTTACAGCTGTATTTACTCACTTTCTTCTTTCTTCCCTCCATTTAGCAATTTCCTCGGGTGTGTCCAATTTTATTCTTTTGGCACCAGGAGAATGCATCTGAGGAAGAAATAAAGCATCTCAAAACATTGTGACCTAGGTTTCATTAAAAAAGAAATAAAAAACACAGTGTGGTCCTTGTACACAGTCTGAAAACAAGGCAAGTTGTGCCTTTATTAGATCACTAAAAACTCTCACACAGAGATGATCCTTTGTGTACTAGAACATAAACAAGTTCAACTATCAGAATGTTATGGCACAGTGACCTTGCTTTGCTGGAGGGCTGGCTAATTGTTTTGCAATGACTAGAGTATTGTTCAAGCCTCAATTTTAAAAGGACTTTCATTTCAGGGCTACTTCTTCCACACACCCATTAATTATTTCAACAGTTTATGCACAAAAAATGCACACACTGACAGACTAACTCACCAACTACTGTGAACTGCACTAGGAAAGCTTTACCTTGAAAACTAATGCAGATTTTTTTAAAGGGCCTAGTTCTTCACCACGAAAGACTAACTAATCAAGTAATTGCAAAACCTTCTGAAAAACCAGAAAAATCCCCCCCCCCACTTTACAGTTCAATATGTCACAACTAAAATATATAAAATGAGAAACTGAGCAAAGACAAACTACAAATCAGATCTGAAAGTGAACTGAGGAAAGCTTACATTTTTCCAGTGGATCTGAACCAATTTTTCATGTGCGCTGAAACTACAACCATCTTCTGTACACTGTAAGGGGGAAAAGGGCACAATTTTAAAAATTAGATTATGTTTATGTGACTGATTGGCTAAAGGTATGTTTGGAATACTTGGTGCAACTGCATTTGAAATTCCCACTTTGTGGTTCTTATATTTTACTTTTCCTTCTCTGTCTCTAGAATCTTTGCTTCTTTACCTTTTGATATAACTAGTCATTCAGCAACCTCCTTTGAATTCACAACTGGCATATGCTACCCTTTCAAAGGAGAAAGCTGCTTGGCTCAAGTCTCAGCTCTTCTGTGACATCCAAAAGAACTTTATTCTGAATCTACCAACTGACAAAGTATTACTTCACTGGGAGTTTTCAAATGCCAAGGTGCACATCAACTCTCACTGGCTGTTTCACAGAAAGAGGGAATGCTGGTGCTCATAAGAAATAACAGAAGTTCAGTATGACAAATTGCATGTTCTCCTATAATTAAGTATACTGCCTTTTTTCAGTCCATGAAATATGAACTTGAACACTCAATTGTATGCCAGCTTCATTATATGATGCTAAAAGTATTCTATGAAAGAGCAAAAAAACTTATTTGTCAAACCTATACATATGATCAACCAAGTATGAGAAGGATTTGATCATTTCAGGAAGACCTGAAAGTTTCTTTACCTTCAAAACCTTTTGGATCTGCATCAAAATCATAAACCACTTACTTAGAAGCATCCAGGTTACTGGCACAAAACAGAATGAAGGAAACTTTCATAATCATGAGAAAAATTAAGTAGGAAAGCTGGGCAAACACCTTCTCTGGAAATTTCTAAGATAATACTCAGTAAGAAAATATACTTTGGATGATTTGCAGCCAGAAAATTCTGCCACTGGATGTAAAAGGATAAGCTAGAGGCCCGCTCCATGTCTACATTCCAAGCACAACTAAAGGAGTGTCAGCATTATTATTATTGAGCTCAAAGGATTATGCAACAAATAGGTTGCTTCTGAGAGGGCAGCATTCATGGCCTTTTAATAACACACCTGCCGGTGCTGAGAGATATGTTCCTCATATTTCTCCTTGTTTTTAAAGCCACGATCGCATGTATCACAATAATGAGTAAAAACTGGTTCCTTTCTTTTCTTTTTCTGCAAACAGAGAAGGGAGACATTACCATCACAAACATTATTATAAATGTCAAGTGTTTTTTTTTAAAAATTCCAGTGCTCTGAAGTGTGACCTGATTCTACGAGCTTTATTAATCAACATTACTTCTACGTTCTATAAGCTCAAAAATACTTCAAAGTTGTTGTAAAAATACCAGAGTCTTACAGCTATGTAAAACTGTGGACACAAAATCTGATTTGGCATGTTTAACTTACATTTACCACACTAAGCTTTCAGAAGTTCCAAAATCACAAAATTTGAACAGTATTTAAACAGAAATACTTTATTAGGAAAATGATAACACACATTTGATGAAGTTTCAGTGTTATAGTCAAACAAATTCAAAGCTTTATGTGGCAACTGCACTAAACACAGCTACCGCAGCAGTGAAAGCCAAATGTTCCTCTCCAGCTAATCTGCAATGTCAAACAGAGCCAAGTATAATATTTTTCCATGCTACCCATATCTCCTAGTATTTTAACTATAAAAGTTGTAACCATTGGGGAAAGTAGTATACCCCCCAATTGTAAGCATAAATTGAGGGTGCCATGCATGACTAACAATTTACAATTCAGTACCTTCTGTTTGTAGTTCCTGCCTTGATAAGCTTGAGCTGGTGGCAATCCAGTGTGTTTCTTTGGCCATGCTTCACTGAAGTAGCAACTTCTGCCTTCAGTTAAAAATTAAGTACAATTACTGATATGAAAGCAATCAATGTTATTCCTAAGAAAAAGGGACCCCTAGAACAGCGGTCCCCAACCTTTTTGGGACCATGGATCGGCTGAGCCTCTGAGGAATGTGGGGCACCCCCCACGCTCTCTTGGGCACATGCGCAAAGCGGTGGGGGAGTGTATGCCCATCAGCCAGTGCGAGCACTCTCCCACCCCTTCGCACATGCGCAGGAGCGCCTGCGGGAAGGGGTGGGGGGTGCTCATGACAGTGCTGACACGCGTGCGCAAAGCAGCTGTGTGGAGGGGAGTGCGGGGTGGTGGTGTCTGTCTCCACAGCCCGGTGCAGTTCAGGCCACTGATTGGCACCAGACCTGGGATTGACGACCTCTGCCCTAGAATATAAATGTTGATGGTAAACATGGATTTTTCTTTTTGTTTTCCAAAGGAAAACATTTTAATTCACATTTCAAAATTGCTATAGCAAACTATAACAAACAAATGGGATGAGGTCAGTCTCCACTTTGTTTAAAATGCTTCTAGTCCATATGCCCATCATAACAATTCCAATTAAATTTTATGAAACTGGTGTCATTTCTTTTGTTTTAACCTTCTCTCCTCTATTGTTGTACCTTAGATTGCAAATTTGTTTTTATAAATTGTCTTACCTCTATTAGCACTGAGAAACTACTAATTAAGAGAGAAAGCTTACATCTGCCTTGACAACCACAATCCCTTTACTAGTGAATATAACCATGCCATTTTGCATACGTTGCAAGATACAATAAAGACAGAGTAAGCAGCAGAAACTAACAATTCTGTAAAGAATAATGGCAAAAGTACAGAAATGTATTGCGCTTAAAAGTAACATAAGAGACACGTACTGATTTGTCCTCCCTTTTGAATGCACATCTTAATCAGTGAAGAGATTTGAGTGTCAGAGAAACAGAGCACTACTATCAGAAAACTAGAATGCTAAAAGTCTGGACTCCTAACAAGGTCACCCAAGGTGAAATGGTCAATACTCAGACATCAGTCTAAAACGCATGTATCCTCTTCAGGATTAAGTTACATCAGCAGAAGAGAATGGATAGTTCCAATGGTGACAGAGGAGGGTGGTGGTGGTGATCAGAGGCCAGAGCTACTGGGCAGCTGCAGTAGTGGGAGGTTACATAGGTAGAGAATTTCACACACACAAAGCGATGAAGTGTAAGCTTACTTTTGTTAATACGGTTCAGAAAAAAGCAAAGATAAACCACTTCTTAATATTCTCTATGCCGAAAGCCCTGTGATCAGATAATCCGAAATTAAACTACAGAGAGCTGGAAGATGAGACTGCCGAGTCAGAAGGCAACCCAGTCAATACTGGGGAGGAAAAAAGGGAGAAGTATGACTAGTATTGCCACTAAAGAAGCAAACAGATTAAAGGTGAAATGATGTCCAATGGCTAACATACATAAATATAAAAGAAAAGTCCAATGCTGCACAACAAATAACTAGAACATGGAAAGTAATAAGTATGAATCAAGGCAAACTCAAATCATAAAACTGAATAAATTTTGCAGCAGTTTTTGTGAGTAAACTAAAGTGGACAGGAATAGGATATTTTCAGTCAGATAATTACAAAGCATTTTACTCTGAGAATGACAACATTAGAATAAATGATGTGGCTCTTAAACAGAGGCTGGATGTAGTAAAAGTAATTAGGGGGTAGAACAGGAGATACAGAAGACACTTCCTTGAAGAATATAAGGAATATGAATGCACATTTGGGCATCCCCAGGGAAAAGACTGTACTTTATCAGCTGATTCTTCTACTGTACACCAAAAGCACCACTGGGTTGCTTCTGACATGAAGAAAGGAGGAGATATAATGCAAGATCTAACTGAATAATACCAAGCAACAAATACATTTTCATGCTCTATGCTCCACCTATTGATGCTGAAGAAGAAATCAAAAGATTTTATGTAGGTGTCCAGGGGGAAATTGATCATACACTGAAACAGAATACGTTGATAATCACATGTCTGGAACACAAAAGTAGGACACAAACCAGAGCCAAATATTGTTGGAGAATTTGGCCAAAGAATCTGAAGTGAATGAAAATATTGACATATAAAATTACATGAAACCAACAACCTGTTTATTGCCTGTGACTATCCTCTGTTTAAGAGATGGGCCATAAATTCCTAATTGCTAGCTGAAGAAAAGCTTGAAATCAGCATGCCTGCTGCAGCTGTTACCATCTAAGAAGCTTGTCTGACCTCTACACCATCAGCCATGCGACTCTGGGATGTTAAAAACAGCATATAAGTTTGGAACTGCCCACAAGAACTTGATACACAGCCTTGAAGAAGATGATTTATCATCAAAAGCTTGCTATTTGTTTTTGTTTGTTTATTTTATATTCTTAATGGTTGATTAAAGGTATCATCTACTCCTGCATTTGTATTATTTATTGCACCAGCCTGCTTCAGGGCAACGCCTGAACAGATGGCTGGACACAGAGACCTCACCAGAAAGCCAATATAGAATTCAGCTATCCAATTGCTAGTAGTAGATGGAGAAACTGTATTCTCTCAGATAAAACAAGTCCAGAAGTAGACAGCGGCACTGACTGTGTTTTTTAAGAAGAAAAATCAGAATAAGCTGAACACCACAATAGGAATCTTAGTGCAAAATGACTTAGTAACATTTCTGATTGATTTTAAAAAGTTCCTCTAAAGGACATATTTGCACTACTAAACTCAACTGATCATGAATCAGAAGAACTGTGGATTGAAAGCAGAAGTAATATTGACTAAGTATGCAAAAAGATAATTCCTTCAGTGAAAAGAAGAAAAAAAAGGAAAAGCCAAGCCTAGATGAAAAGTAAATGCTGACAAAAATAGTGTCAGTCCTAAAAGCAGCTTTAAAATGACTGCCAATCGAAAACTATTACAATAAACAGTGCAAAGACAGTTTGATGTCACTTCCTGAAAATGCTGTCAACTGCAGCTATCAACTGACTACTTTCTCCACCAACTCTTCCCCTGGTGAAGGGAAAATGACAGAGATGAGTATGAGATAATCAAGGTGCTTTCAAGCAGCAAAGCCCAACCAAGCCCTCTATTTACACTAGTCCTTCCTTCAGGAAAGGCTGTGATGGCGAACAGGGAGTTTGCCTGCATAGGAAGAGCTCTGGTGACCACAAAACGTGCTTGTTCAGTGAGGCCAGATAAAAGTTGTCAACCCCTAAATAGAAGTAATAAATTCTAACAGACAGTGTTTCCAAAGGGTGTAAACAGTATCTGCTATATCACAGAGGTTAAGACAACCATCTGGCTTCTATACCAGTATAAAAAGTTTACTTTTTCACTGTAGAACTTCTGAGACTATGCTTATAGCCTATAATTTATTTATTTTTTATTTATTTATTGTATTTATACCCCGCCTATCTAGTCATTTCGACCACTCTAGGCGGCTTACATAACTACACTATGCTGAAAGTTATGGCTTTAAAAAAACAGTGAATGAGAATACCAAAGTTATTTGTTATTTCTCAAGTCAGATCGCAAGATGAGACTTTATTCTTTTTACTTAATCCCAACCAAGTTGCCAGGTTGATCTGGAAATATGTCGCCTTATAGCAAACAGTATTATCTATGGTGATAACGAATAATTTCTCCTACTACCCTGTTGACGATGAAAGCTACAGGGAAATAAAGGAGCGAATGCTTAATATAGCTGCTTAGTGGACGAAATTATCTATCTGAACAGCAAGCTTAACGGCTAATCACAGGCAGAGGAAGCCTGACCCTGTGCAGGCTGACGCCCCGGTTAAAAGAAAAGCCTAGGAAGTTACACTAGCCGTGATAGGCAAACCCAGAACCTTCAGGTTAACTCCCAGACCCAAGGATCCTTATCGGCGGGAGAGCCAGGCTGTCAGTGAAGCTAGCGAGAGAGACAAAGTTTGGACAAAAGGAAGCGCCCGGTCCGTACCTGGTGGCGGCGGCGGCGGCGTGCGGTGAGGAGGACCAGGCGGGGGCGGGGGCGGCGGCGCCCCCCAGGACCAGGGCCCGGGGGAGCGCGGGGGCCAATGCTCCTGGGAGCCCCACTCAGAGAAAGGAGGCGGAGGAGGCGGCGGCGGCGGGTACCACATCGAGAGGTCCATGGCACCAAGCACGTGCATACAAGGAGAACTCCGGCTGAACTCTCGCCTCTGCCACGCCCCGGAAAGGGTAGTTCCCCCCCACTCAATGATGCCATCAGCAAGGGCCGGAAGTAGCCGCCAGAGGGGAGGGGGCGGAAAAGAAGAGAGGCGCATAGAGAAGAAGCCCACAGTCCTGCGCAGGCGCAGCTTGTCTTTGGTATTGTTTTTTCCGCGCGCCATGGCGTCGCGGGAGATGATTGGGCCTGCCTTGCCTCCGCATTTCGTTTGCTCTGAGCTCGAGACGGACCCTGGCGGAGACGTCAGCGAGGGTAAGAGATGATCGCGGGGTGGTGGTGGTGGTAGGAAGGGAAATCATCATCATCTTCATATCCTGTCTTACGTGGGGGCGGATGAACGAACTCTTTTCGGGCCACCGGAAATAGAAACCAGGAAGTGCTGCTAAGGGGCTTTCACGTCTGGTGGTCGTAGGGTGTAGCAGTAATATTGTCGCGTTTTTATTTGACTTTGGGCTGTATTTATTTTTTTAAAATGCAGTAAGTTTCTTGAAATGACCAGCTAGATGAAATGGGCTCATGGGTTAGTTTAGCTTTTTGGACCAAGTTGAGGAAGGGTTTTGAATCTCTCCCTAAAGTTTCAGATTCGCGAGATACAGTATGTGGGCAGATAACTATTGCGTTTATTGGGGTTGGTCCGTAGAAGGAAAATCCATAGAGGTAGCACTGTAGCTTTGTTTATAGGGATTGAAATGTTACCAAATGGCAAGCAAGTGCTGAACCCTTAAGAGTTTTCCATAACACGTTATTCCCATGAAATGTTGAGTGATGCGAGGACTTTGTTCAGTTGCAGGTCCGGCATTGCCCCCTGGCTATAACAGTAATGCAGAAAGGCATGGATGTGATCAGGAACACGCTTCTCATGCTCATGGAGAAACTGTTTGGGATTCAGAAGATGGTGAAGATTCAAGTCCAACGCCTAGGTTAGTGTGCCAGCATAAACCCACAAAACAGCCCTATCAGACCATTGTTCATACAGTTGGGTATGAGAATAGTTTTCCAAGATCGCCTTCAAAAGTCTATTCCACCCTTGCTACCACTGATTAAACTTGGAGCCTTATGTATGGAAAATATTGACTAGAGATGAAGAAACTTTTGCTTTCTGTGTCCTTTTGCCTTCCCCTCCTGGAAGCCTTAGGTGACACAGCTGGTGGTAAAGGGTTTGGGGAGTTGGGCTCTGAAATTTATAAAAAGCAAAAGGTCCCACTACCTCTAGCCTATCCTATCTTATTGAGCGGTGATTCCTTTTTGGTTTCACAGTTTCAGTCGCAACACTGTCTGAAGAGATTCATTTATGTGGGCCATTAAGTTGAGGGCCTCTCATACCAATATGAAGTTTTTGCAGTGCTTGATAATGAAAAATCAGATTATGTGATCCCTACCTTTTATTAAAGTCCAATTGTTTCTAAAATATATGTTTTTGTTGTTAAGTCATGTCTGACTGTTTGTGACCCCATGGACCAGAGCACGCCAGGTCCTCCTGTCTTCCACTGCCTCCCAGAGTTGGTAGCTTTAGTGACACTGTCCAACCATCTCATCCTCTTTGTCCCTTTGTCTCTTGCCTTCACACTTTTCCAGCATCAGGGTCTTTTCCAGGGTGTCTTCTCTTCTCACGAGATGGCCAAAGTATTGCAGCCTCAGCTTCAGGATCTGTCCTTCCAGTGAGCACTCAGGGTTGATTTCCTTCAGAATGGATAGGTTTGTTCTCCTTGCAGTCCAGGGGACTCTCAAGAGTCTCCTCCAGCATCACAGTTCAAAAGCATCAATTCTCAGCCTTCTTTATGGTCCAGCTCTCACTACCATACATCGCTACTGGAAAAACCATAGCTTTGACTATGTGAACTTTTGTCGTCAAGGTGATATCTCTGCTTTTTAAGATGCTGTCAAGGTTTGTCATCACTTTCCTCCCAAGAAGCAGGCGTCTTTTAATTTCATGGCTGCTGCCTCCATCTGCAGTGATCATGGATCCCAAGAAAGTAAAATCTGTCACTGCCTCCATATCTTCCCCTTCTGTTTTCCAGGAGGTGATGGGACCAGTGGCCATGATCTTAGTTTTTTTGATGTTGAGCTTCAGACCATTTTTGTCCTCTCCTCTTTCACACTCTTAGGATTTTGTAGAAAGGAAGAAAAAGATCCTACCTTTGGGTAGAGTGGGCGGCATATAAATTAAATAAATAAAAAAAATAAAATATATTTCATGTATATCACTCCATATATGCATGGCTATATGCATGAATGTATGTATTTATACCCTTCCCAGCCCATCCTTTATAGCTGATTCATGCATATTACATGGGGAGAGTGGATTTTCCCTGTTTTGCATTGAGAATGCATAGCATTTTCCCAGCAGACAAAGAGCTCTTATTTCCAGTCAGCTGTTAATTGGGGAGCAGAGCTTGTCCCTGCCTGGGAGACAGGGTGAGGCTGGAGGAAAAGCTGGCAGGTCAGAAGGAGAATGTTCATAGGGCAGAAATCCCCCATGCCAGATGTAAGGCTCTGAAGTTGTGTAAATTATTTTGTTCAGTTTTGAAGGACACAGACAAATGTATAGATTCATGGGAGAGTATTCATATTAAAATGAACTTTTATGTTAAAGTTCATATTTCATATTCATATTAAAATAAATGAATGTAGGCTCCACAAAGCCACTGAACAGTGCTGTATATGTGTCTGTGTTTACATCTATAAAACTTTTAAGAGTCTCCACTAATCTCTGAAACCTGGAAAAGGTTAAAGGTTCATGCTAAGCTCTTTTTTGGGGGGGTATAGGGGAGTTTATGTCCCCATGCATTCCAGCTAACATTTAGTGTTTATTATAGTTGATTTTGACATTCATTTGAGAGCAAGGAACTCAGCAGAGGGTTGCTGTGTGACTTACCCAAACTTTGAAATGAGAACTTTTGAGTGCAAGTTATTGTGGGGGTAAAAGATACAGTGAGACATTATTTTTTAAAATAATTTCAACTTTGAAGTGTAGCTACTTTCAGCTATTGCAGATATGTCAAGTAATTGTTAAGTTCAGTCCCATTTTTTTAGGAAACAGAGAAGATATCAGGAAGAAGAAGAAGGATTCTTCGGGCCTGCTCTTCCACCTGGCTTTAAAAAACAAGATGAATCCCCAGAAAGGTAATTCTTATGGAAGAGTGAATTTGTTAAATTCTTTTAAATTCTTTGTTTCCCATACTTTGTAGAGGCCAATATTTCTCCAATGAACATTCTGTTGATTTAGAATACATATATCAGCGTGTGCATTTTACAAGTGGGGTAACATCCAAAGACTGAAGAAAATTGAGTTGGTATCCACAATTATGTCTTGCAGTGCTGTTGAACTCTAAAACATAAGTACTGGCAAGAAAATAAAGAGGGTGTGTCACATTTTTACAGCTACTACTAGAACTAATATTTCTTTTAATAAGGTTATAATGTCTGTGTTCCTGCCATCAGACATCAGTGCAGGAATACCAACTTCCTGAATTGCTATTTCACTTGCGTGAGTTTTAACTGCTCTAAACTGTAGCCACATGAGTGTCCAGATCAAATCTCAAATTATCAAACCTCTATGTTGGAAGAAGCCCACATGTGACTCTCACCAGTGACTCCTTGCCAGCATCTTTACCCAGATTTTTCTGTGATAAATCTGTGAGTGTTAGAGGAATCTTGGATAAATCAAGTAAAAGGTAGGGAGCAGAAAAGGCAAGCCAGTTCAGCTGTTTTCCCTGCAAGGGCCAGCTTAAAAGAGCTGCAGTAGCTATTCTCCAGCTACTATAATAATAGTTGTATGCTGTCAAGTCAATTCTAACTTACGGTGACCCTTTTCAGAGTTTTTCTAGGTAGAGGGTAATCAGAAGTGGTTTACCATTCACTTCTAGGGGCATCCTGGGACAGTCTGGCTCTTTTGAGATGAACAGTGGAGAAATTGAACTCCCAACCTCTTGCTTCACAACCAGATACCCGTCATGGAGCTATCCAGCCAGCTGTCACTATTATAGGAATGTGTTATTGCTGTCATGAATCTTATAAGAGCCATTCTCAAAAGATAGAGAGGCGAGTCATTATCCAGAAGAAATATCAGAAAGAGTTGGCCGATTGGGTCTCCTCTGATCTAGCCGTGATCTCTCAGCCTGCCCTATGAAGGATAGTGTTCTTTCGGATTTCAGAAACTGACCTTGAGAGATAGATGAATTCAATAGCCTAGTTTGTATTGATGCAGAATCCTTTGGAATCCTGGTGGAGATGTAATGTTTCTTTGAAATTCATGCAGAAAAGAGGCAAAGGTAGCAAAAAGGAAAATTCAACATATTTTAAATATTTTTTAAAGTCCTGTACTGAAAATGAAGGTACTCTTTGAGGTTCTGAACAGGTACCTTGGGCTACAGATATTCAGTATGAAAGTGGAGGCCTCCTCTGTATTCAAAAGTCTAACTTGATTTACCAGTTCATCATGGATCTGTAACATCTCTGAATAAGAGCAGGCAGTTCCATCCTATACCACTCTCAGTCTTCTGTTGACTTCAAGTATGCATCAAGTTTTCAGTGGCTTCTGTTGTGTACCTTCACCTCCAGGCAATCCAAGTCTATACATTATAGATACAATGTATATTTAGCTCTCTATAGGGAATAACAAATGTAGGCAGCTATGAACTAGCCTGAGACATAAGTTGTCCAAGAGAAAAACAGTAACATAAGATCATCCTGGCAGTTGGAAGAACTGAAGTATATTATAGAGTTGCTATCATAGCCTTCACTGTTACTTATTTATTTATTTATTTATTTATTGGATTTATATACCGCCCCATAGCGCTACAAGCACTCTCCGGGCGGTTTACAATTTTAATTATAAAGGCTACACATTGCCCCCCCAGCAAGCTGGGTACTCATTTTACCGACCTCGGAAGGATGGAAGGCTGAGTCAACCTTGAGCCGGCTACCTGGGATTTGAACCCCAGGTCGTGAGCACAGTTTTAGCTGCAGTACAGCGTTTTAACCACTGCGCCACGAGGCTCTTAATGGCCGGCAGATGGTCTTTGGCTCCTTCTGGGCGTAGGCACGATGGTCTGCAGATCAAGACAAGAGCAGATCTTCCCTCCTTTCTTTTTGTGTTTTCTTCAAGATAACTGACATCTAGTGCAGTTGACAAAAGCAGATTGTTTTCCTGGCTATTGTTGTTTTAAACAATATGTACCAGTGCTGCTGCTATATGATATGCAAGGCTATTGCAGAATTTGATTGAGTCCAGCTAAAAAATATGGGCGGTGGGGATAAGGGCCACAGTAATCCATTGGTCAAATGTGTACATCAGCATGGGGATATTCTGGAGGTAGGTGACAGGTAAAGTTGGCTGGAGCCTTTCAGCTCCTAGTTTTCTTCTTACTGTGTTTGCCTTAAGAATCTGACAAAATAGTCTTACTCATCAAGTAGTTGTACTAATACTTTTTCTGAATGAAGCTGAAAATTCTCTGGTGCAATGTAATCTAAATGTGCAAAACCAACAAACCAAACCTGCCATGCATAGCCTGACCTTTAAGGGACTTAAAATTAAGGGGGAACCTTCAAAGTCATCATCTCACTTACTCAGAGGGCTTATCCTTAAGGTGTTTTTTGGGAGGGGTAGAGGGGGCAGGAATATCAGTCCAAAGTTGGAGATTCTGTCAGTAATTAAGGAGCTTTATGTTTATCATTAGAGATGGGGTGTAACGTTTACCCTGTGGCCCCTGCTTGTTTCACCAAACTCAGAGCTCACAGGGGTATCTCAATACGCCCTTTACCGCACTGTCACCAGTTGATCACTTTACCAACTATATTTCCTATGAAAGACTGAGGTCCATTCAGTAGTTAACTTTGAAATAACAGGTTTATTGATTACAAGTTGTTCCAGGAATAATTCTTAAGCACATTCTTAGAGTTACACAAAGCTTCAGTAGTTCCTTTAAGCTTTTCTAAATACAGATAACACTCTGACTATTGACTTCTTAAATTCTCTCTCTGCCTCAAACCCAGACTATCTCCCCTCAAAAAACTCTAGTTTCTGACTCCCTAGACTCGGACTCACCCTCCCTTCTAGTTTCTCTGGCTCCGCCTCCCAACAGCTGTCATTGGTTCATGCAAATAATCTTCTACCTGAGCCAAAGCAGGGTGATCGCCACATGGGGGTATTTGTATACAAATATCCTTGCACATGTGGCGTTAACGAGGATCTAGCCCCATGGGGCTGGACCGTCCGATCACCGATCCGACACAGACAGTGTAATTCTACAAATGACTGCACAGTGCACAATCTGCTCACCACTCCTGGCAGGAGGACAAGCCTTGCTGCAAGGTCGAAGAGTGGCGAGCGGATTGCATGCCAAAAGCAGCTGGAAAGAATAATCCCGTTTTATTATAAGAGAAAATAGAACAGCCCTCTCTTCTTTAGACTTTGAAATGCTGACAAACTACATGGATTAATGTCTAATATCAATAAGGTCTGGAGCTTGCCCTCACAGATCTGTTCATGTTGCCATATTGGCAGAAAGCCCCAAGTCCTAAGCAGTTTTGAGAGTCCTATCATCTAGACCAGTGGTTCTTAACGTGGGCGATAATGCCCCCCAGGGGGCAATTTCATTTTTCAGGGGGGCGGTAAAACGAAAAGGGGTGGCATGGGGGCGCTGGAGCAGAAGGGGGGCGGTAGGGGGTCGCTGGAGCAAGCCAAACCTGTGAAGATGGCTGCAGCCTTTTTACAGTGTGCATGAATATATATTTTCCTCCAATCTTAATTTAGTTTCAGAGTGTTCGTCTTGAAATTTTTAGTTCCTGCATTGCAGTTTGTTTTTATGCCCTTTTTATATTTCTTTTTGCTTCTTAAAATTCACTTGCAACTAAATCATTAAATGTTACTTTTTGGGGGCATTTCATTTTCTTGGAATTGAATTTTGTTTTCAGGGGTCATTGGATTTAAGTGTCTCAAACAAACAAACAAACAAACAAACAAATAAGATAGCGCGGGGAGGGGGGCGATGATAACTTCCTCAATGGCTCAAGGGGGCGTTTCTTTCAAAAAGGTTAAGAACCACTGATCTAGACTGTTCCTTAAACTTGGATAGCAGGCCAACTAAGTGTTGTGCCATCTCTATGACAGACTAAGCATGTCCCCAGAGCCCCAGATACGGCTGGATACAGGCTTTCCTCCTTTGATGTTTAATAGAAATATCTGTGATAGTCTGACACACAAGTTTCCATCTGTCTGCATGAATTCTGTCTTTCAGAAGTCTGTTTCTGAGATGGCTGATGCAGAACGATTAAAATCCTTCTGTCTTTGAGGTCCTGATCCTTTCAAAACAAGCTGACCACTCTACCACCAAAAGCACTGCATGAAAGGTTCTTCTCTGAACAAGTTTTTGAAGTATTTATATCAGTTGAACCTTTGTAGAACATGAGGACAAACACATCAGATACCTGTTGGATTCTGAGTACCCAGGAATCCCTGCCATAGTGCAGAGCTACTGTTAGCATGTAGCATTGTTGAGTAGCTGCCACAGTTGCATCCCCCAGGCTGATAATTGCTTTGATCTCCGTTTAACTGTTGTCCTGACCTGGCACTTCTAATAGTGCCAAGCAGCAGGATCCAGCCATTTTCTGATCTTTCAAAGTGCTCTCACCCCAGCAGTTCTTACAGTACTGGAGCAAATTAAAAGCAGCCACACAGCACTGCTTGCATGAGCATTGATAAGAAAGGCTGTTGGGGCTTACTGTCAGAGGACAGGCCCCAGTAAAGGACACTTTGCCCAGGACCCTCTTATACCTGGAACTGGCCTATCCTCCTGGGCTTTAAAACAGTAGTGGCCTCTTTGTCTAATCTACTATCAGTTATGAGGGTAATAAGTCATCTGAGAATAGTTCCTAGAGGGTTGCATGTTTAGACCATATTGTCTGCAACAGATTAATTTATTTGTTACGTATTCATTTAAAATATCCCATCATTCTCTTTAAAAGGACCCAACATGGCTTACATAATTAAAAAAAATTAAAAGCTAAAGACAGTAAATATACCAATATTAAAAAAAATTAAACTAGTATTACATTAAAAGTGGTAAATAAAACTGGTACTAAAACATATTTAAAACAATAGACTACAACCATCCATCTAAAAAGACCACCAATCATTAAGGAAAAGCCACCTGGAAATAAAGATCTAATATTTGAGATATGTTTTATGACTGAGTGGTGCTTCCTATGTGGTAAGTCTTGTGCAAAACATTGCAACTGCTGTTGAATGATCGCTTGTTTTCTGTATCAGAAAAATGATAAAAGTGAAGAAAGTAGAAAAGCTGCTTCGTCAGTGGCTAGATGGAGATGGTGTTTTACAGTGTGCAGATACTGCTTGGTTTATCAGGAAAAATCTGGAGTAGTGGTTGTTTTAGAAAAGAGCACTTCTCTGGAATGAAAAGCTGCAGTGTTTCTTTTGGGCATGTCTGTAGAAAAATGTTTTTTTTTTTAATGCACTCCTTTTATTTATAAGCAAATACATAGAACAGAGGTTAAGAAGAATGCAAATGATAAGAGATGACTTAACAGCCTTTTGATATAAAAAAGCCAAAAGGTTATTTCCCCTTTCTGAATACCTTATTATTACTACCTTACATTTTGAAATATGATAGGAATAATCATCAAGAATTTGTTTTATTATGATGTTAATATAAGAAAAATGAACGACTGAAGACTTTTAAGGGGAATGCTTCATAACTAGTACAGTGGTGCTTCGACTTACGACCATAATCAGTTCCAGAAGATGGACGCAACTCGAAATGGTCGTAAGTCGAAGCACCATTTCCCATTGAAATGCATTGGAACATGATTAATCACAGAAACATACCCCCCCAGCCCAAACCCACCTGCAAAACCCTGTAAATGTACTTACTCAGAACCAGAAAGCAGCACCAGGCAGTCCCAAGCCGCCTCTGACGCACACTCTCTAACCGCTGGGGTGAAAGAGCTACAAAGAAGGAGACTTGTCACCACCTACAGTTAGCAATTTGAATTTCCCACCTTTTTTCCCTGCCTTTTTCTGTTCCTAAGTGGAAGCTCTGGCCACAAGTCAAAGCAAGATTTTGCAGCCGGAGCTGGTTGTAACTCGAAATGGTCGTAAGTACGGATGTTCGTAAGTTGAGGCACCACTGTATATATCTTTGGATGAACAGAAGCATTCTAGTGCAGATACTTTTAATTTGTAGATTTCACATGCTTGCAGAATTCTGAAATAAGAATTAAGTAATCTTTCACAGTTTAATAGAATAAATGAATTTCATGGGGTTATTTTAAAAAGATTCCGCAGTGTGTAGATTTTTAAATTTCCAGTGAGAATGGAAAGCCTCTTCCATGAATCAGAAATTCTGGGTGCTTTAGATAGCAGTTTATCTGCCTTAGGACAAGGAGAGAGATCGCCTGGAAGATGGTATGACTTCAGTTCTTGTAGTTTTCTGAGTTATTCCTTTCCTCTCGTGCCACCACTCTTGTAACCTGTTACCTTCCTTATATATTTGCTAAAGTCCTTCAAGGAGGTCCTTCAATTCTCAATCAATCTATTGTATCAGAATTTAAAATCTTACCTTTTAATCAGTCAGTGAGAAAAGGAAACCTTATGCTTTTTAACAGGAATTGCAGTGAGCTGCAAATCTGCCAAGTATTTAGGAGGAGGAGTTTCTGTGTCAGGTCAAAGAATCCGATGCCTGAAAATCTCCCTAAGAGCCCTCTGGAACTTTATAAACGTCTAGGGAAAAATCAGAAGTCTGGGTTCAGAACAGCTGGCGTTTATCCCATTTAACAGTTAATTCTAATGTGAAATCAGACAATTTTTTCTGATATCAATTTTTTTGATATATGAAATTCACATGGGTATTGACGTATGTCTTTTCAGTGTTGCAATAATTCCAGGCAACATCAGCTTGCCTATTTCTATATTGCTTCTTCATTCCAATTGTTATAAGCCGCCCAGAGACCTTTGGGTAGTGTGGGCGGCATATAAGTTAAATAAATAAATAAAAATATGCACAAAAATACTTCAAAAAGTGATTGTAAAAATACAAAAGTCTTATAGCTGTGGAAAAACCGTACCCACAAATGCTTAAAAATATATGAAAACTAAACTTACGTTGAAGGCAAATACTTAAGTTATAGTTAAATCCAATATACAGTAAAATATATTTTAAGAATAAAAAGGAGCAATGAGAATGTTTCAATGACATTCTAAAAATGTAATTGAAACATAATATTTATAGCTTAATAAGGCACAAAAAAAGCCGAGAATATATCTCTAAAATGCATCATTTAAAAGTAAAAAAGCAGAATGATAACGTCGAGAATCTGTAGCCTTTAGGCATATTACCAGACACACAGAAAATTATTCTTAGTGCTCACCCAACCAAGCCAGATTGAATCTGTGGAAAAAAATTCTTGTCTACTGTTTCTGCTACATGACGATGCTCTTTGATGTCAGTGTTGTTGGTATCTGGTATATGTGGTGTGGCATATTGTGTTGCCTTGCATGTGTCTCCTTCCTTCTCCTTCTTTCAGATGTTTACATATCCCTTCAAACTGTAAACATTCTAGTTTTAAGGATCTGTAACTATAGAGTCATGATTGACTAGGGAAATTGTTTTAATAGAAATGTCTATTGTCTTTACAAATCCTGTTCCTGCGAATCAGAATCTGGCAAGTTGCCACCATGATGACAAGCATTATTGTTTTGTCTAACAGCTACAGAGTTTATGGATTTCAATGGATTGAAACTACAGAGGTCTAATAAAATGAAATAAAGCAAAACACAGGATCTGAAACACAGCCTATCCATTATGTTAACGTTTTACTTATTACAAAACTATTTTAATACACTGTCAATTCAATCCCTTGTTTGCAGGCATCATTTGTAAATAGTTCAATTGTAAGGAATGTTATTGTATAGTCATGTTGTTTCCAGAATTGGCTGAAACTAGTTCATTGTTTTGAAGTAACTTTTAGTAAACTGCTTTTAAAGTCTCAGTATTAAAATAGAGTGTACATGTTCAGGGCTGCTTTTCCTAAACCTCTCTCTCTCTCTCCCCCCCCCCATTATTTTAACATTCAATATATTCAGAATTTCTTATCTTGACACCTAGAAATGTTTGTAAGACCAGATCCTTAAGCTTGAAATAATTTTTCTGTAAATGAAGATAAAAGTTGAATAGGTAGAAGAAACTTCATTTCTCATGGTTTGGTTGCATAGTGACAAAGTAGCAGCTTTACCACACACTATCTTCTTGAAGTCATAACATTGCAATAAAATAATGCATTATTCAGACACTAGCAAATTCATAAATGATTTCATAAATGCAGAAAATGCTCTAGACTTCTTAACTTCTACATTGCAATTTGAGCTTTGTAATAAAGCACAGTCTGTATCTAAAGTATTAAAAACCACTTGTGTGTGAGGGGCGGGGTTTCTTACACATGTAGCCACTGTAATATATTATTTGTAGGATGTAGCCACAATAGTATATAGTCTGTATGAGATAACAGATTCATGACTAGAATGGCTTATTGAACAGATAGATAAGATGGATGGAACATGAAGTATCCGTAGTGGGTGAAGCAGAATAGTGCCCACCACCATCATAAACTGAGTTTAATTTGATAACAGCAAAATCAGAAAAAAAAAATTTCAAAAACCTTAGGAGGTATGCTTGTACCTTAACTATTATTTATGTTAACTATTATTTATATGCTTTGAAGAATGACTTTGTTTTTGATTAAAATGCAACATGAATTGTTTTCTTTTTCAGACCTATTATAGGTCCTGCTTTGCCCCCTGGCTTTAAGAAACAATCAGAGGATGCTGAAGGAAGCAGATTTCATATTGCCCCGGTATGATCAAGGGGAGGGATTACTGGAAAAATAAATGATCCAGCTCTTATTTATGGACCATGCTAGAAGTCTTGACATAAATTTCTTCATGTGACAAAATGAAACATGACTTTGGTTTACGGTATTGGCTAGTTAGTGAAATCAAAGTTTATATCTGCAAACTTTAAAGCATACTGTATCTCCCCCTCACCCATCCAAAGTACTATAGGATAGCTAATGCTTTCAGAGGGGGGGATGTACCAGCAAGAGTGGCTGAAGCCTAGAACTCACAATCCAGTTTTTGGATTATACAACTGTAACTATGAGCTCCTGCAACCAAATGCTCCTCCATACAAAACCACCCCCTCCTAATAAAAAAACTAGCATATTAAAGAAAATATATCCGATCTAGCCTACTCTGTGGTGCCGGTTTTTGTAGGGATTGTTTTGATATAGAGGAACATTTAGCCCCATAACCTCAACCCCACAACTGTGTCATGTTATGCTTTTATCAGTTAAGTCTGAAATGGGACCTACATGGAATGAACAGAAGATAAATATTTAAAACTGTAGTAACACAGGAATGTAAATACTTTTATGTATGAATGGCAGGTGCAGACATGCTGTGTAATATGCTCTTCATAACCTTTGTTTATTTATTTTATTTTTATGCTGCCCCTTTACTGAACATACTACTTTAGGTGGTTTACAAATATAGAGAGAACACCATGCACCCCATAAAATAATACAATCAGTATGAGGGTTCACTGATATAGATCTAAAATCAATACAAGAAAAAAGAAAGCACAAGAAATAAAAGAAATACAAATTAATATCAACAGCACCTGGCAATTAGTTCTAAAAGGTAGCTTTATATAATTCTGATTTCACTAATAGGAGGAGGGAAAGAGCCTCACATACCTCAGTTGAAGGCTTGTCCAAAAATTAGGGCCTACGTGTTACCATAGTGTAGTATCCAGGCAGCACTCCAACAGCCAGGGGAAAGGCCACTGTTTAATCTCCTTGTTATCATTATAAATTTTTATTTTGGCTGTGAACATCTATTTAAGGAAAGATATGTAGGATATGGTAGGTTGGAGAATTTTTAAATATACATTTCTTTTTAGTAAATTATATTCTTTAGTAGTGTGGGTGGGGCATCCTATACCTTATGCATGCAGCATAAGTGCAGTGATGTAAATTAGAACAGCAAGTTGTTAATAGTTAAGGAGTCACTGCTTGTAATACTCATAATCTACTGTCAATTTCCTCCTGTAATTTTTGCCATTGCACATGGGATTCTTGTCTGTGTCTTATTTTGCATGTTTCAGATGGATTCTAGAAAATATTCTTCTCTACGTACTTACAATAATATATAACAAGAGAAAGAAAGTTTAGTATTTAAAAGAATGAAAGTTGACGGAACCCACATAAATGCAAGTGATCTGTTAGAGTAGTGTGTAATATGCAGGTAGATGTTTAAGCAAGGCAGTAGAATACACATATGAAGTAGAGTCTGAACACTACATGATAGACCCACATCATTCAAAAAACTTTTTCAATGAGACATGCTGAGCTTTGATATTGTAATGAAATGCTGGATTTAAATAATTTAAGGAAGACTTGTGTTTGATTCATCCACCGTCAAGCTGTCTTCCCTTAATTCCTTTAGGCCCAGGGATAATTGTAGAAACTTGATTTCCTGCTGTTTATAGAACATTTCTGTTCCGTATGGTTGCAGTTTGCAGTTCATATCATAATGTTTTATCACAGCCATTAAATCCTCCAGTTCCCTTTTTTACTTATATATTCCTCAGGGCTACAGTTGTACAACATTTTTACTTTCCAGACAAAATATCTCATTCATAAAGAAATGAACAAATGGATTAACTTTGATATTTTAACATACAGTGGTGCCTCGCTTAACGATGTTAATTGGTTAAAAAAACATCGCTATGGGAAAACATCGTTAAGCAAAACGTGTTTTCCCATAGAGATGCATTGAAAACCGGTTAATCCATTCCAATAGGCACGGATTGCCGTCCTTCAGCGGAAAAACCCATAGGAAACATCGTTAAGCGATACAATGTTTCCTCCATTGGAATGCATTGAAGCCTATTCAGTGCATTTCAATGGTTTTGCGATGTCCATTTTTCCAAACTTAAGTGTGTCTTAAAAGGTTCAAAAACTGTTTTAAATGCTTGGAATCGTTAGTGCACCTTCTAAAACGGGTGGAAACTTAATTTGGCTTCGATCTGACTTTTCGTTAATTTTTGCTGAATTTTTTCCCCCACCAACTTTTGACAGCTGTCAAAATTTGACAGCTCCATGCTTTCCTATGGGGGAGAAAGAAATTCACAAGAAATTAACGAAGACTCAGAACGAAGCCAAACTATGTTTGCACAGGTTTTGCAAGGTGCTCTAACGAATCCAAGCATTTAAAACAGTTTCTGAGTCTTTGTTAATTTATTGTGAATTTTTTTTCTCCCCCATAGGAAACGATGGAGCTGTCAAAAGTTGGGCTCCATTGTTTCCTATGGGGGAGGAAAAAATTCACAAAACATTAACGAAAAGTCAGAACAAAGCCAAACTAAGTTAGCACACGATTTAGAAGCTGCTCTAACGAACCCAAGCATTTAAAACAGTTGCTGACTTTTCGTTAATTTTTTGTGAATTTATTCCTCCCCCATTGAAATGCATTGAGCCCAACTTTTGATAGCTGTCAAAACTTGGTTTCAGTGCTTTCCTATGGGGGAGAAAAAAATTCACCAAAAATTAATGAAAAGTCAGATCAAAGCCAAATTAAGTTTGCACACATTTTAGAAGGTGCACTAACGATTCCAAGCATTTAAAACATTTTTGAACATTTTAAGACACTTTTAAAATTGAAAAAACGGACATCGTTAAGCAAAACAGGGGACCTAAAAATGCATTCGCTATGCGAAGCATGGCCCCGAAATCTCTAAACGAAAATCGCTCATAGGAAACATCGTTAAATGAATTCTTTAAAAAAAACCATCGTTAAGCGAAAACATCGCTAAGCGAGGCGCCACTGTACACCCAATGTTGCAATCTTATTTTTTTGATGAAAATGCTCATGGTAGCCAGACCATAAATATAGATTTAATGAAAAGCATGAAGAATGTATAAGTATGTGAAGGTGTACAAAATACGCATTTTCCATAGTTCATTTTTCAGAACAGTCTGAATTTTTGTTTTACAGAATTTGTGTAGTTTTGCTATAGCATATTGGATTCTATTTTTCTACTGCCTGAATAGTCCCGCATAAAGAATATTACTTATGCACACATGCACCCTTGTATTTTAGAATAAAATACACACATGCAGCAGTGCTAAAAAGCTGCCTTCCCTAAACCAGCATTAATGTAAGAAGTCTGGAGTGAGTGTATGTGTAGGTTGGTACAGCAGTTAGATGTGCGTCAGGAAGTATCCAGTTTAAATCTCATCTCTGCTGCATACTCACAAAGTGAGCCCTTGCAAATCACTGACTTTTTGGGCCAGCTCTACATAGCCTTTGATGTAGTAAGAACCTTCATTACAGAGTTATTGTATGGATAACAGTGCATAGAAAGCATTGAAAACTCTGAAACACTGTATAATGAGTAGTATATGTACAACCATTTTACTGATAGGACCGATTCAATTTATTTTTATTTCATGTTATGACAAAGGCTACAGATAGTAGTGAGGAGGATGAAGCTGTGATTGGCCCAATACCTGCCAAAGAACCAATAGAATCAAACATAACTGCAGAGTTTGAATATCGAGCTCAAAGAATGAAAGAGAAGCTTCTCGGTCAAGATGATGTAAGTTTATTTCATTGTTTATATTTACCTTTAAAAGCTTTACCAGCTCTTGGTATGTATTTTTGGTAAATTCATCAGTACTTGTCCTGAAAATGTAGTGAAAACATTAATGTTTCTAATTTTGTTCTCTGTGTACAGGATGGGTCCAGACAAGTCAAAAGAGAGTCTTGGATGACAGATCTCCCACCAGAACTTAAAAACTTTGGACTTGGTCCACGGACATTCAGAAAAAGAGCTGATGAAAAATCAGGAGATAGATCAGTTTGGACTGATACTCCAGCTGACAGAGAAAAGAAAGCCAGTGTAAGCTCTTCCCCACCCCCCTTTCATAAATGGACATACAGCAGATTTCAACTTAGCTCTTGCCTTGCTTTTCTGGTTATAAAGTACTCAGAAGAGGTTTGCCAGTCTTTTTCCTCTGGTGGTGTTCGGGGGTTTGCAGCATGTCCAAGTAACATGCTGATATTAACATTTGAAAAAATAGGTATCTAACAATCTAATGCATCCAAAAGCAGCAGTGACCAGTTACATAACAGTACCAGATGTTCCTAGCCAGGAGTAGAGTAGAAGGACAGAGGCTGGGCAGCCATCATTTAATTGAATTAAGTAGGCTGGAAATTCAGCAGCCTTGGCCTGACTGGGGAGGTTGTTCTAGGACAAGAAACATTGAAAAGGCACATAGGCCAAGGAAGAATTGCAGAGTGAATATTTGGACTGTAGGGGGCACAAAAGCATTCCACCAAGGAAAGAAGTTTGGAATGATGAGTACCACCAAACAAAACACCAAAAAGAATGTGGCTTACTTCTTTAGAGGAATAGAATGCTTCTCTGAAAGAAGAGAAGTAGGGTCTTGTGCTTTGAGGGCTTAAAAGGGATAAATCTTGCAGCCTATACGTGTAAGTCAGCTATTGTGTGCTCTTCTGCAATGAACTTGCCTGTGAAGAGAAATCAGCAAGTTTCCTGCTGAGAGGGAATGAGTATGTCTTGAGGACAGCGAACATCTTGAGTCATTGTGGAGGCTTTCCCTTTGGATTTAAAAATAGATCTCCTTGCAACCTGATAACCATTTGGTCTTTTCCTTTCTATCAGGAACAGCAAGCTGCAAAAAAATCTGTCAGTAAGGATGATACAGAAATTCACCTGTCTGAAAGGGACAAGAGACTGATAGAGCAGTTGTCTTCATACAATGTATGTATCAAGTCACCTTCTTTTGGTTCTCATTTTCCCTTTTTTCATTTTGGTTTTGTTTGCTGTGGGAACATTTGTAGAACTCCAAACCCATTGCCTTTTGGAACTCTGTGGTTGATTTCAACAAGCTTCTGGTTGTGCTGAAAGAGTTTGTTCAAAGTGCTAGAATACCATGGGTTTTTAAAAATATATATTCATATGGATTTTCATGTCTCCTTTATACCATTCAATGAAAATGCATTTGCTCGCAGAACTCTCATTACTGAGACCTGAAGTATGGTGATAGCCATACTTTCCATGATGTGGTGGCTGCTGCCGAAAAGTGAGCATAGCATTTCTAGTACATGCAAGAAATACCTGCCAGTGAAGAATAAATCTTATCATAATTTTTAGCATTATTAATCAGTGTTGGTAATCTGATTCTGTGTACAGTCAAAAACCCAAAGCGACCTTTTTCCATTCTAGGGAATGTTAAAAAATAAGAATAGTATGGGTTTAATGAAGAAGACTTGTATTTAGACAATGACCTCCAGACGTGGATTGTCAAGACTGATTGAACTAGGAGCATTGACCTGCCAATATCCAGGCAGAGGAAGACTTAAAAAGTACACAGTTTTGAAAAATGAACCTTAAGAATAGCAAGAGCTTGTAAGAAACCAGGCAGTATTTCATTGGATTGCAGCTCCTGTCAATCAGTGACTCAAAATATGAAGTTTCAGCACAGTTCAGATCAAATTCTCTTTGAAGTATGGAAAGACCCTCATTAATCTTTTCTCTCCTGGGCTCCTAGAATGCTGACGGAGATCCGTTTGAAACACAAGAGTGGGGAAAGATGTCAAAGGAGATTTAATCCGGCCTTTGCTTAGCTTTTTATTGCCTATTTCTTTTTTAATTACTTTTTTTTAAAAAAAGCAACTTTATTTCTGTCATGTTTTAGCCTTAATTTCATTTGCACTTCTATTGGGAAGATGTGCAATGCAACTCTATACATGGTTATTCATAAGTAAACCCCATTGTCAGTGGGACCTATTATGTGAATAGAACTGCTTTTTTCTATTAAACTACCCACAAATGCATCTTTGCTTTCTTTCTGTATTTGGAGTTCTTGTAGTGTTTTACCGTTGATCTGTGATATTGTTTCTCACCTAGGAGTCTCAGAGATCTGAATCTCTTATAGACATGCATCAGAAAAAGCTAAAGAACAAAGCTGCTGAAAAGAATAATAAACCACAGGAGAGAAGGCCGTTTGACCGTGACCAGGATCTCAAAGTCCACCGATTTGATGAGGCACAAAAGAAAGCCCTGATAAAGCGATCTAGAGACTTGAACACTAGATTTTCCCATGGCAAATGCAATATGTTTCTGTAATATAAATGTGTGGTTGTGGGGAACTACAGTTTTGTGCTGTTAAAAATCAAGGCATGTTATATAATAAAAAATTGTTGTGTATACAACATAAGAATATAAAGCAGATTTCCTTCAAGACAGCCTATAATTTCTTCAGGATTCACATGGATTAAGTAGTGCATGTGGTCTTAACAAAATAGCCAAAATCTAAAACTGTAAAAAAGATATGTGGTCAGTTCCCTCAAAGCAGTACTTTGAGGGAACTGACCACATATAGCAGAATAGGCCTGTTAATAGTCAAGTTTCAAATATTCATAGGCTCTCTTCTTAAATGGATTTTATGGAAATAAATCACTTCAGATTCCTAGTCTGGGTATAGAGCTTTTCATATTTAAGATGAGAAACTGGTTGTGTAGAGATATTCCTAAACTCCAAAAGTTTGTGCTTGGTAATGAGAGGGTCAGTTGTTAACAATGTGATATTTGGTGAAATCTAGTAAGTCATAGCTAAAGTAGGCCCATTGAACCAGTGGAACTTACAGAGGAGTTGACTCACCAAATCCCTATTGATAGTGCGTCTATTCTACTTATGACTTGCTACTGGATTTGAGCCATTGACTCTTAATTGTGAGAGGTTATAATTGTTCTACTTGTGTTTTTTTATGTAGAGGCTGAGTGTATGGGTAAAGCATATCCTCTCTACCACCAGCATTGTTTCAGTTTACTGTACTTTACTGTGACCATTCCATTCTTGGAGTATGTTTTTGGAAGGAGGCACACAGCCATCAGTCAATTGGACTGTAATGTCATAAGGCAGATTTTGTTCCCAAGTTTCTCTTGTAAGCTCCAATAGTATTTCGATTTTTTTTACTACATATGCAAAAAAGATTTTGCCACATATAGTTTCTTCTTTCACTGTGGTGGTTGAACTTGCACCTTCCAAACTTGTTCCTATTGGAGTCAAAGGTTCCTTTGCTATATGGGAAGTTATGGCCCCATAGGAAGGAGAATGCTGTGAAGTAGAATTTCTGTCCCACACAGTTGTCTTTAAAGACACAGGAGACCTAACAAACCTAATAATGCTGAGGCAGGATATGTATTTGAGATAATGAAAATCATTACATCTGTCTCAGAAAAAGTTGACAGAACAATTGCATCTATAAAACTATTGTCACAGCACAATAAACTGGAAGGCAAAATGGGATGACATTGTGATATTAAAGTTATTTTTTAATTATGTTAGGATTCATTCCTAATCTGGGGTTTCTTAAAGAACCTAGAATCTCTTGTGACATAATGTAGGATACTTCATTACTTGCATTGGGCAGGCTGCCCTTCTAACAACTACAGAAATAGTGTCTGTCGATATTCATTAAAATATTTATTTGTGATGTATACAGAGTGTAAATAAAATACTGGAAATGCTGTATCCAGAATTTTATTCCAAAGCTTACACATTTTTCTTGTAAAATGAGGTGCATTGTCAAAACAAGTTACATTAGTGAAACAGGCAAATGAAGGAGTGCTGAGGAGTTTCCTTCTCTAAAATTGTTTTCTTATACCAAAATATGTCCGTGTGGATGAATTCATCTCTTACTCTCAATGAAAGACTTAAGAAATCACCATAGCAGTGATTTAGCTATTAAGAATTTTCAGGGCAAGGAAAAGTCCAGAATTGCCAAAATGAAAGTGTTGATGTAAACCAAGACAAGAGCTGTTCCTTGAGCTTTTAAGTATAGGGCTGAAACCCAGATCAAGTTTGGATATAAAATATATCAAAACTATTTTTCTTCTATGTCATGCAAATGAGCATTAGGGTATACTTGCCAGTCGGGCAAGCATCAAGCACCAGTCTGCAGCAAAGATGGTCTTGGTAAGTATTCAGTCAAGATTAGAATAGCATCAGTTACAATGATGCTGGCAATGAACATGGCATGGACATTTGCCAATGAATATTTAGGACACTCATAGTTTTTCTGCACAATATTGGTGCATAGTCTGAAAAAGTGAACATGATCCATGAAAACTTGCTGATTGTTTAATTTTTTTAGTGCTCTAATAAATTTTATTTATTTATTATTGTATTTATTTATTTATTGGATTTCTATCCTGCCCATCTAGACCAAGGTATTACCTACTCCTGCATTTGTATTGTGTAAGGACTACATAACTTACTTTGTTTCCTTCAGTGCAACGAGAAGGTACTTAAGAAATTTTCTCCGTTGACATGTAACTAGATTGTATTCTGACTACAAGTAAATCCATCCTTTAATACTTTTTATATAGTGGATTCTCGACTTACAGACTTTTTGAGTTACAGACGTCTCTGGCCGCAAAATTTAGGGTCGACTTGCAGCTGGAGAATCGACCTACAGACCGGGAAAAACAACCAAAACGGAACAAAAATGACCGGTTATGGATTAATCGGTTTTCAATGCATTGTAGGTCAATGGAGACTCGACATACAGACTTTTCAACCTGCAGCCACTGTTCCAATACGGATTAATTCCGTAAGTCGAGGGTCCACTGTATCTTAGAACTGGTGTGGCTCTTTTCCAAACCACACTTTGGAGTTAAAAACATGTGAATCTTAGGCATGCCATCCCATCCTTGGAGACAGCAACCCTTCTCTTCCTGTCTTACCCTGCAAACAGGATTGAAAAACCAAGGAGTATTTCTGGGTGTCAGAGCAAATTCATATGAAATGGCAACTCATGACTAGTTTTATATTAAGAAAGAAGAATGTTGTCATATGAAGCAGGGGTAATGTGTGAGCCAAAGGTCCAGTTGGGCATTGTTTCCTACAAAACAATGGCACAATGTTGTGTCTCAATCATTTCTGTATATATACTGTAGTTTCTTGCATATCCAGGCTGACTCCTGTTAGATTGGTTGAAGCAGCTGTCTAAGAGAGAAATTGCTAGGCATTACTTAAACATGTCAATTTATCAGCAATTTTATTTTTTATTACATTTTGTTGAGAAGCTGAAGAAGGATGTAAAAATATATTGGGTCAGCCTTACATGCAAAGATTTTTTTTTCTCCATTGAACATTTTGCAATCAGTTTCAAAGTTACAATATATTTTTGTGGTTCAGGCAATCTGGCTTCAATGATTCCAAAACAAAATGCAAAATTAATTGCACATTTAAGTAATAAAGTTAATATTTAAACATTTTTTAAAAGGCAATACAGAACAGCAGGTACTTTCTACTGTCCTTATGACTGGCATTGATACCTTAGTTTACACTGGAAGATAAATTCATGGGTTTCTTACTTTGTTTTACAATTTTGTATTGTGTAATAACCACACAGCTTCCCTTTGAATTAAAAAAAAAACCTTAGTGGAGACACTGTAAAAAAGTCACCTGCCAGCACCACTGAGGATTCTTTACATCAATCAAGCTGGACTCCCTGAACTCTTTAATCAAACAAGCAGGAGGAGATCTGCATACACAATAGCCAGGTAATATATTTCAATCTGGTATAATTGGACTTCAATTGGCTTCTACCTGATCAGCAAACCAAAATTTATCCCAGTGTTGTGATGCAGAGTGGTTATGTCCCCGTATGCTCTTTCCTTGCCCCCTGCCCAAGCCACTAAAAAAATTAAAGCTAACCTGGCCCTAACAATGGCCATAAGACTTTGGGAGTTTAATAAAAGCATATGTAATTTTTGGAACTACACACAAGAACTTGGTATATAGCCTGAAGATGAATTATCATCAAAAGTTAGCTGGTTTTGTTTGATTTTTTAAAGTAGTGTAATAAAGGTTATCACCTGTTCCTATATTTGTACTGTTTTGGAGACCACACAAATGTGTTCTGTTTTTTTTTTCTTTCTAAATATGTTTCCAAAGCAGGCCAATGGGAGAAGGAAAGGCTCATGCAGAGTGATGGGCTGCCTCTTGAATATTGTGGAAATTTCCAAACATATTGCATGGGGTACGCCACATCTCCAGCTTTAAAAAAACACCTTAATAACATGTTGCTTGTCTTCTTTACCATGTACTTTTTGGGAAATTTATTTTTCTGCACCACTCACAAGTTACTAGTGTTTGCTTGATGAAGTGGGAATTTTTATTCCGTGAAAGCTTGCATGAATTGTTTGATTTTTAGTGGTCAGATAATGATGTCACATTCTTCTACAATTTTGTATTGTGTAATGACCACACAATCCAAAATTCCCTTTGGATTTTTATATATTTTATATATATATATATATAATGCAAAGAAGAAATATATATATTTCTTAGTTAGATATATAATAATCAAGGATGAAATCCTCTATTGAGGAAGCACTGGTTAAGGGCTGGAAAATGACAGATGCACTGCTGTACTGGTGGAACAGATACCCCACTGCCATTCCTTCCCTCCCTCCCTCCAGAACTACTGCCATATTAGAAAAGATTGTGGGATTATCTTGAATATGCCCGCAGAGATGTAGGTGGTGCTGGACAGCAGGAGGACTTAGAACAACATCTAAGGGCAAAACATACTTTTTAGTCCATCACTGTGCTGATATTCACTGTGTAACAGCAGCCTTTGTCCTGACTCAAATGCTTTCTCTTGTTTGCTTCGGTGGGGGAAGGGTGCTTTTGCCTTCTGTTTCTGTGTGCGCATGGTGCTCATAGACCACCGGCTGTGTATGAATCCTAATGGCATTCAAATCTTGCTGTCTGGGAATGTACAATACGAGGCTGGAGAAGATTTCTTGCTGGCTATATCCTTGGAGTAAGGATGATGTATCAGCATCCTACGTGCTGGCACTGTCTCCTAAGTCACCGACAACTTCTGTAGGTGGGTGTCAGTCACCCTGGGGACAGAAAAAAATGCATTTTCTGTGATGCTATCAGTGTGCTTTTTATGCCATTTTTGCACTTTCTCCGCCTGCTTTGTCCAGCTGGGCTGATTATAAGTCTTCTGCCGCCATGGGTGTTACATCTCAAGACTTGGTGTAATGTAGTTGTTACTAAGATTCAGAACACTAGCTCAGCAAGATCTCAGCTGCTGTTTTACTCAGTTCTCTTAATTGAATTCCTTCAACTAGAAATTCCTGGAACCTTTTGGCATGCCAGGCATAACTCTGAACCTGGGCTATGGTCCCTCCCAAAGAATCACAGCATGGTAAAGATATGATGTATCCTGTATCGGTTGCCATGAGTGCTGCCTTGGAGACAGATTTATTTTATTATTATTTTATTTGTTACATTTATAGCCCGCCCATCTAGTCGTACCGACTACTCTGGGCGGGTAACAACAGATCAGATCTAATGCAATTTAAAATCATAACATTTCACTAAAAAAAAGGAAACCACAATAATCAGATGGAAAAAAGGCACAGAGAACAAAATCAGGCGGTGGATGGAGGAAAGGCTTGCTTATACAGATGCCATCCAACTGAGCCTGAAGCAATGCATTTGCACAGCACCTGCTAGAATAATAGAGCATTCACAATCTTCTACCAGGAAGATAGTTTCTGCACCGAGAAAATGGTAGATAAAACCAAAATAAAGTTAAAATGAAGTAAGTTGGTGGCAATTTATATACACAGACTTTTGCTGTTATGTGTTTCTGTCTGTGAAATCTGCATTATCCTGTTCAAGTTCTGATTCCATATAAATGCACAAAAAATTCAAGCAAGGTTCAACCTCTCTGAAAAATGTTGAAGAACTGAGTAGGATTTCAGCTGGTCTCACAGGGAACAACACAGCCGAGGCTGCCAAAACTTGATGTCAGGCAGCTTTGTCTCCCTAGCAACCATGAAGGGGGGTGGTGGTATTTCTTTCTACCAGAAGGCATCTGGAGAGCTATTAATGCATCAGACTGCATGGGTCAGATGCTGTTTGTTTCTCTAGCGAGCAAGCAAAAATCACAGAGCGTTCTGATAGCACGTCTTTGGAATAAGTGGAGTTACACTAGTAGGCAGGCTGAGTCAACGTATTACTTTCAAGTTTGTATTTGGTTTACATGTCCACAGAAATGTGTTTCAAGACTGAGGAGCAGCAAGGCTAATTCAAAATTCTTTCCAAGCCACTGCCAGCTTTGTTTGCTAGCTCTAGCAAGGAATACGTTCATATAAAGAACTTCCTAATTAATATTCCTTTCTAGGAATGGTTTCCTTTGACCATTTAGTTCAAAGGAACAGAACAAGCTTTATGGCTTAAAATCATAGATCGTCACAATATATCAATAAAAACACAAAATGTATATAGCACTGACATAACATATGTACACATAAATATAAGATGACATAGCTTCCGTCCTTTCTTAAGACTTTTGATGCTTGATGTGCACATTTTGCTATTTGATAGGTAGTGGTTAAATCTCCACCTAGAAGCAGCATACAAAGTTGAACCAAGGGGGGTATATCACACAAGTGGTCCAGGACCTTCTTCAGCCTAATGGCTCCTGGACTGCTCAGTGGCTCACTGTAATGAATTTGTTACACACTTTGAGGGGGAAATTGCTCAGATTCGCAAAGAGTTGGACTCCAGTGTTGATGGAGAGCCTATGGCTGTGTCCAGTGCTCTGGACTTATGTCATAATTTATTGGATGAATTTCAGTTGTTACAACCTGAGGATGTGGACAGGGTGCTTGGATCAGTTCGTGCCACCACTACGTAACTCAACCCTTGCCCATCATGGCTAATACTGTAAAGGAATCTGCCAGGGGGGTTCGCACCTGGATCGTGGAGATGATCAACTCCTCATTAAGAGAGAGAGTGCTGTCCACCCCGTTAAAAGAGGCAGTGGTTTGCTCACTCCTAAAAAAAACCTAATCTGGACCCAGGTCTAGTGATCAACTACCGACCAGTAGCAAACCTCCCTTTTCTGGGCAAGGTATTGGAATGTGTGGTGGCTGAGCAGCTCCAGGATCTTCCTGAATGAAACGGGTTATCTAGATCCATTTCAATAGGGTTTCAGGCCGGGTTATGGGATGGAGACTGCCTTGGTTGCCCTGTTTGATGGCCTTTGCCGGGAGAAAGACAGGGGTAATGCATCCCTGTTGATTCTCCTGGACCTCTCAGCATCTTTCAACGCCATCGACCATGGTGTCCTTCTCGACAGATTGGCTGGGATGGGAGTGAGGGGCACCGTTTTACGATGGTTCCACTCCTACCTGGCTGATCGAGTCCAGAAGGTGGTGCTGCGGGACAGTAGCTCTGATCCATGGCGGTTGCGTCATGGGGTACTCAGGGCTCTGTACTGTCCCCCATGCTATTCAATATCTACATGAAACTGCTGGGGGAGGTCATTAGGAGGTTTGGGCTGAGGAGTCAGCAATATGCTGATGACACCCAGCTCTACCTCTCATTCTCTACCAATCCAGGTGTGGCAGTCGCCATTCTGAACTTGTGCCTGGACTTGATACTGGGCTGGATGAGGGTCAATAAACTGAGGTTCAATCCAGACAAGTGGGAAGTGCTGCTGGTATGTGTTCTGCCAGATAGGTTAAAGGGCCATTTCCCTGCCTTAGATGGGGTTACACTCCCCCTAAAGGACAGAATCTGCAGCTTGGGGGTGTTCCTTGACCCGGGTCTGACCTTGGAAGCCCAGATGATGTCCAGGGGTGCCTTCTTACAGCTGCGGAGAATATATCAACTTCGCCCTTACCTGGATGAGTGGAGCCTGACAAAAGTCACACATGCACTGGTAATAATCAGATTGAATTACTGCAATGTGTTATATGTGGGGCAGCTGGTCTGGCGACTGCAACTGGCACAGAACCGGGCTGCGTGGCTGCTAAGTGGTGCCGCTGCGTGGACTCATATCACGCCGGTTCTGAAAAATTTACACTGGCTGCTGGTTGCTGCTCGGGCCCAATTCAAAGTGCTTACTTTGACATATAAAGCCCTAAATGGCTTAGGATCTGGTTACCTGAAGGATCGCCTTCTTACATACGAGCCTTCCCGTACTGTAAAATCAGGCCAGAAGGCCCTTCTGAAGGTGCCATCCCTGAAAGAAGGGGATGGCATGCCGAAATAGGGCCTTCTTGGCTGTTGCCCTGCAATTCTGGAATGCCCTCCTTATAGAGATTCGCCTGGCTCCAAGACTTTTCGCTTTTCGGCACCAGGCAAAGACCTTTATGTTTAGCCAGCATTTTAATTAAATAGTATCCTTTGGCTGGCCATATGAGCAGCAGGATTTATTAATACTGTATTAATGTTTTAATGACTGTTTTTAATATAGGGTATTTTTATAATATTGCCTATTTTGATGGTTTAAATGTTTTTAAAGATTTAATATTGTTGTACGCCGCTCAGAGACCACTGGTAATGGTGCAGCTAAACTATCTTGTAAATAAAAAAAAAATACAATTGTTAGTACATACAGTTTTGTGACCTTGAGTCCCTTTCTTAAGATTCAGGTATATATTGTAAATAGAGGAGATAACTGAGCAAGCTATGCATACTTAACTGCAAGTAAGACACATTGAATACAATGGGACTTATATACTGTACACTGAGATTCCAACATTATGTGCCTCTTGTGGGGAGTAAGTCCTTATTGGACTCACTGGCATTTATGTTTAAGTCAGTATTCTCAAAATTGCACTGTGTGAGACTGATCAAGAAACCACAGTCTAAACGTTGACCATAAAAATGTTAAACAAGTTACTCTGCCTTGAAAACTCCTACGCACAACGCGAAGATAAGACAACTGGGGGACTTACAAAGCAATATATGGACTATTTTGAACCTTCCTTAACATCGTGTATCTGTTAAACAATATTTCATTAAGCATGTCACAGTTGAAGGGGGGCACCCTTCATAGTGCAGAGGACAATGAATTAAACAAAATCCAAGATCTGCAGATGAACAATACTTTTATAAGATCAACTATAAATTCATAAATTATATAAGGGGTTTGAGTTCTTCAGAAATCGTCATTAGACTGAACAGTTAAAAAAAAAACAACACACACACAAAAAGCCAAACAGTCCCCGAACATCTGGGCACCTGCTTTAAGCCCTCAGAAATTTGTCATTAAACTCAGTCCAAACAAGAGTACCGGTGTCACCTGAACCTCTTGCAAAGCCTTCTGGGAAGAAGCGACACAGAATTTTGTTTTGCTTTCGCGAGTAGAAAGATCGGAGCAGATCGAGGATCTGCATCTAATCTTTGATTAGGCGCGCAGGTTTCCTTGACAACAGCATAGCTTTATAGGAACTACGGTCGTGTGTGTTATTATTATTGTAGGTTTTGCCGGAGGCGAGGCGCTAGCTGACTAACGCTGTGACTTCTTCAAACCCCTACTTTCCATTGCAGGAGGGAGTGGAACTGCGGATCTTCGTGGCAGCTCCGAGCGAAATGCTTGGACTAACCCTGCCTCCCCCCCCCCCCTCTTTCCGTTTTTTTAATCTTCTAGCCTGGTTTAAGAGTTCTGAAAAACTCGAAACCTTGCACATTCTTGGAATTTATATCGGATCCTAATAAAGTTATGGTCCGCCTGTGGGCGTTTCTTTTACTCCCATGCCTCAACACGGCCCCTCGCTTTTCAAGGCGAAATACAGTATCAGTAATACAAATATTTTTGTTTTTATATCCTTAATGGTCGAGCAGTGGTTCTTAACCTTGGGTTACTCAGGTGTTTTTGAACTGCAACTCCCAGAAACCCCAGCCAGCACAGCTGGTGGTGAAGGCTTCTGGGAGTTGCAGTCCAAAAACTCCTGAGTAACCCAAGGTTAAGAACCAATCGCCTACTACTATACTGTACTGTATTTGTAATACCAATATAGGGCATCTCCCAAAGGGGAGGACGTCTTTCGCAAATCGTTCTTCAAATTGTCAATTTCCTGCCCTTTCCAACAAATACAACTTTTCCCCTTCTTTCTGTGAACTCGCTCTCGCGCTCTTTTTTTCACCAGCCGCCGCCGACCACCTGCCCTCCGCTCGCCACCCTCGCCCTCTTGACAGCCTTCCGCGCGCGTGCCGCCGCTGAAGCGTTTGTGATGTGAAAGCCTGCTTGGCCCCCGTAGGCCGCCGTAGCTCGGAGTGCACTCCCAATTTCTGCTCGGGTTGCTGCCATTGCCTCGGCGTTTGTCAAGAGTTAGAAGCGGGGCCATGAGCGAGAAAGGGGAGCTGGACCTGACCGGGGCCAAGCAGAACACGGGCATGTGGCTCGTCAAGGTGAGAGCGAGGGAGACGCGGCCTTCTCCCGCCGGGGTGGCGTGGGATGGGGGGGAGGAGGCAAAGCAGCGCCGGGGAACCAAGCCGGATCCTCTGTACTTTTGGGATGATTAGTAGTAGGAGGACCATTTGCAATAGTCCAATTCACCTGCCTGGCCCTTCGTCAAGTAAGAAGGAAGGCCACCGATTCTTGTCTCAGGGAATTTGCGGTTTGAAATTCGACAGAGAATTGCGTGGTGTTGACGCCCTGATCAAATGTTTCTAACAGCATTCCCCTTCATCCTTTTTTCCCCTTAATTTTATTTATTTATTTATTTATTTATTTATTTATTTATTTATTTATTTATTTATTTATTTATTTGCCGCCCACTCTACCCATAGGTCTCTGGGCGGCTTACAACAATTAAAATTCAATACAATAAAATATAAAATGATTAAAATACGATTAAAATTGCCACCATCAAGACCCACAGTTAATGTTATTTCAATTAAATATTGGACTATGGCAGTAAGTTTGGAACCGACAGAAGAAAATAGTTCTGCACACAGCATAGAATTAAGGTCTGACTGTCACCCCCACAGGTGGTGATGGCCAGTAATCGTTCAGGGAATTTAAGGCCGTCAGTGGTTTGCTCACCGCCTTGGGTCAGTGGAGTTTGTCTGCTTGGACGCTGGGGCTATTTCAGTGACAGAGGCGGAGAACAAAAATGGAGTGACGGGCTGGAGATTTTACGCTCTTTTCTCTTTGTAGCTTTTTAGAAGCATCTGGTCGGGCAAGATGGGAGGCAGGATGTTGGACTCCATGAATATTGGGTCTGTCTAAAAAGCTGAGTGTGCGTCTCACCCTTCCCAAAACATACAAGGAATAAAAGTTGAAACCTACAGCTGTGACTCTTGGCCTCAGCTGATTTTGTCTGGTGAGCTGGGAGCAATGGGTTCCCACCTCATTGTCCATATGCTGGGAGGTGTTCTACCATTGTTTGAAATTTTAGGGACAAGGTGCAATTTTTGGCACAGTTACCCCCTTGTCCATAGAGGATCTCTTTAGATATGGATAGCACATCCTCCATCAAGAAGTTGTGTTTGTATGACAACCCCCCCATTCATGTTCAAATAAAGGGAGGATGTCTTCCATGAATGGAAAAAAGTGTGCTTTTAGTTAGAGTAAACCTGCATATATTTTCAGTAGGGAGGAGTGAGGTTAAGACACCAGTGATTGAGGTTTTGTAGAAAATTTTGAATTGGATTTTTTTCCAGTGTTCTGGACAGTGTGTGATTTGATTTTGTATTTTATTTGACTTACACTCGATAAACAAGTCATAACATCACACAAGTATTTGGAGTGAAATATCTGATAGGGTGTTTAGAAATAAATCCTTCCAAAAATCTCCAGTTGATGAATATGTGCTATTACTTATGCAGCCATTCTTTGAAATGCCAAGAAATGGCCTGAGATAATCTTGCAATATTGTGCCCGGTTTTCCAGTAGGAGAATGCCAAGCTTTACATAACAAAGGCCAACCTTATGATGCCCATGTCAGCAGTCAAGACAGTCTACCTACAGGATTCTCTCTTGTGGTCATTGCAGTTTACAAAAATATACCAAGCAAGGGAAAATCCCAGAACCTGATTCCTTTTTTTCATTATTTAATCACTTCTCACACAAACACCCAAAATTGTCAAGGCTGATTTTCAAGTTCTGTTGCTATTTGGTTTCAGTTTCTATGTGTTTTTGGAGTTTATTTTACACCCTACTTTGCTATTCAGTACTAGGACATAGATTTTCAATATTCTTCATCAAATGCCCACCAATTCTGTTCTCCAATCAATTTCAACCTACATTTCCTAAGCATTCTAGATCTCTGGATAAACTTAAGAGTCCTAAACGTTGGCATGCTTTCTCCAGAGCTAGATTTATCTGTCTCTCTCCGGGAGTATTAGACGGACTCTGTTGAAGCATTTCATATGAAGGTTGGCTGTGACCATGTGAAGATGAAGTAGTTGAGTCTTCGGCCCATATATTCTTTTAAATTCATCCTCCACAGAGAAGAGTGTAAAACTTCACCATCATGTTTTGAGGAAATGCCTTGAAAGACATTCACATGGTGTAGAGATTTTTTGTTGGCTATTATAAACCAATCAGTCACAGATTCTGTAGCTAATTTCCTTTTTTCCTGTTTTAAGATGTCATAAAAAGGCATTAGCACTTTAACTTTGTATATTTTCTTAAATATATGTACTGTATGCCTAAATTATTATATCTTACTCTGTTCTTGTATTGTTTTAACTTAGATATGAATGCACAATAATGTACACAAATGTTCCCACATGCTTCCTGGGAATAGTCATCTGGAAAACATGATAGCTAGACCACAACTAATCAGGGTTTTGACTCAAATCTTGTTTAAGAATACAGGAATCAGTTTGTTGGCTAACACAAGATAGAAACTACTGTGTGTTCTTTGTCAACCATAGAAAATGTCTAGAATTCACAGATAAACCTTTGGCATAAAGAGTATAAAACATAACCAAACTGGTTCATTAAGTGCCTCATGCAAAATTCGGGAGGTAGGAAAGCAGAAGACCAAACCCTTCAAAGACATTTAATTGGGAGCGAGGCTTCGCTTTCTCACAATTTAGCTGATGAAATCTGCAATTCTTTCCAGAATGTCAGGCACCTCCACAGATAGCATAAAATGGACTTTGTCCACATCAGATTTTCCCTCCAATTTTAACAGAATCAGTACCACAAATTTGGAATGATCACTCTGGTGGACTGGACAGTGCAGAAGCACGTGGGCAGGAGTTTCCAATGCACCCTGCTTGCATGAGCAATGTCTTTTGAGGTACGGGATTCTTTTGAACCTGCCATATAGTAAGCTGCAGGCATGACATTGCATCTGGCTAGGGAGAATGCCCTGCGTTTGTGGACATTTGAGCATAGAAGGATGGCAGATGGTTTTCCAATCTTAAAGGGAATGTGGGAAAACAGTGGTGAGCAGGTCTTATTGGCTGTATTCCATAGTTCCTGGAATGCAGTGTCCAAAATTCTTCTTTTGATTATTTGGAACGCTCGCCCTTGATTTAGTGACCTTGGTAGTCACTATCTAAGCCAATCCATTTCAGTTCTTTTAAAAGGGCAGTAGACCCAAAGGGAGGTTTAGAGTCCAGTAATAGTTGATATAATAAACTATCTGGGTCAGAGTTGTAGAAAAGTTTTAACCAGAATTGAAATGATCTTAGCCAAGCCATCGTTTCCAAAGAGGCCTCCAGGAGGCTGAGCATGGCCGGAATGGTCTGGTGGCTTGCCTCCCACCGGCGGCGGTGGAAGCCTGGGAGGCTGAGCCTCCCTTTTCCTAACTGTTGGGGTGAAAGAGCTACAAAGAAGCATCCTCTTCATCACCTACGGTTTGAATTTCCCATCCTTTCCCCCCTGCCTTTTTCGGTTTGTACGTCAAAGCTCCGTTCACAAGTAAAAGCAAAATTTTGCGGCCGGAGATGTTCATATGTTGAAATGTTTGTAGGTAGGGGCGTTTGTAAGTTGAGGCACAACTGTACTTCCAGTCTGGAGGAGCCAGCCACAATTGTCCAAAATAGTTTAACATTTTTCTAGGTCACTGACTCTTGGGGCTTGCTCCATTGCTCCAAAATAAATTTCTGTCTTTTTCTTTTATACAATTCCTTAATTGAGTTTTTAGGGAGAGAGATTTGTGCCGATCTTGGGCAGAGTCAGTCTTCCTATACAGTGGTGCCTCGACTTATGAACATCCCTACTTACGACCATTTTGTGTTACGACCACCTCTGGCCGCAAATTTTGCTTCTACTTGCAACTGGAGTTTCCACTTAATGAACAGAAACAGGCAGGGAAAAAAGGCGGGAAATTCAAATTGCTAAACTGTAGGTGGTGACAAGGCTGTTTCTTTGAACAGTAGCTGTTTCGCCCCAGCAGTTAGCAAGTGTGTGTCGTTGTTGGAGGCTTGGGACTGCCTCCTTCTGCTTCTGAGAGAGTGTGTGTGTGTTTGCAGGGAGGCTTTGGGCTGCCTTGTAAGGTTCTATTTTCTGCTTTTTAAAAACTGTTCTGGGTGTTTTTGCAGCATGGTTTTGAGCTGGAGTGGGGTTATGTTTCTGTGCTGTGATGGGTCTTGGGGGGTTTGTTTGTTGGTTGGTTTCCCCCCTCATTTCCGATGGGTCTTGGGTTTTTTTGTTGCTTTATGGAGTGTTTTGCCCCATTTCCAATGCATCTTGGGGGGTTGTTAGTTTTTTAGGCGTGTTCCCCATTTCCGATGGGTTCTGCATGCTTCCCTTGCTTTTTCCTTTGTTTCCTTTGTATTTCTGACCTGCCTCCTTTGTTCTTTGTGCATTTCAGATCTGCTCTGTTTGTTTTCTGTGCATTTCCAATGCGTCTTGCATGCTTGATTGCTTTTCTCCCCCCCTTCGGCTGGAAGGGATTAATCGCATTTCCAATGAGTCTTGCAGTGATTTTTTTTTTTGGTGATTTTTTTTCTTCGGCCAGAATGGATTAATTGCATTTCAGTGCATTGCTATGGGAAATGGTGCTTTGATTTATGACCATTTCAAGTTACGTCCATTTTCTGGAACGGATTATGGTCGTAAGTGGAGGCACCACTGTATTCCCTATATGAATCACAGATATATACTTTCAGATCCCTATAGTCAAGGTCAAGCCAAGTTCTTTGCTTTGAGGGACTGCAGCACCTTTGGGCTGAAGGAGCTTGTCCTAATTCAGTGGTTCTTAACCTTGGGTTACTCTGGTGTTTTTGAACTGCAACTCCCAGAAACCCCAGCCAGCACAGCTGGTGGTGAAGGCTTCTGGGAGTTGCAGTCCAAAAACACCAGAGTAACCCAAGGTTAAGAACCACTGTCCTAATTCACAGTGAAGATAAAAACTACTGTACAGTATTTGCTTAGTATCGTACTGCTATCCGTTCATTGTTTCAAATGAATTTTAAGAAACAATTATATATTTTATTTTACTTTTTAGGAATGAGAACCTTTCAGAGGAAAAATTAAACACTAGAAACCCCTTCCACCTCATCATTATTTGAAGCCTTAGTAGAAAGGTTGCATTTTTGTAGACAAGAAAGGATTGATATAGCTTCAATGTGTGTTCTGGGAATGAATGCTATACAGAAAGAGCAGTAAGAGATCAAGACTGTAAATCTTGTGTGATGAGCAGATATGAGTTCTGTGGAAAAGCTAAAGTAGCTTTAAGGTTGTATCAGAACTTATTTTAGTTTAGTAAGTTAATTGCTCATATTTGTAGAACTACTTAAGTTGTTCTTTTAACTAAAACACTAACATTATATAGTGCACATAATCTTGTATTTGCTTAAAAATCAGTGTTTATTAACTGAAGTGGTTAAAGAAAATATCTTTAAAAAACAAAAAAGTAAACATCAGCTGCGTCCACATGAAAAACTTTAAACACTGTCTTCTGCAGCTCTCTTGTCTTCATCTTCATTCTCTTGTTTGTTCATAATCTGGAAAAGAAAAACAAGCTTTCCTGCTTTATCAGGCCCCAACTGATTTCTCACTTTAGAATGTCCAGAGGAAGAGAATATTGTTTAGATGCCAGCAGAAGACATGACTGCTGTTAAAAGGGAAATCATGACTTCAACAATTTCTGAATCCAAGTGCTTACGTGACTTCCACCAGTTCTTTGGTGTGAATTTCCTTAAAACATAATCAACAAACAAATATTTATTGAATTGTTTCCCCTTACCTTTAAAGGTTATTATAGTTGGCAGTAGTGATGGATGATTACCCATGTCATCACTAACTCCTCTTCTTCAGCACTTAAGGTTTGACCCTAGTACCAGATATTGACAATGTTTGTGAGAAAACAGTGCTTGTCCCATACATTTTTTAGTTTGTTTAATCCTGTCAGTTCGTTGTTCTCTAATGCTCAATCAGTTCCTTCCAAATTTCAACATCATCAATAAAACAGCATTTTTTGTATTTTGTTTAAAGCTTCAGAAATGGGTTTCAGGATGCTCAGCATATGTTCAACATTTCTTTTAAGCCCAGTGTTGAGGATTTTGACTGTCCGTACCATCTATTTTTTTTCTCGATTTTGCTCACAAACTGTCATCAAAATAGGCCAGTTCTTGATATATTGTTCAAAACAATCCATCCACTGCAGAGTTCTATCTAATATCTTGTGGAAGCATTCGCTTGGTTCCATCCATTCTTTTCAGAGCTGCTGCTGCAAAATGATTGTTACAGAAGTATTTAGCAATTTCGCACCGAAGTAGACAGGCAAGCCTCTGTTTTAAAAGTACAGTACTTTTTTTCTTTCCGTTCTTAAGAGAGTTTGATACTTTATAGCTTTCCCCTGACAGCTACAGATTGCGACTTTGTTACTTTAGGCACCAAGCCTCCCTGTTCCTTGTGCCTGAGAGACTGTTTCTTTTAGCCTCCAGATACCCAGTTTTTCTAGAAATATTTCTTTTCTTGTAAGCCTCTTTCTTTTTATTCACCTCAGCTGTTCCTTTAGACCTTGGCTTCCACTTTTGTTCCCTCAGCGCTCCTTTTCTCAGAGCTTTGGGATTTAAAGCTAGCCCTGTTGGTCCTTACACTCTCAGCTTGAGGTAAACTTTTTAACCACAGAAATCTCCGCAGAGTCTTTTCCCTGCCTTAATCTTTCCAAAAGTTTGTGATCTGGACTCCCTTTCATACTATTTACCACACTCCTTCGCCTTGACAAACAGGTTTCTCAGACTCAGGGAAGTTCTTTTCCTTTGGCTCCCTGGCATTCACCACTTTGAATCCCAGATTCAGAAATTTTTTCTTTACTTTGCCTTACTGGATTTCTTTCACTTCGAATTCCCAGAATCAGAAAATTTCTGTTTACTTTGACTTATTGGATTTCTTTCACTTTGAATCCCACAGCTAAGCCGCCACTTTATGTTGCACACCCCCAGCTCTCCCCTGTTTGTTTTCTCTAACATTCAGGTTTGCCCTTGGGCACGACTTTTTCTTTTCTTCCTTTTTATGTTGCCACCAGAGGATATTCTCCTCCCTATACTAAATATGAATAATGGATCAATGCTGTCAAATATAACAATGTTTATTTATAGGTTAATAGGTAAATCACATAAAGGAAATCATGGATGGTTTTGAATTATTCATTCATTAAACGTGCTTTGGACTTTAGATATGTTTACTTATATATATTCACTTTAATCACTGTGTTACAATATTCAAACTGTTTATTTTATTTCTTATTACTTTTAACTCCTTAAGTTCCCAACTTTCCAAGTCCTTGTCCTAATCCTAACCTAACCTGTCTATCTTAACACTTTAAATCCCTCTATATATCGCTGTCTCTTCTTCTCTCTAACTCTCTAACTGCCCTAACTGTCCCAATCTGCCTTTTTTTCTCCCCTAGTTTGTTGGTTCCGCCCCTCCTGTCCTGTCATAGGCTCCCACATCAGAACTCTAACCTGATGGACAGGAGTGACATGTGAGCTGTCTGTCACAGTGGCACCGTGCATTATGGCTAAACATCTCTACTTCAGTCTTGTTTGTCCAAAGGTCATTGTTCCAGAAGTCTTGTGGTTTGTCCAGATGTAATGTTGTAAACCTAAGCTATACTGCCATGTTCTTTTTAGAGAGAAAAGGCTTTCTCTGTGCAACTCTTCCAAACAAACCATACTTGTTTGGTCTTTTTCTAATTGTCCTATCATGAACTATCATTGTTTCCTCTCTCTGAGAGAGAGAGAGAGGAAACAATGCCCACACACATTTCACATGCTAACTGTATAGTCTGAGATAGAAGTCTTGGGTTTTTGCAATTTCTCTGAGCATTGCACAGTGTGATGTTCGGGTGAACTTTCTTGGATGTCCTGGGAAAACTGGCAGCTGCCTTGAATGTTTTCCACTTGTGAATAATCTTCCTCACTGAAGAATGATGGACTTTAAATTGTTTGGAAATGGCCTTCTAACACTTCTCAGATTGATAGGCAGCAACAATTGTTTCTCTATGATCATTGCTGATGTGTTTCCTCCTTGGCATTGTGTTAATACTACATATTTGAATGCTCCAGATCAGCAAATTGCTAAAACTTTGGCTTTTCTAAAGGTGGTCACACTTGCTGATGATCAGTTACTCAAGGGCATTTGGTTAGCAGCACCTGGTTGCTACTTAGCCTCTTCATTCCTATGGAAGCAGTAAGGCTGTACCTAGTTTTTCACATATGGCTTTTGCATTTTGGATTTATTTTTGTAAAGTAAATCACAACACAGTGTAATATGCCATGTGTAGTTGTTCATCTGAGGTTGTATTTATGTAATTTTCAGACCTGCTAAGGACAAGATTATTTTTCTTAAGTCCTGATACATAAAACTATAGAGTTCAAAGAGGGTATACTTTCTTTTTCACATGACTGTAGATGGGGCTTGCCTAGCAAAGAGGCACTGATGTCTTCTCCTGGTTGGGGGGAAGCTCCTTAGACTTAGATAATAGATTTTCCTCCTTTTGTTCTACATCTCCATCCTCTTCCTTCCATTCATGATTAGATGTGGCAGGAATGAATCCAGACCCCAACAACACTTCAAGGAAGAAACAGGGATTCCTCTCTGTGTCACACAGATCTGAATAGAGCAACACTTCCCTGTGCTGGAGATATCTAAGCATTCAGATGCCTGTATGACTGATCAAAGGAATGGAAAAAGAACCTGAATCTACATCTTTGCCCTTTTCCTAGGAGAAGTCCAACATATCAGAAAATGGTGAGGTGAAGCGAGCCTGGATTTATTTTGGAGTCCAGCTCCATCCAAGGGGAAGAATCTCATGATGAGTCTGAGAGAGAAGAAACAATGCCCACGCACTGAGGTTGTAGACATACTTAAGCTGTGTAAAAGCTCAGTAGGGTAGCCAGAACAGCTGAGTTCTTGTTAAATCCATTTGTAGGCTTTTTGCAGTACTATACAAGAAGTATCACTTGAGAAATAATAGTTTACAGAGGCATTGGTTTTAGCTTTCTAAGGCTAATTTCCACCAGCCTCTTTCAACCACAAGAAATTCTTTCAGGAATCATTAACTCTTTTGTTAGTAGTCACAAAGAAATACAGTGGTGCCTCGCTTAACGAGCGCACCATTTAACGAAGAATCCGTATAGCGATCCCTTTTTGGGGATCGCTATACGGATCTGCCCCAATCGCCGCACTCGCTTTGCGACGATTGGGGCCTCTGGCGGCCATTTTGGAGCCACCGAACAGCTGATCGGCGGCTCCAAAATGGCCGCGGATGGCCCGAAATGCCCCCCCGCAGCGTTTTCGCGACCTCCGTAAGCAAGGGGAGGGCGCGAAAACACTGATAGGGGGCCATTTCGGGTCATCCGGCGGCCATTTTGGAGCCGCCAATCAGCTGATCGGCGGCTCCAAAATGGCCGCCGGACGCGAAAACATCGCTGGAGGGGTAAGTTAGGACGCTTATTGGAACGCATTAAACTAAGTTTAATGCGTTCCAATAGGCTTTCCTTGCCCGTACAGCGATGTTTTCGCATAGCGAAGGTTAATCCGGAACGGATTAACCTCGCTATACGGGGCACCACTGTAATAATGTTTCCTTCAGGACCAAATGATGGGGACAATACATCAAAGAAACAGCCTTCTTATACAGTTCACCTCCCCTTTCTTCCTTTCTTTATTCGTAGCAGAGCTTTGTACAACTCCAAATGATGGATGCACATGAAATATAGGCAAAATAAAAAACCAGTTAAAAGGTCGAGACAATCAGATTATTTTTGACCAGAAACAGCCAGAGCTTGAGATGTGTGTCTGTGAAGTGGGTGGGTTTGGTGCTGTTCCAGTGCAATGCCACTGGAAGTGAGGGATATGCCAGCTGCATATAATTGCCTAGGGGATGCCCAAGTACATATACTCAGTGCTTTTCTGCTCTTCAAGGAGGCTCCTTCTATGTCCCACCCTAAGCAAGCCCCTAAGAGTTAGTAGTCCAATAATCGCCTGATGAAGCCCTGGCCTTCAAATCTGGTAGAAGGATTAAATAACAGGACACACATCTCCCAGGATAGTGCATCCCTCCATGTAGCAAGGGTCATCTTCAAGGTTGGGTGTGCCTCATTGTCAAATAGTATGGACAAGTGGGTGCTTCTGACTATTAAACTTCTACATGTGTCTGAGTTACATGTCCGCAAGAAAAGCCACCACCCATTTTAATAAATAAACTGGGGGGGGGAATCAAAATTATTCTAGTGAAATCCCCTCAGTATGAGAGCCATAGAGCCAGCTCCTTCCATAGAAAAGTCCTCTAGGTTTATTTGTTTGTTTTTCATTTTCAACTAAAATTTCCCCGATTATTTTCAAAGGAAACAATTCAGAATTTATTGAGTTCCATCATAGAGACCCATCCATCTGGGAGGCTAAAGCCTACGTCCATGGTTTCCATTCAAGAGTTACACAAAAAATTCTGTGCTTTTCAAACAGTCCAAGAAGAATATCAATACAGAACATTTTGATATGGCCTATTGTTAGCTCTTTGAGTATTCCAGGCGGTGATGCTGGCTCTGGTTGTTTGTCTTTGAACCTGAGGATGTCTTAGGTTCATTGTTTATCCAGATGACCTACTACTCAGGGAACAATCATGCAACCGTGTCACCCAGAACACACCTGATCTTGTGAGATTTCAGAAACTAAGCAGGGCAGAGCCTGGTTAGTACTTAGATGGGAGAGCAAGGAATACAGATGAACCTTCAGTAGGAAATGCCTTGTCTGGAATTCTAGGTACCTGCTACCAGCTAATGCTGGCGGTTGTGGGATAGATGGACCAATATATAAGGCAGTTTCTTTTGCTCCTAGTGACAGTAGTCACAGGTCCTGTGCCACCAACTGCTGCTGAGAGAGAGAAGGAATGTGGTGTGTTCTACAGGGACAGTAGCTCCATAGCAATTCAGAGTGTCCCGTGCTCGAGGATGATAGCAGAGATATTTCTGAAGAGGGTTTTTATGAAATGGGCAGTAAAATCTTGAACTGTCTTATGGAATGCCTTGTCCTTATGGGATGTTCACACACTTAAAGTTTTGACATGTCTAAGTTATCCATCAATCATATGGGTTCAGTTCCATACTTTTGTGATTTTAGCTTCAGGTCTTTTTCTTTTGTTTCTCTGCATATAGTATGTTGTCCTTATTTATTAAGTCACCCAGTCTTGTTTCATAGGTGTTAGAACAGCTGAGTCAAGTTCTGCAGCTGAGAGGTTTCTCCTTTTATTGAGGAGGAGGAGGATGACTATTGGTTAATTTTGGCCCTTTCCTAGGAGAACAGGAAGAACCCTTTTGGGTATGCTGTACCCCTCACTAATTGGAATAATACTTGATGGTAAGTCCAGCTGTTCAGACAAACTGGTTTAGTCTACAAACGAATCAACAGGGATGATAATCCCTCCATTATGAGAGGTTCCAGATGATTGCTTAGGAGTTCCATTAGTCAGTTCTTATTGCAAACAGTCACAGCATGGGGAAAGTGACAGGGAAGCCACTCTCCCTGTTAGTGTGCCATCAAGCTCCCCCACAGAGATCAGGATAATGGCACTAAACTTAGAATCACTTCCCTGAGCTTTTAGTCCAGGAGCCGAAGAAAACCAGGAAAAGGAACAACGCAATAAAGAGGGTCATTTCAAAAAGGAAGAAAGGTAGGGAGAGAAATCAATGATTAAGGAGACTATTTCCGGTGGGGAAAGAAACCTGGAAAACTCACCAATGAAAGGATAGAATCAGATAGCTTGTGGGAAAAACTGAGACAAACCCTAGGAGACAGGAGCTAGAGGGGGAGGAAGGAGAGGAGATAAAAGAGGAGGGGAACACAGAGAAGGGTGTAGAAGGAGGCAAGTTGAAAGGAGAGAAGAAGGCAAGGTTGAATACAGAGCCAGAAGATGACTTACTGGAGGAATGGGAATGAATCAAGATAGAGGATCCATGGACTAGAGATAAAGTCAAACCAAAAGTGCCAAGGAATGAGGCAGAAAGAAGAAGAGTGGACTACCCTGAAAACCCTCTTATTGGGGTGAAAGTGAGTTAACAGAATGAAGAAGATTAGAGAAAGAGAGAGAGAGAGGAGGGCAGAAGATGGACAAGAGAGACAAGGGAGGATGCCTGGTGTTGGTTTTAAAGAAGAGAAGCAATCTCTTGAAAGTGCAAGAAGCAGGAGATTCTGCCAAAGAGAGAGTGGTAGAGGTGGATTAGGGATGTCACCACTTCTGTAGACATCTCTGTGTGGCCTGCTGTCTTCCCCTTGCAGACAGACTGATCAGGAGAGGTTTGGTGGAGCTTTCCCACTTTTAGCGAGAACTGAGTTTGATATGATGAGGGACAATTGGTAGATATGGTTGATAGGAGGCTTTGATAGGAGGTCCATATAGAAATTATGGATACTGTTGGTTTTTCCTCCCAGAAATCTTTCTATATTTATATGGTGATAGTCTAATTCTGATGCCTTGTCTTGCTACTATTTGAAAAGCTGAGGTCTCTAATGGAGCCTTTTACCTCAGTGGACAGCATAGAGTGGTAATTAATGGAGTCGAAACTCTGGTTTCATACCCCACTAAGTGTGCTGGAGTAGCTTTTTGGAATATGTTTGAAAGAGGGCCGTTGTCCTTATGTTGAAATCTATAGATAAAGCTCTTGTAAGAAACAACTGTACAGTATCCTACAATAAAAAAAATAGTGTCATGGAGCTTGGTCTATGGCCTTTCTCTATATCAGGTCAAAAGCAGAGTTCAATCAATAAATGTTGTGTTTAAATATTTGTAAATAAGTAGCCTAATCTGGATTAATTGCCTGTTCATATGGCTAGCTAAAGTAAATCGTCTTTTGTAGAAAATCCTGAACTGAGATCTGCTTATTCTTCAGAAATGACTGTTCCAGCAGACTAATATGTTGGTGGAAATGTTATGTACAGTTGGTTCCAAGTGCTGGTTAGAGAAATGGGATTACTGTTAGGTACCTACTATTTTAAATTGTTCTTAAGGCTTTCAGATGAGAAGTCCAGTGACCCAGGATCAACAGCACTATTGTTGTTTACTCTGATTTTCAGAAGTGATTATGTATGTAGAGAACATAGAAAATGTTTTTCCATGCAATATTATAGGCATCTGGAAATGGCAGAGCAGTAGAATTTCAACTTGACCTTTGCTAACTGAGTTTGAGATAGTCACATCGCTCTTCAGTCTGGTTGCATACTCCATATACAGTTCTGAAATAATGATTTCCTGATTATGACACTTTTAAAAACCTACCTTTTCTCAGAAGTGTAACTGCCTCATTAGAGCTAGGTTATTTGAGGCCTCTTACTCTCTTTTCAGTAACCTTTAAATACTGTATTTTTTGCACCATAAGACTCACTTTTTTCCCACAAAACAGGGGTGTGGAAAGTCTGTGCGTCTTATGGAGCGAAGAAAACAGATTATATTTTCCTGTTTTCTTCTAAAAAATTGGTGCGTCTTATGGAAAGGTGCGTCTTATGGAGCGAAAAATACGGTATTTCTTGTATTAGATGGGCAGGAGCAACAACCACGGAGAAAGATGGGAAAATTGTGGGACAGGTTGAAAAATATGAATTGCTAGCTTCTCTTGAAAACCTGTTTAAGTTTCAACTAGAGAAATATGTGTAAATGCTGTAATCCTTTAGCATCATGGCTGATGGGCTAACATTAAACTATATCTAATGAAAAATATGAAAAACAATGGTTTTTAGTGATGATTTCATCAAATTCTGATTGCAGTTTGATCAACTCAGAATTCAGCAGCATAAAAGCAATAGATGGGCTAAGCAAAATTGGACAGAGACTGGCAACTCTATCCCGCTTTTCCTATAAACCAGTAATGTAACACTCTCTTAGTTTGCTGTCATCCATCTATTGTAGCATAAGGAGGATGGAGTTAGTAGGACAGACCTATGGATACTTGTTCTAAGGGCTGTGAGTAGTCCTTCCCCTCTCATTGCCTCCCTGCAGCTCTGAAAAAGTTCCCACATAGTTTCACTGCTGAGCACCACAGCATTGCAAGATCCATGCCCCCTTTAAAAACTGCAGGGTTCCTATATTTTGCTGCTTTATCCATCCCCAGATCATGGGTTGAGTTGGCTGGGTGTATTTCATGTGAGCAACAATAATATTTCAGGTATGAATGAAAACCATACTTCATTGCAGGCTTTCAGGTACAGCTGGGGAGGGGAGACTAGACACCAAACCATTTTTCTGGGCCCTATAGCCATTTATACTTGAGGTGATTATTTATAGCTTAAAAGGAAAAACTAAACCTTCAGACTTCCTTGATTTGAATATATTTAGGTTAAGTTGCATTGTACAATGCAGCACTATACCTTTCTATTCAAACATAAGCCTTGCTAAACTGGTATTTCCTCTGACATAGCATGTATAGGATTGCAGTCTAACTTAATTTTGTGAGATTGATATATAAGAGGCTGTGAGCTCTGAGAATAAAAATAATGAAAAACATGTTCTAAATATATAAATTCTTGCAGCAGATTTGAATTTGAATAAGTTGACATATATGTGCTCAGGTAAATCGGCGATTATATGATTTCCTACTTAACAAGTATATTTTAAACAGTTACAGTGGGGTCTTGACTTAAGAACGGCTCGAGTTAAGAACATTTTGACTTAAGAACCGCTCTCATAGGAAAATATTGACTTGACTTACGTACTTAGATTTGAGTTACGAACTGAAAAAAACCCACGTGGGAGGCAGGGAAAGTGCAAAATTTGAACTTTCAGTTAACTGTTGGCCAGTGAAAAGGGTGCCTGTCTGCTTCCTCACTCCTCCCAGCGTTTAGAGAGTGGATTGGGAGACAGTCTTCAGACTGCCTGGTACTGTACTGCCTGGACTGTCTTTTCCCTGCCTTCCCTGAACCTTTCTTGACCTAAGAAAAAAAGAAACAAAATATCCCCCTCTAGTGGTCGAAGGCGGAATAGCAGCTTCCCATTAGTTTCTATGGACGGAAAAGAGCCGATATGGATCAAATGGTTTTCAATGCATTCCTATGGGAAATGCAGATTTGACCTGAGAACTTTTTGACTTGAGAACCGCCTTCCAATACGGATTAAGTTCTCAAGTCAAGACCCCACTGTATATGCTGCCTTGAAGGCATATAACTCCCGAAGCAGTTTAAAATATTTTGAAACAATACTGTCAGTAAAATAATAATGCAGTACAAGAGCAGAGAATTTAAATAACATTTAAAAGGCCACAATAACAGATCAGTTGAACTTGCTTTTATACAGTATGTCATCAAGTTTCTTCCAACATACGGTGACCATAACAGGGTTTTCAAGATATGTGAGATGTTCAAGGCATCACCCATGAGTTAGCTGCAAAACCGTGGAAAGCGCTGATCAATTTTCTTCAATAAAAAGTTGGGTTACAATTTTTTTTATTTCTGTACTTTCTTTTAGGTCCCAAAATACTTGTCTCAGCAATGGAATAAAGCTTCAGGAAGAGGTGAAGTAGGGAAGCTAAGAATTGCCAAGTAAGAGTGCTTATATTTTATATTTTCTGGTTGGAGGTTTATTACATCTTTTTTCTGGGAAGGTGATGAATACGGTGTGCATGTGTTTTATACTATTACAAAATATGCTTGGCATGCAAGCTCTCTTATTTGAAATGTACCTCACAGCAGAACCGCTCTATCTTCTGTTACACCCTCAATCTCTGTATTCTCTCTTCTGACTAGGGCTACATATGCTGCTGCAATGAAGGTCTTCATAGGTTTTCTGCATCATTTGTACATGTTAATAAAAAGAACGAATCTGAAGTTGTATTGCAACTCAAGATGCTCCCCATGCAGATTATTATTTGATTTTTTTTTTTAAAAATTGCTCAGGGTGGCAGACAACTATCACAACACTACAATGTTTATTCATTCTAGATATCATTGCTAGGGCAAAATATGGTCTGTTTATGATGTTGAAACTATTAGTACTTTTATAGATATTCAGGAGCAAATGCAGAGCAGGAAGTGCATCAAAGCCTATGGCAGAACTCTTTCATTTATGTAATGGAAATCTAAGCCATTTATATTGTTTAAACACATACGCACACATGCATGTGCACAAGTAAATGTGTATATGTACATATACACATTCATATACAGTAAATGTGTGTTCCTGTCTCAGATAAAGAGGCCCATGAGTTAGCTGCAAAACCGTGGAAAGCACTGATCAATTTTTTTCAATAAAATCAGTCAGTCAGTCAGTCTGTCTGTCTATCATTTGTTTGTTTGTTTATTTATTTATTTATTTCCTGCCCAACTAGTAGCTGGGCTACTACTCTGAGTGACTAACAAAAGGACACACAGTCATAAACAATAATGATAAAAACAATAAAATGACAGGGGAAAATGGGGTTCCGGACGTAACTGTAGGAACCACAAACAAAAAATAGGAAAATTTGCAAGTTGGTGGCAGAAGGGATACATAAAAATAGTTAATTAGGGACAAATTATTCAAAAACTTGGGAAAACAACCAATATCTTCATCTGCAGCCAGTACAGATGATCAAGGATAAGGGTTATATGGTCACAAAGAGGTGTTTCAGAGACCAGCCTGGCATCAGTGTTTTGCACCTGCTGCAGCTTCCGAACCACCTTCAAGGGCAGTTCTATATAGAGAGCGTTGCAATAGTCTTTCAAGATTAGACGCGCACAGACTAAGGGACTTCCTGTCGAGATATGGTTGAAGGTGTGCAATCCATCTCAGCTGGTAAAAGATGGACTTGGCCATAGCTGAAATCTGATTCTCTATTGAGAGGTCTGGGTCCAACAGCACACCAAGTTTACATACCTGATCCTTCAGGGGGAGTATGAGCCCATCAAAACTGGACAGACTGCCGCAGAATCAATCAGGGGTCTTGCCTAACAACTTATCTGGATTCAGTTTCGACCTGTTAGCCCTTTCCAATCCATAACTGTGGCCAGGCAATGCACCAGGGTCTGCACAGCTTCCACCACTGAGGAGGAAATGGAGACATATAGTTGTGTGTCATCAGGATACTGATGAGAACAAACTCCAGAACTCTGGATGATCCTTCCCAGCGGTCTCATGTAGATGTTGAACAACGTAGGGGGTGTGTGATCAACCCCTGTGGGACACTGCATTGAAGCACCCAAGGGTACAAAACAGCCTTCCCCAACCGAAGCCTCTGATACCGGCCCTTGAGGAAGGAGTGGAGTCAGCCACCAATCTCTAACCAATCTAGGCCATTTATGCCTCCAGGAACATCTTCCCCATTCTAGGCTCTACTATTGTTTAAGAAGCCCTTAAAGGAGCAAGTCTTTAGTCTTGAAACCTAGCATTCTTCTTCTCAAGCGATTGCCTCCAAGCAGTGTGCTTGAATCACCAGGGGATGCAAGCCCCTTGCATGGGGTAGGTTGATTTCTTATTGCTGGGATGTGGATTCTGCAGGAACTCTGTGATCCTAGCTCAGAGGTAGGACTGTGGCTTAAGGATCCCTATACAGTTCTGATAGACTTAGGCCCAGTTGTAATGCTGTGGGCCAGGTTGGTTTCCAGTGCTCAGCTCCTGAGTCTGCTGGTTCTGCAGATCTGAGCAGCCCCTCCTCACTGGAGAAAGAGGTTTAAGGTTGGGATCCCAATGGTACTATAAATTATATCAGTTATGCGGTATTGGTTTCAATTTTTGAACATATTGCTTGTACTCTGGAAATAATAATAAACATTAAAAAACTGTTTTCTTTGTTTATTTCACAGAAATCAAGGAAGAACTGAGGTAAGTGAATTGAATTGCAGATACTATAGGATAGGGTAAGCTATTTTCTGTGTAGAAGCTATATAGAAGGGTTTGTCATAAGTCCAAATTAACTTGATGGCACATGATTGTTGTTAATCTAATTCATGACATTGCATATGGCTCTGAGTGGTATCACTTCCAGTGGCGTGGAGTTAGTTTAATCCAAACTCTTATGCAGTTTCAGCAAGGTTGTAGCATTGGGGAATTCAGGTCAAGAAGTGAGGCCCAAAAGAAAACATTCCTACAAACTATAAGGTAATAACCTAGACAAAGAAGAGGACAAATATTTTTGTAAGTGTCAGCGATAGTAAATGTAACGCTGTTTTATTTAAAAAAAGAAGAAAGGTGGTGTGAATTAACTATTGAATTGTCCTGTGTTGCTTTTTCTTGAGGGAAGGCAACATATGGATTAGAAAGAGCCTTTAGAAAATGGAGTAAACTGACTTTTTCTCTCAGGTGACTCCCTTCTTTGGAAACTTTTTGTGAAGCTCACAGGGCTTTTTCCTCACAGCAACCTACAAATTTACAATTTCAGCTATTCGTAGTTTGATTTTATAGTCATTCTGTTTTTGTGGGGTGACATAATGAAAGCTGTCCCTTAAATTTGGTGGATGATAGGTATGTATCTTCTTACCCTTGTACAAAAGATTTTTTTTTCTAGTTGAGATCACACAGTTATACCAAGCTACTTCCAGACATTTGGTTCTGCCAAAGGCCCTTGGCTCTTTGGTTTCTGCCCCTTTTGCTCCTTGATGCAGGGTCACTGCCCTTCATCTACCCTGCTTCACTGGCATAGTTTCCTGTCCTGTGCATTTTGTTCAGGCAGGCTGGTAGCTCAGTCTCTAGGTTGCAGAGTTACTGATGATAGACTTATCAATAGATGTGGCAGATGAGACTGCAAGGCAAGAAAATACACATAGAAAGTGTTGGTAATAGGAAAGCCCAGACATTGTTTTGAGTTAATCAGGTTGATTCTTATAAAAACTATTATTCATTTAATTAAACCAATTAATCAGTTGGTTATTTCAGATTTTATTGTTGATATATTATTGACATACTCAAATGAAGAACAGTAGAGGAAATTCTTTGAGAGGTATTAAAAATCATTTCTGAAGAGTTAATTTTTTGTTTTCATGCATTTGAATTCAAGTTAATTTTAATGAATCAAAAAATTTGCTTCAAGATTAAATCTAAAATAAATAATCAGTACATAATACTTTTTTGGGGGGAACTCCATTGTGCTAGGTGGACTTTAAGAAAACTGGAATTGGGTCAAATGGATAAACATAACTGATAGGATACAAATGTCTCTGTTACTGCGTCTCCTCATTCGCTGCCTAGTGCACACTTAATGTATTGTACTCCAAGTTCTGCATTAGGTGCCTTAAGTAACCTAACTTTAAGTAACCTATAGCTTAGCTTCTATATTTTCACTACTGTGTTCAGTGTTGGCTTTAGTGTGGTTTCAAATGAGGAAGGTATAATTCTGTTTTGTTTTTCATGAAAATCATTGAAGTGTGTGTGTGATGTTTTTAAAACATGGGGGTTTTAACTTACCAAGGGCCAGTTGTTCATCTAGCTGACCATTGTCCAGATTAGTGGGCCTCAGTATTTTCAATTCTAAGACGTTTTTACACTCAGCACAAAGACCATATTTATTTTACTTTTACTGTACATGTCTTTCCTTATTTTCTCTTAAAGTATCTTGAGTAAAAAAAATTTTAAAAAGTTGTAATGCAACTAGTGGGCCCCAGCCTGCTATTTAGAGATACTTCAAGTTCCCATGGTCTTGGACAGAGGCATTTCCCAACTTTGTTGTGTATAGGTGTTGATTCATTTTTCTTTTTCATAAATTTGGGAAGCAGTTGACAACTCTTTTATTTCTAATAAACATTTACTGGCTTTTGTGGTTGTCAGGTATCATTCACTTTGAATGAAGATCTTGCAAATATTGATGATATTGGTGGGAAGCCAACTTCCATCAGCGCACCCAGAGAACATCCTTTTCTGTTACAAAGTGTGGGAGGACAGACATTAACTGTGTTTACAGAGAGCCCCTTAGGTAAGTAGGATGGAATAATAGATAATAGGTCCGTGCAAAATTGCAGGTGTTTACATGGACGTTTGATAATTGATGTTAAATATCCAGACTTTCTCTGATGTTGGTCTACAATATTTTATGATTGACTTTTTTTTTTCTTATATAGCCTAGTTGGTTAGTTAGGCAAAAATGACAACTGTCTGAAATTCAAAACTTGAAACTCCTCTTTTTGGAAACTGACTATACTCTAATTTTGGAACTAGCAACTTGGTGCCAGAAGCTGGGTGTTATGAGGTAGCTGCTTCATAGAAAGTGGAAAGCAACACAAGTCATCATTCACTTTGAATTTTAATGAGGCTGTGATGATCAAGAGCCAAATTCATACGAGCAATTTCTTTATTAGGCTAACTTGTTAAAAAAACATTAATTGTGAAAATGTCCAGGGTCAGTATCATTTGCTGAAGCTTGATACTAAAAACACACAGTGAAGGGACATAAATGAGAGAGAGAGAAGAAAGTTTGCCTGTCTTTGGTGACTTCCTGCTGGTTTTGAATTGTAGCAGGAAATGTGTTTTGTGTAGTTGCACAGCAAAATGTGGGGCAGTTATAGGCTTAGAATTTTAAACAAGTTTCCCAAGAATTCCCCTTGTATAAGTAGACCAGTAAAAATATTCAGTCAGACAATAGTAAAAAGAACAAACAATATTTGCTTACAAAATTATGTGTTCAAAAACTTGACATGAATACATGGTATCATTACTATTAAAAAGAAGAATAATGTCATCTATTAAAAACCATGACGGAGAACAGAATTCTACATAATATCTTTTATGTGAGGAATAGGGATGCAGCCTGTATGGAATGGGTTTACATTCCTGGATTCATCCCTGAGCCTGGGTGCCCAGGTCTCAGCAGTGGCCAGAAGAGCGTTTGCACAATTAAAACTAGTACACCAGCTACGTCCGTTTCCGGAGAGACCTGATCTGGCCACTGTGACACATGCCGTAGTTATTTCCGACTGGATTACTGTAACGTGCTCTGTGTGGGGCTGCCAATGGAAATTGTTAGGAAACTTCAGTGGGTCAAAAATGCAGCAGCCAGATTGCTAACTGGGGATGGTCACAGGGATCACATAACTCCCCTTGTTACAGCAGCTCCACTGGCTGCCAATTAGTTTCCAAGCACAATCCAAAGTGCTGGTCTTAACCTATGAAGCCCTAAATGGCCTGGGTCCAAGCTCTCTCAAAGATTGTGTCTCCCATTATGAGCCGGCTTGGGTGTTAAGATCATCAGGAGAGGCCGTTCTCTCAGTCCCACCACCTTCACAGGTGCATCTGATGGGGACACAGGAGAGGTTCTTCTCTGTTGTTGCCTCCTGACTTTGGAACTCCCTCCCACAGGAGATCAGATTGGCCCCATCTTTGCTATCCTTCCACAAGGAGACTATTGTATGCAGTTACCAGCTAGTAAGTGCCATGTAACTTTGTGGATCTTAATTCTCAGTGGATGGTGTGACGTTTTCTTCATGGCCCCTGCCTACTTCCCCATACAAGGAGCTCACACTATGTCCTCTGACCACTTGCGACGGTTCCTCTTTTTATCTCTGCCACCAGTGGATTTTCTTTTATCCACAATTCCAAGAACTGTAGACAAACACTTGTCTGATTACTGTCAACAAAATTATTTATTATTTATTAAGATGTGTTAAAGTTGCTCAGGATCACAGATGTTCTTTATTTAATTCTTATAATCAAACCATTCAAGTGTCAGATACTTTCCACATAAACAATCACCACCTATTATATTTATTGATCTTAACCAGCTTATCACTATTAATTATCTCTTATCACTATCTCCCTGACTATCTATCTCTCCTTCTGCAATTTCTCTCTACCACTCTCAACAACCATCCACCACTCTCTCTTTTTCTCTCTTGCCAAGCCCCTTCTCTCTCTGGTGTCTCCAGCCCTCCACTCCTCTCATAGGCTCATGTAAATGAGACCCTGAATGTGATTGACAGGAATGAAGTGGGGCGACTGCCACAGATGGATATGTGCTAGTACTCTTCGCCTGGAAAGTTACGTGCCACAGGCGATACAGCCACTTTGATATTCCAGGTCCCTCCCCTTCACAAAATTTGGGCTAATTTTTAAACTTTGCCTTTATACTTGTTCTTGCCTTAGTGGTGACATGGGAAGAACTGTCCATTGTATTTCTCACTTCAGAATTGATCAGCTTGTGTGTTTCATACTATCTCTGTGTAAGTTCAAAAACACGTTTAATATGTGTGTGGCATAAATAATGACAGGATGTTTTTTTCAAAAATACGGATGCTCTGATTTTTTAAAAAATATGTCTATTGCTTTGGCTACATATTTTTCAGTATATTATTATTCTTGATATGCGTTGGTTTGCCTAAAAAAAAACCTCTGACTTTAATAATGATAACCGTGAGGAAGGCTTAATGGAGTTGGCTGCATTCATCAGTGGGGAGCCAGATCTCTGTCAGCAAAGCTGCACCAGGGACTGAACTTCCACAGCCATGGTGTCATTCCTTGTTCTCTGTTTGATCCCCTCATCTGCCCACATCAGAAGGATCTCTCACCTGATCCTTGCAAGGCTGCAGAGACTTTAAAGATTGTCAGTCAGCTGGCATAGAAGCATCATATTTGCCTTTTTCCTGGATAATAGTGCTCTTAAGAGAAATCACTGTCCTGTTGGCAACATGATGGGAGGCACCTGAGGCTTCTTGGGCATCCTTTCATTTTGTGCAATGTGCTTTCTAGATGAGAAGTGCTGCTTTGCTTTTCAACTCCTTTCTTGTTAAATGTTTTTTCCCCTCACCTCTTAAATTCTCTTCCTATCTTTGTTTTTGTCTTAATGTTTTTGTCTTTATCTCTGTGTTTGAGAAGTACAAAGGAACTGGTCAGGAGGGAAACCACGTCTAATTTGCTCAATTTTCAAAAGAACAAGAATAGGCTAGATAGCAGAAAACAATTCTTTCCACAACTAGAAGGAGAGATTTGATTGGACTGAGATGAATGGGGGTGTTTTGGGGAAGAAACAATAGCGATCTCAGAACTGGTGTGTAGACATGCTCTGATTAATGCTGTTTTTTTAATAATGTGATTAATTGGATGTTGATTATTTCCAATACAGTGGTGCTCCGCATAGCAACGATAATCCATTCCGGATAAATCATCGCTATCCGGATTCGTTACTATACGGGGCAAAAAACGCCATAGGAATGCATTAAACCATGTTTAATGCGTTCCTATGGGGGGAAAACTCACCGTTATGCGAAGATCCTCCATGGGGCGGCCATTTTCGGTGCCTCTAAAGCGAGGCAACACAGTGGGTGGCCATTTTGGAACCACCTATCAGCTGTACGAAAGTGGGGCCTTTGGGAGGACTGCGGGGGAGGGCTCCCCCATGGTCCTTCCAAAGCCACTGCCGGCATTTTCACCCAGCTGAGCGGCAGTGGCTTTGGAAGGACCGCGGGGGGACCCCCCCCCCCGCAGTCCTTCCGAAGCCACCACCGGTAATTTCGCCCAGCTGAGCAGTGGGAGCTTCGGAAGGACCGCCAGTCAGCTGGGGGAAAATGGGGCTATGGGGCTATGGGGAAAAATCGCCATCGCTATGCGGATTCATCATTAAATGGGGTGCCCGTTAAGCAAGGCACCTCTGTACTATCCTCTGGTCTGATTATTCCAGGTCTGATTATTTTCAATATTATCCTCTGGATTCCATCCCTATTTGCTTTTCCTCTTAAATTATTTAAAAGTTAATCTGTATCACTAGGGCAACAAAGTGATTGTTTTTTTTAAAAGTAGCTTTGTATAAGAACTGAACCTGTGATCTTAATATTATTAGCATTGCTTAAAAGCCAAGTGAGCTACTAACCACACCTATTATCTCACTCCCTATCTGTTGCTAGGCAACACATGTTAATACGGAGCACATACCAGAAGAAAACTTACTGCTAACTGTAGGCTAAATTCAGCCCATAATAGCATCTTTAAAGGTATGAGTGAACCCAGACTTAATTTCTACATATTAATCACAAGGTTATTTTGATTTCTTTAAAGTTTAATGAAATTACAAACACAGTATACTACTGGGCGTTTATGGATAGAACAGCAACTGAAATTACCATAATCAGGTCCACTTTCCTCAGGAAATCTTAGTCCTCTCTGTCACATGATCATTCTCATCATTCCAGAAAGAAGTGACAAATGGGTTGCCATAGCATTCTGTGCTGGGCCACATGGAGTTCTGCTTGTTTGGAAATGACTTGGATGAAGGAGTAGAGGGAATGAATGCTGATTGAATTTACAGGCACCACAAAACTGGGAGGGACAGCATAAACTTCAGAAGGCAGAATCAGAATTCAAGGTGACTGAACGCAATGGGGAACTGGGCCAAAACAAACAAAATGATTATAAGATAATATAAAGTTCTGCATTTAGGCTAGAAAAGTCAGGTGCACAGGTGGATGGGTGACACCTAGATTTAGGGCCATATAATAGGGGGGTCTTGGTAGACCAGAAGTTAAACCTAAGTCAGCACTGTGATGAGGTAGTAAAAACATGGCTACTGCAGTTCTGGTCTGCATAAATGTAAATAACAATTTAAAAGTATAGTGTCCAGATCAGAATAAAAGTAGCACACTTTATTTTGGTTAGAGGTTATCTGGATGTCCTTGTTGGATAGGACTTATAGCATTCCCTGTTTAAGAAGAATATTAAAAGGTTGGAATGTGTCAAAAGGGTGGCAACCAAGATGGTAGAGAGTCTAGAAACCAAGTCTGACACCAGCTCTCTTGACCATTGAAGCAGGTGCGCATTTTAGGCTAGTGTTGAATGCTCCAGGGGACCCTGTGGCCTGTTTAGAAGGTGTTATCTCTATTCCTGGTGACTTCAGAAAGTGACAGTTCACCTTTTTTGCCGGGAAAAGGGGGGATCTGTGGGAAGATTGGGGGCTACACAAGCAACCAGAGGACTGCACTTTGCCTGTCTCTGTCCTAAGGGGAGTTCTGGCTTTTCCATTCTTCTCCAGTAAGTCTAACTATTGTTCTAACTATTGTTATATTCCTCTTGTGGAGTTTCTGGCCCAGTTTTGTTTAGATCACACAATGTCTTGGTTAGCTAAACAGCCTAGAACTAGAATATCTTTTAGAAAATCTGGTTAGTTGGCAGCTAAATGAGAGCCCCCAGTCACTAACCATGTTTGCTGGTCTGTTTTATTGTTGATGCATGAAATATTAACTGTATCTTGTTCTGTAAGCATTGCCATATCAGTTGCCATGCAACAGTGCAATTTGTCCTTCCTGTTATTTTGTCTTTGTTGTCCCAGTTCTACATTTTCTGCATAAATTTTAATATCAATATGCTACCGGAAGCAAATTCGGTGTTTCTTTTTCCCAAATTCATAGTTAAAACTAACCTGGTGAGCATTGATGCTATATTTTAGATTAAGGTTGGTACTTTTAGCTATCTCGCCATAATAATATGGTTTAGAAACAGGGGTGGTTATCAGAGCAGTGAGTCCTAGAAATTGATACAGCAAGGTAAATCCCTAGCTTTCTATTTAGGGCTCCCAAATTCATTCCTCATGAACTTCACATAGAGCGGTGTTTAGTTTTTGAACCTGTGGAGAGAAGACGCTTGTATGCTTATCCACTTTTTGTGGATTATCATCCCAGCATGTATGATTTATTCTGCAAAGGAATATGCAGACATGCTTCCATGGAAACATGTACAGTATATAGCTTATTCTTGTGTGTAAGGATTTGTAGATCAGACAAACAGTTGCCTATTGGCATTCAAAATAATATAGCAGGATGTGTACGACATTGCCTTGCCTGGAAAGTTTAACACAATTTCAGCCTGTGATGTCAGTTGAGGCTGACAGGTTCCTTGATCGCTGCAGGGCCACCACCTCCTCACTAGATCCTTGCCCAGCCTGGCTCTTGAAAGCGGCCAGGCCACTAACAACTGAGTGGGCGGAGGCTATTAATGGGTCTCCCCTTGCCGTCTAGAAGACACTCATTAGGCCAATCCAGATAAAAAACAATCTGGCAGCTGATGATATCAACAACTATCGTCCAGTCGCCGCTATCCCCTTTATTGGTGAGCTGGTGGAGAGAGTGGTGGCTGATTAGCTTCAGGTTCTCCTGGAGGAGACCAGTGACCTTGATCCATTTCAGTTCGGGTTCAGGCTGCGCCGTGGCACAGGGGCAGCATTAGTCGCCCTGCAAGATGACCTCTTGAGGGAGGCTGACAGGGACAAAATGTCTTTTGCTGGTCCTCCTCAACCTTTCAGCGGCCTTTGATACCATTGACCATGATATCCTCCTGGGGAGGCTCTCGGGGTTGGGTGGTCAGGTCTTGCCCTGCCTCCAATCCTTCCTGTGGGACCGCCCTTGGAGAGTTCAGCTTAGGGAGATGTTGTCCACTCCGTGGACTCTCCATTGTGGATTCCCCCAGGGGTGAATCATCTTCCCAATGCTATTTAATATCTATATGAGGCCGCTGGGGGAGGTCATCAGGAGTTTTGGAGTGCTGTGTCACCAATATGCAGATGACACTCAGCTCTATCTCTCCTTCCACCCTTCTACAGTGGATGCCGTCCCATCCCTTGAGCGCTGCCTGGATGCTGTGCTGGGATGGATGAGGGACAACAAACTGAGGCTTAACCCAGACAAGATGGAAATCCTTCAGGTGGGGGCCCCTAGTGTGTGTGATCTGGGTGCCTCCCTATCTTTTTTGGGGGGGCACTTTTTCCATGAAGGATGAGGTTCGTAGCTTGGGTGTGCTTTTGGACGCATCTCTATCAATGACATTTCAGATAGCGTCTATGGTCCAATCTGCTTATTTCCACCTAAAGCGGATTGCCCAGCTACATGTCTACCTTGACATTGACACTGGGTCCATCACCATGCTGATCTATGTGCTGGTAGTCTCAAGATTAGACTACAGTGGTGCCCCGCTTAACGATTACCCCACTCCACGATGAATCCGTTTAATGATGAGGTTTTTGCGATCACTTTTGCAATCGCAAAACGATGTTTAAATGGAGAAAATCCGCTTTACGACGATCGGTTCCCTGCTTCGGAACCGATTCTTTGCATTACGATGGTTTTAAAAACAGCTGATTAGCGGGTTGCAAAATGGCTGCCTGCTGTCCAAAATGGCTCCCCGCTGTGTTTTAGGACTGATTGCTCGCTTTACAGGCACCAGGAAATGGCCGCCCTGTGGAGGGTCTTCGCTGGACGGTGAGATATTTCGTCCATTGGAACGCATTGAATGGTTTTATTTATTTATTTATTTATTTATTTATTTATTTATTTATTTATTTATTTATTTATTTGATTTTTACCCCGCCCCTCTAGACAACGTCTACTCGGGGCGGCTTTCAATGCATTTCAATGGTCTTTTTACTTTCGCTTGACGACGATTTCGTTCTACAGCGATTTTGCTGCAATGGATTATCATTGTCAAGTGAGGCACCACTGTACTGTAATGCCCTCTACGCGGGGCTGCCTTTGGGACTGCTATGGAGACTGCAACGGGTCCAGAATGTGATGGCCAGACATCTTAGTGGGGTTGGAAAATATCAACATATCTCCCCCACCCTGGCCACCTTACACTGGCTACCTGTTCGCTTCCGTAACAGTTTCAAGGTGATGGTATTAACCTATAAGGCCTTAAATGGTTTGGGACCTTAATATCTGGCCGAGCGCCTCCTTCCCGTTTAGGTCTGCCCATCTTATAAGACCATTGTAGGCAGGGCGGCTGAGAGTTCTGACCCTGAAAGAGGCCCAGAAAAGAACCACTAGAAATCAGGCCTTCTCGGTGGTATTGCCACATTTATGGAACTCTCTTCTGGCCAAAGTTTGCCTGGCCCCTTCACTGGGCACATTCAAAAAGCTATTAAAACCTGGCTATTTAGGCAGGCCTTCCCTGAACAAACAACACCCTAATACAATAGTGTATGATAATATAACATCTATCATACTTTCATGCTCCATGTTTTTATATTTTTCTACACTTTTAATTGTATATATTGTATTGTAATTTTATCTTCACTGCACTTCATGACTTTTGATTTGTGTCCCTAATATATTGATGTTGTTATTTGTTATTTTGCTACTTTGTTGTTTTGTGTTACTTGTTGTAAACCACCGAGAGTGGCCTTGGCTGCCAAATGGGTGGTGTGTGTGTGTGTGTATGTGTGTGTGTGTGTATGTAAACACACATGTATATGTATGTGTACACACACACACACACACACACACCCTGTGTGCAATGTATCTTTCAAACTCCCATCTTCTTAAAACATGTAGAAATGATGAGCCAGTAAGCGGGCTCTAAGCATATCTTTTCGTTGTATCTCATTTATCTTCATAATGAAATGGACTCTAATATACAACAATGGCTGACATGGAAGGCAGATGGTACAACAGTCTGTTGCTCATAGCTGGCAATTAACAAGCGGCTACTAGGATTCTCAGGGTCGCATGGGCCCACTGGTTCGGCAACAGTGTGAGAATACAGCAGGGACTTGTTCATTGGCAGCTAGAAGTGGCTGAATGTCGTCCTGTTTGCTGTCTGTATGTGTAACAAAGCAACAGGATTTCAACCCTTAAGTAAGAGTGACAGAAATTCTGTTGGTGTTTGGATTAACTTGGTGTAGGCATGGTATTCCCCCTTTGATTTTTTTTTAAATCCCCCCCCCCCCATGACTACCAGAATTCCCCCAGCTGGAACTCTGGTAGCTTTAGCCAAAAAAAATCCAAATTCTCAGACGAAGTCAGGATATACACTTGTTCTTTGCCAAGGCGCTCTATGGTTATGTTCACTGACATGAATGGGGTTTTCTAGGCTCCATGGGAACTGCAAAGCTAGGGGACTGTAGTTTTTTGAGACACCTTCTACAGAGCGTAATGAACAAAGAAACTAGTGTTGCCTAATCCCTAGCAGTTGCCATGGAACTTAGAAAGCTCCACCCATGTCCTTCTTATTGCTTTAATAATTGTCATTGTACAAAAACCTTTGACAAAGAACAGGTGTATATCCCCAAACTCCTCTAGGAACTCGGATTTTTTTTTTTTGACTAAAGCTACTGGAGTTCTAGGTGGGGGAATTCCTGCTGAGTTCTGGTAACAGTGGTGAAAAAAAGAGTTGAAAATCCCATACCTACTAGCCACAGCAATTTACACAACTCCTACACAAACACCAGTAGGATTCTGGCCAGTATGTTTGTAAATAGACCGTGTTAAATGGAGTAATGGTCTGACTCTGAGCTTCATATATGCATATTTTAGTTGCAAGTCAGATAGATGTGAGATCTCCTTTGTTTGCAACCAGGAAATACTGCTGAGAAAAATACTCACCAGTTATATGTACAGACACTGCATAGCCATGACTCTTGGCCGTTCTAGCCATGTCTGTGTCACTTCTCTACTGGACAGATTTTACCAATCTATTTGAATGTGCTTTAAATAAAACACTTCCACTCCATCTGTTGTTTTACTTAACTGTGACGCTCAGAGTAAAATCAGGCTTGAGTGACTGACTCTAAGGTGCTGGAGGGTGATGTAACTTTCCCAAATGTTCTTTGGATCCAGTGTATGGATTGGGTAATAATACCCTCCTGGATAATAAGAGGGAGTGTGGCTTTTTATCCAGGGCTTTTTTTCCTTTTGTCTGTCTGATTGCAGGTAGTCAGTGGGCTGCCTTTGCTATTTCCATTTGGGTCCCAAGGACCAGGTGAGAGATAGGACTACTTAGATTATAAAGTATTTTGTATTTTTGAGTGATGTTGTAAGTCTTGTTTCTTTATGTATCTGTATCTAAATTGTTGGAGTTGCTTTTTATTTATACTTATTGCCTTCTTTGAATCATATGTACTGTACTCAAAACTTTAATTTTAATAAGTGTAATATATTTTATAGATCTGTTTTGGTCTTAAGTGATAAGGAATATGATGCCAACTAACTCTAGTCCTAGCAGCTCAGCCAAACTACCAAGTAACTAACCCAGAGCCTGGAGCCTTGGGTTCCTGTAGTTCTAAGGAAGCCTAGCGTTGGCATAGGTTGGGGAGTAGACTGGAGGCCTCCGTTTCCTTGGGACTGAGGACTGGCTTACCAAGGTGGTGGCAGTTCTACTGGTATAGATGTTTTTTTCACAGTAACCGTTGCACTTCCTGCTGCTGTCCATGGCAGATGGCATAGATGTATTTTATGCTACTGCTTCACACTGCAGCTTCTGCCTGTACTACAGTAGAATGCAGCTTTAAGTCTTTCAGTTTCCCTTTAACTTAACACTGACTTGAGTTGCAGACCTTCTTGGATGTTGGCTTAGATCCAACCTGATGCTTGCAGAAGTCAGGGAGGTAGGGAGAGAAAGATGGCTGTAGCTACAAAAACGTGGCTGCTGGAGTTGTTTTGGACCCACAGTTCTATGAAGTAAAACAACTTCAGGGCAGGGGGAGAGGCTTCTTTACATGCAGCTGGAAAATGCTTGGTGCTGGACTAAAAAGAACCAGAGTGATCAGGTGCAGGAAGCAATATAGCACTTTTCTGTAGGCCTCCTCCACTAAGTCTGACTCCATGGGAATTAGGAAAAATCCTCAACACTTCCCTGCCCCCCCAAACCTGTGTCATAAAATAGGGTCCTCCACCATTGGAAAAGTGGCATAAAAATGAAATAAACAAATATCTCCAACACCCTGAATACACATATACTGTGCTATTTAGGGAACTATACTGTGTTTCCTCTTTGTTTTCCAAGGCTTACCTTTAATTACCTGTCATTTTCTACCAATAGTTAGGAAGGAAAAAAATTATAAATACAATTGAAACAGCTGACATGTTTTTCTAATCACACTATTTTTTCACATGTTCTCTGTAATGATAATTCTTCAGCTGATTTTTTTCTTCTGCTTCACTGTTATCACAAGTCTCTTGAGAAATTTCTGGTGATGATGATAATAATACAGTTTATAGCATGTAGATGGGTGGGGATCATATTTTAAAAACAGTGCACTTGCTGCAAGAAACACTGATGCTATAGTGTAGAAAAAGCTGTGATGTGAAATATATATTTATATGCATCTTTAAATATCCACATATAAGTATTATGTGCTACCGCATTTGGCTTACAGTGTCTATAATAAGGTTTTCAAGGTAAGTGAGATCTTTAAGGAGTGGTTTTACCAGTGCCATCCTCCACTCCCAGTATGTTTCTGAGACTGAGCACAGATTTGAATCAAGGTCTTCAGAGGCCTAGGCTGTTCCTCTGTCAACTGTACCACACTGGGTAAAATATTCATGTACATACCTGGAAAGCCTGAGTAAATTGCTTTTCAGAGATGCATTTATACTGAGATGAGCATAGATACCTATTTTACTGTCACACTTCAAGTGTTTGCTGCAGAAAGCACCAGTACAGCACCAACAGCAATTGCAGCATGTAGTGCTACACTAATTAATTACAAGAACAAATGGAGCACTGTGCTTAGCAGTGTGTGCCTGCAAAAGGTTTTTACCTTCACCCATTCTTTGCCAGCAGATGGAAGGTCTTTCTTACTCATTTACTTAATAGAAGAACGGCTACCACCATCCCTTTCTTCCTCTTTCTGTACATCAGGCAGGACATCCTAGCCTGTTGCATGAATATGTTGTAGGTCTTCCTGTGACCTAGAGAGACTCAGTAAATGAAAATCCAAGGTAGAGATAGGCATGAACCATGGTTTGGCAGTTTGGTGCACTCTGCGTTTCGGTTGTCTTGAAGATGATTAGCCGCAAACAGAACCAGAAGTTGTATGGAATCTTGAAGATTAATTTTATTCCAGCGTGAGCTTTTTTAAATTAAAATTTACTTCTCCAGACACAAGATGACTAAATTATATCAAGTATAAAATGATGCATATCATAAATATACTCTTATAAAAATCATAATTTTTTGTTTGTGTTGAGTGGAAATAATTAATCTGAATGTTCTTGCACCTTATACAGTTCCATTGTCAGAAAGAACTGCATTGCAGGCATGCTGTTGTTCAACTGCAATCATGTCAAAAGGGTGCAGAACAGCTTCCTGTAAGCATTCTGAGCAAATGACCAAAGGCTGAAGGAACCATTAAGATTCAATATTTTTAAAATGATCTTCGGCATGTGAGGCCTGGGACACTCAGGTCCTTAAGGTAGTGAGCAAAATAGATTGATTTCTGGCAACTCCCAACTAGGTAAAGGTTCCCCTTAACAATTGTCCAGTCGTGTCCAACTCTAGGGCACGGTGCTCAACTCCGTTTCCAAGCCATAGAGCCAGTATTTGTCCAAAGACAGTTTCCATGGTCAAGTGGCCAGCACAACTAGACACAGAACGCCGTTACCTTCCCACCTGGAAGGAGACACTGCTGATTAATCTTTCATAGATGATTGAGGGGTTGGCAGACAAAGGGCATGGTAAAGCACTTCTCAATATTTTTTACCTTGAAAACCCTATCGAAAATAAGGCAAGAAAGTCTTTGAAGTTGAGACTCGAGTTGAAAGTCACTTAGTAAGCTTCTGGGTAAGTACAAAAGAAAATGTGAATAGCAAGGACACTAATGAAGCAGCCGCCCCATGCTGCAGATAAGCTCAACATATCTTCCTGCTTCCCTACCTACCACAGTGGAGTCTCAACTTACGTGTGGTTCCACTTACAAACTTTTCGACCTACGGACTTCTCCGGCCGCAAAGTTTCACTTCAACTTGCGGCCGGAGAATTGACCTACAGACCAGAAGGGGAAGGCGGGGAAAGCGCCAAATTCAAATTTGGCACTTTCCCCGCCTCCCCCTTTCAGTCCATAGGCTGCAGGTCTAATCCCCGAAAGCCCAAAGCTGACAGTGGGCGCCGGGTGGTTTTCGGCTTTCCAGCGTCCAAAGCTGCAAGCGGGGAGCGGGGGGGAGGCAGGGAAAGCCGAAAGCCGCCCTGCGCCCGCTGTCAGCTTTGGACGTTCAGGGCTTAGAAAGCTGGACCCATTGGCCTCTTGCCTCCTGTCCCCACTGTCCTGGGTACTGGGGATAGGAGACAAGAGGCCAGTGGGTCCAGCTGTCTAAGCCCTGAACACCCAAAGCTTACAGCGGGCGCAGGGTGGCTTTCGGCTTTCCCCGAATCCCCCCGCTCGCAGCTTTGGAAGCTGGAAAGCCGAAAGCCGCTTCGCACCCACTGCCAGCTTTCGAGGCTTAGAAAGCTGGACCCATAGGCTTCTTGTCTCCTGTCCCCGGTGCCCTCTGCCTCCTGTCCCCGCGGGGAGGCAGAGGACAGTGGGCACAGAAGGCAGAGGGCAGCGGGTGCAGCTTTGGAAGCCCCGGATTTTTTTTTTCTCTGGCTGGAATGAATGAAATGGTTTTCAATGTATTCCTATGGGAAATGGACCCTCGACCTACGGAATTTTCGACCTGCGGCCACAGTTCCAATATGGATTAATTCCATAAGTTGAGGATCTGCTGCATTTATATCCCATCCAACTATAGCTGGACTACTGCTCTGGGTGGCTAACAAAAGGACACACAGGCATAAACAATGATGATAATGATAAAAACAATAAAACAACAGGGAAAAATTGGGTTCCAAATGTACCTACATGAATCAGAAAAGAAAAAAGGAAAATTAATGGCAGGCAGGTGGTAGAAGGGATACATAAAATTAGTTAATTAGGGCAAACTATTGAAAAGCTTGGAAAAATAACTAAGTCTTCAGTTGCCTCATAACACTCTGGAGGGATGGGGCCAAAGATACATTGCAAAGATGCCTGAATATGGGCAGTTGCACTGATGGAGAAGCTGACCAATCAGGTTAGATTATACAGAGAGGAAAACAAGATAATTTTATGAAGATATGACACTCCTTGTTGATCTCTGATACACAATTTAAAAAAAAACAACCCAGAGGAAACAAAGTGGGAGTGCTGGTCAGTTTAAGTGGTGGGAGCCAGACCTAGAAATGGGCTAATGAGCCATGGAAGAGACAGAGGTAGATAAGTTGATAATGTTAATACTGTACATACATATATGAATGCATAAGACTCCACAAGTAAGATGTTTACTAGGATCGTATTATAATTTATATTGTGCTTTGTGTTATTTTTAATAGCTTATCAATTTTAAATTAAAAAACCTGATGAAATATCCTTAAAATGAAAGGATATATTGTGTCTGTGCTGCATGTTGCATATATGTGGAACATGGAATATGAGAAGTGTGAATCAAGGCAACCTCAAAACAGTGAAACAAGAAATAAAGTGGTAAACAAAAAATGACACATTTCAATATTGTAATACATGATGTTAGCAAACTAAAATGGGATTGAACTGGACATTTCCAATCAAATAACTACAAAGTATTTTATTCTGGGAATTACTAAGAAGAAAAAATGTGGCTGTCATAATGAGGCGAGACGTAGTAAAGCAGTTAAGGGCTATGTGAAGGGAACCCTGGCAACCCTCTTGTTAACATGGTAGCAATTTGATTGGATCTGCGGTATATGTAGTCAGCCTAAACTGGAGCATAAAGGAGGAAAGGGCTGGAGTAATGAAAAGGGAGGAGCCCGGAGGTTTTGAGTGAGAAAAAGGGGAAACAAATAAAATATAAGGGTTATGATAAAAAGGGGGAATATACAATTGAGCAAATCAAGAACTAGGGAGAAATATAAAGAACTTATGGGTATGAATTATCTTGATTGGTAAAAACTCGAGCTCGTTTTTTTTCTCTCAGTCTAATGATCCAAAGTAATTAAAAGCTATCATTTTCACTCTTTAGCCACCATGTCTGGTGTGGTTAATGGCTGGTGTCAGACACGTTACTGGAAAGATGTTTTAAAAGGTGACAAGCCTCCGTTGAGTCTGGTCACAGACTATAATACACATTCTGACTGAATAATACCAATTACACTTCATGGTAAGCATCATTTAGGTCTGTGCTCAACTTTTAATTATTTGCTTGCTTGTGTATTTGTTTATTTATTTTGTATCCCGCTCCCATTAGTGCTGAGGGTACTACTCTGGGCATATATAATAGAGATAAAAACATTAAAAGCAACAACAATAACCCTAAAAACAGATGGGACAGACTAATCATATAAACCCAGAATGGATGGAGGAAGTTGGGGAAGGGTGGTTAGCTACCATCGGTGTGGAAAGCTTCCCTGAAAAGCAATGCCTCTAATTACCCCCTAAGTGTCACCAGGGAGAGGGCTATGCATGTATACAAGTGGACATTAATCACTCACTAAATCAGGATGTGTTGGTGTCTGGAACAGAAAAGTAGGCAATAAAGCAGAATAGTTGGAGAATTTGAGCTAGGAGTCAGAAATGGAAAGGAGAGCAGCTCAGAGAATTCTGTGAAGGCAACAGTACACTGCATACGCAAGCTTCAAGCAGATGACCGTGTACATAGATGTCACCAGTTGGCTAAAGCAACAAATTGAAAAGCTCTCTTTGCTTCACCAAAACAAAAACAGAAGCAGAGTGTGATACATACCATGAACCATTAAATTTTTTTAAGTAAAACTGAAGAAGTACGATCATATTGAACACACCATATTATTGATTTAATTGTTTAATGCTTATGATGTTTTTATTATATTTTATGATATTCTATGATATTTGCAAGCCGCCCCGAGTAGACGCTGTCTACGGGGGTGGGATAGAAATCTAAATAAATAAATAAATAAATAAATAAATAAATAAATAAATAAATAAATAAATAAATAAATAAATAAATGCATGCATGCATGCATGCATGCATGCATACATACATACATACATACATACATACATACATACATACATACATACATACATACATACATACATAAATAGTGCTAGAATATAGTTTAAATAACATTCTTGAAGAATTAAAACACCATGTGAAGGATAGGTTTGTACTACTAAACTAAGTTGACTCCAGGATATGAAAAACGATGCATTGAAATCAGAGAGATATCAAGAAAAGTAATTCAAAAGAAAATAAAAGTGAGTGACTGCTGAAGTTCTTGAAATTCTTAATGATAAATCAAGAGGCAAAATTAAAAGGTGACAGAAATAGTATCAGAATCCCTACTGCAGCATTTCATTGACTGGCACATAGGGAGAAAAATCCTGTTAAAATGGTAGTTGCAAAAAAAATTGAAGAGACCAACAAAAAGGGAAAACATGTCATGTCTTCCATGACATGAAAGAAATTGAAGGGAAATTTAAACAGAGATCAGGCATGCTGAAAGATCAAGAAGGAAATATATTTTCTTGTCAAGAGAAAATAGATGATACAGATATTGTTTGTGGAAAAGATGGAAGGATGACAGATTCTAGAGTGTGAGTCTCTAACTTTCCTTTCATTGAATGTTCTGAATAATATTCATTTGACTTGCCATTTTTCTAGCCTAAAGTCATTTAGAACATAACTGTATACTGTATAATATCTATTACATTGATTAAAATTGTTGCCCTGTCCCACTTGATTGCCACAAAATACAACATTTAAAATGTGTTTTAGATGGATAAAGTGGAAATTAGAATTTCATCCATATTATAAGCCAGTCCTGCAAGAGCATGCAACATTTGCTTATACTGAATTCTCTTTCATTGTGTCTCCTCTCCCCACCTTTGGCTGTTTTCGTCCTGTGTTAGCATGTGCTTCTAGAGGTAGCTTTTCCCGTGGCATGGAGGACTTGTTTAAGAAATGAGCAGGAGACTTAAGTATTCCATTGCACATGCACTCTTATACTGTAGGACAGTTTTGCAAGCTATAACACACACTGTATAACATTGTTTCTCTTAGTCTTTTGACCACAAAAGATATTGTATGTGCATTTTCCTTTTATTAATTCATCGATGTAAGTTGTCTTTTTTAAAAATTAAAACTTACCTTTCCCCTGAGTTGTGGTACAGAATTTAAATCACTGAGGAGTCTACCTGTTTGTTCTCTCAAACACAGTGGTGCCTTGCTTAGCAATCGCTCCATTTTATGGCAAAATCGCTTAGCGACACTGTTTTTGCGATGTTTCCTATGGGAAAAATTCGCTTTGCGATGATCGCGGGGAAGCGATCATAGCAAAGCCCCCATTTTCAGCCAGGTTCCAAAATGGATTCACTGTTCTGATTTTTCCATCATTTCACACTTTGAGAGAGAGTTGGATAGTCCATGCAGCATGAATGGCTGGCTACCAAATTATATAGCCACATCAGCAAGAAAAAGCTGATGCCAGTTCCACAGCACTGTTGAAAAACAAGGAAAATCTTGTGTTGATACTGAGTCACCTGTTTTTCCACCTATTCCTGGATAGTACTTGAAGAGTTGTCCAAGACATTGGGAAAGGTCTTCAAACTTTCACATATTACTTTTTTTCACTGAGTTGTTTTCTGATAAAGCTTATGCTATATTATTTATTTATTTATTGAATTTCTACCCCGCACCATCTGGCAACCACACCACTCTGAGCGGCTAACAACAATATGAGCCACAATATTAAAACACGATAAAAATAAATTAATACATAGCCAAATGGGTTAAATTAAAACAGATGGCAGTGAAGGTGGTAAAAAGGATGATGCAGAAGATGGCAAAAAGGATGGTAAAAGGGAGGCTGAGATCTTAACGATCTGGGAAAGCCTGGTGGAAGAGCCAAGTCTTCAATGTTCATTTGAACCCATCCAGCAAGGGTGCCAGGAAGATCTCGATGGACAGGTGGTTCTATAGGTGGGGGGCGACCGCTGAGAAGGCCCAGTTTCTTGTTCTTTCCCTCCGGGCCTCTTTCCCTTCAAGCCCTTCAACCACCCTGTCTGTTAAGAATGAGTATTATGGACAGATCTGGCTGGGAGTAGGCGTTCTGATAGGTACCGAGGTCCTGAACCATTTACGACTTTAAATGTTACCATGATAACCTTGAAGTCGATGTAGAAACAAACTGGTAGCCAATGAAGGGTGGCCAGAGTGGGGGAGATGCGCTGGAATTTCTTCACCCCAGTTATTAGTCTGGCTGCCAAATTTTGGGCCAATTGAAGTCTCTGCATCAGCCTCAAGGTTAGTCCCACGTAGAAAGCACTGCAGTAGTCTATTCTTGAGATGATGAGGGCATGAATCAGCTTTGTGAGTGCCCCCTAGATAGGGATGCAGCTGGGCAATCCTCCAAAGATGGAAATGGGCTGCCCACACCACAGATGCCACCTGGGTTTCCATGGTGAGATCCGAGTCCAGGCAGATGCCCAACCTACGTACCCCACTCTTCGTAAGAAGAGCCACTCCCCCAGAGGAGAGGGAGTTTCCCAACCCACTGACGCAAGTCAAACCAAAGCCAGTTTGTAGCACTCTGTAAGATTTAAAATACTAATGCCTATAGTATGCACAATTATAAAGTCCTCATTCTTATTTTATTGCTCTTTCCAGAATGCCAGACCGATGAAAAATCTGAGAGTAACAATAGCGGTAAGTGTTTCTTCCAACAACTTGATGAAGAATATAATAAAGAAATGTTTTTGACTGTTTACATCTGATATTTTCTGAGCTGTTAATACAGAGAACGCGAAACATTATAAAATTAGAATAGCAAAACAAACTGACCCATTGCTGAAAAATTACTGTAGCTATGTGAAGGGTTGGGGTTTTTTTTTAGATCTTCTGAAGTATTTTGAATTTTGTTTTCATTTAAGATACTACTATAAGCCTGATCTTTGTGAAAGAATTTCAGAGAACAGTTGTAATTCCAATTCTTAAAAAAATCCTTCGTCTTATGAACGTGGGGTATTGTCCATCTGTATCCACAGTTCAAAACACCATAAAATATTGCTGCATAACATTGTGCCCACATTGCCAGCAGGAAAAAGGATGCCAAGCTTTGTATAGCAAATATCAACCTGAATGTTGAGAACACAAGTGGCAGCAGTCAAGATGGTCTACAGCAGTGGGTCCCAACCTTGGATAGCCTAACTATTCTTGGAATGCAGTTGCAATCCGAAAACACCTGGATTATCCAAGGTGGGAAAATATTGGTCTACAGCTGGGGTCTCCAAGCTTTTGAGCTTGAGGGTGACATCATATGTTTTTCACATTTTTGAGGGCCAATGTGCACATGCATATGCGTGGCTGCCCGCACCCCTGCCTGGACGTCCACTCGCCCACACCACTGCCCACACATACATCCGCCTGCCCGCATGGACGCCCACACTCCTGCCCTCATGAACATCCGCCAGCCCGCATGCGCCCCCACCTGCCTGCATGGACGGCCGCCCCCGTGGATGTCCACACGCATCCCCGCCTGCCTGGGTGGAAGGGACTGGGCTGGATAAAATGGCAAGGTGGGCTGGATGTGGTCTGCGGACCATTGTTTGGAGAACCCTGGTCTACAGGATACCTTCTTGAGCTTACTAGCATTCACTCTTGTTGAAAAAAAGCCCTGACAGTTGCTTTGTGTTTCAGTGAGAAGTTGTTACCTGATGAAAAAATGAGTCAGCTTCTGGGATTTTTCTCTTGCTTTGTGTCAGTTAATGTATAGTAATAAGGAGCTGATTTCCCTTTTGAAGACCTGTGTCAGGAGCCTAGTCTCAGAAATCCTTTCAGAATGTTTACTGAAATCACTCAGGGCTGGAACAAACACAACTGTTCTGTGCTTTTGTTATGCAGAAATACCGTATTTTTCTGTGTATAAAATGACACTTTTTACTTAAATATTTAGACAAAAAATTGGGGTCGTTTTATACACGGAAGGCAGTCGCTTTCCCTGCCTTTTGCGAAGCCACAGGGTAGAGCAGCCGTGAAAGGGTGGCACGCTCGCACCCCTTTAATCCTGAAGCAGCCATGAAAGGGCTCCAGGATCAAAGGGGTGCGAGTGTGCCGCCCTTTCACAGCTGCTTTACCCATTTCCTAAGCCCCACAGGGCTTAGGAAGTTGGTAACGCAGCCACGAAAGGGCGACAGGATAGCACCTCTTTGATCCTGAAACAGCCATGAAAGGGATTCAGGATCAAGGGGGTCTGGGCATGCAAATTTTCTAATTTGGTGGTTAGAAATGGGGGTTGGTCTTATACATCAGGTCGTCTTATAAACAGAAAAATATGGTACTTTGAATATGCCTTACAAAATAGTATGGCAATTTCCTCAAGACACATAGCAAAATGTCCCTTTCAGGAGGACTGTCACTTTTTTTTTACTTTTTAAAAATGAACTCTGTCTTTTAACTTTTTCTTTGACCTTTCAGTGCCCTCCAAACATCTCCCCTCTGGGCCACAAAGCTGCAACATTTTATCTACTTTAGAACATTATGGCTAGTAATCCTGTTCTGCTCAGTCTTATAACAAAGTAATTGTTTTCCCCTTTTGAATTTTGAGCCTCTGCAGCCTGAATTCTTTCCCAATTAAAAAAAAAACAACCAAAGAAACAGGTAGAACCATCCATTTTTTTCAACATAAGCAAGATTGGTCTTTTCAGTTTATATAAGCTATTTTAAATTAGGGGAAATTTAGGGTCACTTGTTTCTTCCCAGAGAGGAGAGGACAGTTTTATTAAAAAAGAAGAAGAAGAAAACAGAACTCTAAAATCCTTTTCCAAATGTACCCATTGGTACTGGAGAGGAGCAGACAGTCTGTTACATATGTACCAAATTTGGTGCTGATCTAATTTCAAAGTTACATTTTTAAAATTGGGCTGTCCCATTATTAAAATTGCCCTTAGAATGTTGGTTTGCTGTGCTGCACAATGACACAGCTGCACTACTGTGCAACAATAATAGTCTCTCTCTCTCTCTCTCTCTCTCTCAAAAAAAAAATCTACCATCATATTTTCACTTAAAGAAGTACAGTCAACCCTCGACTTACAAACGGCTCGAGTTACAAACATTTCGACTTACAAACCACTCTGATAGAAAAATATTGACTCAACTTGCACACTTAGATTCGAGTTACAAACCAAAAAAAACGTGTTTGAGGTGGGGAAAGCATGAAGTTTGAACTTTCAGTTAACCGTTGGCCAGTGAAGAGGGTGCTTATCTGCTTCCTCGCTCTTCCCAGTGTTTTGAGAGTGGATTTGGAGACAGTCTTCAGACTGCCTGGTACTGCCTGGTACTGCTGGTATTGCCTGGTACAGTGCGGTACGGACTGTATTTTTATTTTTTGGCGCTTTTTTAATTTTTGATTTTTGGATTTTTAAAAGGTGTTCCCTCCCTCCCTTGCTGCCCTCCCTTTCCCCAAAAGGTGCTTGTATTGGCTTGTCTTGATTTAAAAGGTGCTTTTCAAGGTGATCTGTTGTCTGAAAGGTGCTTGGTTTTTTCCAGAAGGTACTTGTCTTGGCTGAAAATGTGCTTTTCAGGGTGTTCTGCTGAAAAGGTGTCTGTTCCCTCCTTCTCTCCCTCATTTCTTTCCTCTTTTTTTAACCTAAGTCATCTTAGGTTAAAAGGAAAAAAAGAAAAAAAATTCTGCCCCTAGTGGTAGGAACGGATTAACCGGCTTTGCCTTAGTTCCTAAGGGAAATGCCCCTCAACCTAAGAACCAAAAACAGCCGGAACAGATTAATTGGATTTCAGTGCATTCCTATGGGAAATGCTGATTCGACTTACAAACTTTTCAACTTACAAACTGCCTTCCAATACGGATTAAGTTTGTAAGTCGAGACCCCACTGTAATTTTAAATTTGCTGAAAAGACAACACATCATATTCTTAACTACCAGCTCATTGGTTTTATTATTCCAATCTGGAATACTTAATGTGTTATTGCTTTTCTTGTGTGTCAGTATTAATAGTTCGGCCACCAGAACTGTTAAACTTTTACATTAACCTCATCAGGTAATCCTCAAATTGTGTTCAGCTGTTCCCCCCCCCCAAAAAAAATACACTAACTTATCAGTACTTGCAAAGCAAAATGGCCATCTTATTTGTAATCATAATTCCAACACTGACCCACTCCTTTCTTTTTTAAAATTGTTGATAGCTGTGTTGTAACCATTGTTATTTCATACTGACAGAAGTACCTATCTGCAAATGACTTAATCCCCATAAAGTGCTCTTCCTGAACCTTCACCAATCCACTTACCTGAATTGTCTTTCTCTCCCATGGACTAAAGTATTCTGTCCTTAATAACTGTGTTGTACCATGTCTCCCTTTAACCACCTGGGTGATATTTGTCTCCCCCATCTCCAGTTCTCATTGTCTTTTCTGCTGTTTGTATTCTCTCCCCCCCTCACTGTCACCCACTCTTTTTTCATTCTTGTCAGTCTTTCTCAATAGAAGGTGCTTATTCACCTTCTATTCACACTCCTTTCTGCCAAGCAGCATGATGCTGTCTTTCTACCTTGTATTTCTTTCAAGTAAAGTTGCATTATTTGTATCCAGCCACATGCCTTACCAAATTCACCACACAGTATCAAAGAATAAAATTATTAGATAAGAATCAGGAAGAAATTACATCAGACCACAATAGAATTAAGTAAATTCAAGTTACTAATATCTGTTAAAAAAGAAGTTATGATTCAGGGCACTGTATCAAACTTTATTTTGATAGCAGCTGCCAAACAGTTTGCAGAATGTGCTGTCACCTGCTTTCTTGATCTCTAAGAGGAAAAGATTCAAGACAGATAGGTAACCTCGTTAGCAACCAGAAAGGGAATGATCAACTCCTTCAGCAAATTTCTGTAGAAGCATAATAAAAAGACATAAATAAGTAAATGTTACAGATGGAACGTTTGTGTCTTAATGGAAAGAAAACATAAAAGAGGCTTTTGCTTTTTTCTTTCATGCTTCCTGAAAGAGAGCCTCTTAAGCAGAACACTTTGAGTTAGTGAAAGATAGACACAGATGTTTTGGGTGGAGGTGTTTACCTTTTGCCCTTTCAACCCTCATCTGTCTACTATCCTAAGAAATTTTTTATTGAGTAGCATTGCAAAAGCTCTTGTTAGCAGGCAATCAAAATGTCCAAAAGTGCATTTGAAAAGGTTCTTCTATATTTCAGAATTGTTAGATCTTGCTAATAACATGCTGTCGTATTTATGGAATGAGTGGGAAATAATTTGTTTCAAAGGAACAATTTTCTCATGGTGGAAAAGTTATACTTTTGTTCAATATCATGCAAACACTGCCTTATTAAATCACTTGTTTTACTAAGAGCTGCACTTAATAATTATTGTGGTGAGCACACAAAAGAGCAAATGGTTTTCATCCAGCTATTCTCATGTGAATAAAGGAGATCTCAAGGAAACAAGCCAGAAAGAGCTTGGATTTACTATAACTCATAATTAAATGTCCAAAGCCAAGCCTGCACAGAAAGGAGGGAAAATTTCTCAACTAGGCATTTGAAATACATGCTGGAATCAAAAGTGTTTGCTGAAGGAATTTTGACTGTACAGCTTGTAATAATTTTAAAATGGCAGTAGGCATTGAGTTACTAAGTGACTTGGCCTCATAGACTTCCATCATCAAGAGTGTGTGATTAGAGATGTGCCTAGCAAAAAACTAACTTCATTTCAGTTTTACTTTGTTTTGTTCCAGGTTCTTTGGCAGATGAGTTTCTTTTGTTTTTGTGTATTTTGTGTACCGGTCCTTTCATTAAATATAAAAGGAACCACGTTTTTCATGCCACAGTATTTTGTTTAGTTCCCCCCCTCCCGTTTATGTTTTCTCTGGCTCTTGTCCATCAGCTCTAAAAAAACTTAAAAACTGCTGGAAAAAATCAGAGAGGGAAGCAAGAGGTGTAATCCATAAGTAGGCAATAGTACATGAGAAATACAAATAAAAAGTTCTATATATACACTTTTAACAAAAGAGGTACATTGTTAATTATTTATTTTATTTTATTAGATTTCTACCCCGCCCATCTAGACTAAAGGTATACTCTGGGTGGCAATTAACCAAATAACAGTTTAATTACCCAAATAACAGTTTTTTTAAAAAAATCAGTGTAACAGGGAAAGCATCCTGCCCCCCCACACACGTGTACACAGAGGGGGAAAATAGCGCTGTTAAAAAAAATAAACACAGTCCCCAAAGTCAACAAAAGCAAGCAAGCAAATAAAGACAAAAGATACAACCAAAGCCCCCACTCTAAATTTATAGACTATGGGGAGCTTTATTTCCCCACTACCGCCTGACATCACCATCTTCTCTTCTGAGTCTAGGAGCCACAGGCTGCAAAATAGAAAATGAAGGGTACCAGGAGCTAGTGCACAAATTGCCACAATTGCAACTGAAGCAGAGCAGTCCCCTCACTCAGTTCCAGCCAATCCAGCCCTTTGACAAGTTAAAAATTCCTGTTCCTTTGCTCCTGATGTACTGAGTGGCTGCTGATAATAGCCCTTGCAAGAAATCTTCCAATGAATTGTTTGGACAATTTGATAGATAAAGGTGAAAGAAAAGTAAGCAAAAGAGTGAGACACTTAAGTCTGAGATAGGAATACAGTGGTGCCCCACTTTACAGCATTATCTGCATATAATAAAACTGAAAAAACTTTTGTGGCTTGTTTGAGAGCATGAAAAACTAGAAACGTCAAGTGCTCAACATTGTCATTAATATTAGAGATGAGCATAAACCTCGGTTTGTAGGTTTGTGCTGGATTGTCAGACCCAGTTCCTTTCCCGCATCCCCCTGGCTGGATGGCACCAGTTGGCACATACTGCTCTTTTCCTCCTTAGGCATTCAACCTGTCCCAGCAGGAGCTCACGCTTCCCTCCCTCAACTCCCCCAGCAGCCGTCCACTCAAAGGCAGTGCTGAAGGAATCCCTGCCCTGCCTCCTCCTCTGAATGGTCAGCTGCCAGAGGAAGTGGAGGAGGGAGGCAAGCACTCCTGCTAGGACTGACTGAACGCCCAAAGGGCACACGCCTGCTGGTGAGTGGGGGATCGGGCTAGGAGGTGGAAGAAGGGAATGTGCAGCATTGGTGGTGCTGGTCTGACAAGCTGGAACAAACCTCCGAACCAATGTTCGTGCCCATCTCTAATAAATATATAAATCAAACAGAACAGGAGTTAACTAAAACTTTGCTTAACCCCATTTGCAGATTACAGAGTCTGTAAAATATCTATGTACAGTACATTGCACTCTGAACCAAGTGTTGTTATCAGGATGTCTAATTCACACAGTAAGCCTTTTATTTCTAGTCGAGGAGGATAATTTCCCCCAAGTCTTGTCTAGGGTATTGACTCAAACATTTATTTCAGGGAGATAATGCTGCATATGATACAATTCTGCATATTTGTCAGTTAGATGAATTAGGACTAAAAATAATTTTCCAGGGTCTGCTAATAACCACTAGAGCAGCCTTTCTGCCTCTCAGAAAGTATACTGTAGGATTGTTCCTAACTTCCTGATTTTGTAATACCAAAAGGCTTGTTTTACATCATCTTTCATAGAAAACTGGTCACCTAGTAGAGCAGAGTGATGCCAAATCTCCTGTGGCAGCACAGAATTTTGAGGCAGCCATGGGCTAGCTCATGCGGATAGCTGGAATTCCATGAATTCGTGCAACACAAATGATGTATGGCCCTCATGTACAAAGTGGTTCTTCCATGAAGATGCTGCAAGGTCATGTTTTTAACCCACCACTCTTTTTTTTTTCTTAGTACAGTAGACATCCCTTTGAGTGAAATATCTAGGTGGTGGTTGACATCTTGTGTTTGTGAGCATAAAAGAGTGCTTCAGTGTGAACAACACATTGCTTTGTAACATCTGTACTTGCCAGTGAAGGGAGAGGAGAGTGGCTAAAGTGTTTTGTTGCAAAGAGATTGTTTTGCACGCCCAGTGACAAGCCTTACAGTACATTTATTTATTCTTCATTCTCCTTTGTGTTATAAACTGTAGGAAGGAGACCTTGAATTTGTGAACGCTTAACTGTCAATTATAGAGTTAAGAATGATTCTCCAACATTTGCATTTGTATGCTAGTCTAACATTCTGTATTTATTGTCTTACTAATATTTTGAATATTCTTAAATATGTCTTCTCTTTTCTGTGAAGTTACATTGTGTTCAAAACCTGTCAGGCAAAAGAAACACTTTCCAGAATGTGTCAATAAACATGTTTTGAATACATTTTAGCAACAGAGATTTCTCTACTTATGCTGGTTTTGGAAATTGTTGTGGGCCTTTGTTTTCTTTCCTGAGAGAAGGCAGGTTAAACATAAGCGCACCAGAATGTATTGTGTGCAAATTACCGCTAGCTTTGCAAAAGTGTTTATGCTAACTTTTTCCTGACCAGTTCTTTCTGTATGTTCTAGTATACGTCTTCCACACATCTATGGTCTTGTCCTAGCAAACAGAACTGTGGAATCTGATTCCAGCCCATTAAATCACCACATGATATTAGAGAAATTCCTATCCTTGCAGTCAAGACTACTTTCAGATTTGCAGTGGGAGGGTAAATTATTTTAACTTGTAAGTTCTAGGTTCCTCTGTCTAGTCTTCTGTTACCTTTAGCTCTTTCAAAGAAAGCATATTACAATCCTATTTCTCGCTGGCCCTTCTTACTGGGAGATTAGAGTATCCCAGAACTGGGAAATAATTGCCTAATTTTAATTTATTATTATTTCTTCTGCTTAACAGCCATAATGTTAGTAATTTAACACTTTAACCCAATTTACTAATTCCATTTTACTGTTAATGACACATTGTTAGTCATCATTATGCCCTTTGCCTCAGAGGCCACAGGCTACACAGTTTGTCCCTTTGTTATAAAGATGTATTTTGACATAGTAATTCATCTGGTTTCTAATTGAAAGTATATGTAGGGAGTACTCATTTCAGTCCAGGTTTTAAGAAAATCTGTCAGCAATCAGACTTGGAAAGCTATTGTGCAGTTATTAAAATTGAGGATTTGAGTTTAAATTCTGCGTCTCTGAGATTTAATTTAGACTGTATCATTGATACAAGACATACATTTATGTAT